>NC_066583.1:380500947-380811247 GCF_024323335.1 Lathyrus oleraceus | reverse complement strand
ACCTCAATTAATGAGGGAGATCTAATGGCCATTGTTTTTTATTTATATTTTATTTTCTGATTTTTAATTTAACCCTTTTATTTTGATTAATTCATATTAATTTCATTTTTATAATCCAAAAATTATGGGACTTTCACCAAATATTTTCTAATATTTCCCTCTTTCATTTTCTGAATTAAAATTCTTTTTTGGATTAATTTTGATATTTTTTATGATTTAATTGTTTTTGTGCATGTTTTTAATTTTTTAAAAATACTTCTGACTTTTCAAAAATTATGATTTTTTTTTGTCTAAGGTCCTTTGACCTTGTTTGACCTAGGATAAATCTCTTGGCCATTTATTTGGTGTTTTAAAGAGGTTTTAGGTTTTTGATCAAACATGATTCAATTTAAATGCATTTTTATTTGAGTTTTACTTGATTAATTGTGTAGAAATTATGTTGAGCTATTTTTATTAAATTGAGAAGTTTGATTATGTGTTTGGGCCTTGGTCAAGGTTGATTTGACTTTTGTTGGATTAAAATCATTAGATTTAGGGGATTGATGAAATGTACATTTCATCTCCTAAAATGAATGAATGATTTTAATTTGACAAAAGTCCTCCCATGACCAATTTGTGTTTGTCTCATCTCCCCTCCCTCTTCATCTTCAATCCCATTCTATCACATCCCTTTCATTGACCAATGAAGTCTCAATATCCTAAGGCTAGTTGGTTCATCAATAACTTTGTGTTAGATGAACCAATACAAGTATGGATGAGATTAGGTCCATCCTTTGATCATTTTATTTTTGTGTGTGGTATGTTTTAGGAGTATGGTTCATTATACCATATCTCTAACATGCATTAACACCAAAAAATTTATTGCCCGACCTCAGATGGTTGTGACTTCTACATAAGTCCAATTGCGATTGCTTAACATAGCGCTAAATTTTGACCCAAAGGCATAACATTCTAGTAAGTGAGATTGTAAGTCTCCCCCCTTTCATGGTATTGTATCCTTTCATGGTATTGTATGGAAATTTGGCCTTTTTTCCTTCCTTTGAAAGATGTATTGGTTCAAGGATCCATGCTTGTGAATAGAGGGTTGAGTGTTCTCCAAAGAATGACTTAATCAATTGAAAAGCAAAACTCCACTAACATCTAATCAACTACCATTTGACTAACTTTTATTATTCTTGCTTTTAATTTCAAGTTATTTATTTTATGTTATTTAAATTCAAGCCATTTACCATTTCATTTGTCGTTTTACATAGCATTTAACTTGTTTATGTTTATGCCATTTTCACTTTGCTCACTTGAGCCATATATTATGTTTGTATATATTTGTTTGTATATTTTGTTTGTGTTTATGGCCTTAGGACTTTAAAATACTTAATAAACAACAAAAACCCTAAAAAAGGTTTGTGTGGACTGTTGGATTTGATCTGAGCTTTGGACTTAGAATTAGGCAACATTCCCTATGCAAAAGGACTTGGCCAATGCCAACATTTCTGAAACCAAGTTATTGTGATTTGAGCTTCCATCTGATGCAAGTATTGGAACCTATATGAATTCACCTGCTACATGGTCTTGCTGCAAATTTTACTTTGAACCTGTGTCTAATGTCTTATTCTAAGCCAATCAAGGAGTATTTCATCTGATACATGGGAAGATTCAGAAGAAGACTGTGAAGTTGCTTGCTTGGATGTGGCTATATTTGTTTGATGCCTTGCTCTTCATATTGCTACTTGCTTATTGATATTGCTTGATTCTAAAGTTTAAAGGAAAAGTGGGTTTCTATATGACATTCTTGTCTATTGGATTGCATCCCATTGGTCAGATCTTTTCAACTCTTAAATTTTAAATTTTTGCTTAGGATTAGTCTCTTCATCTCCTCCCATTTCTTAAATTTCAAGTCTCTCCCCCTTCTTAAAATCTTCTTTGCTTGTGATTTCTAAACTTAGACTCTTTTGCAAACTAGAAACTTTGGTCTTATGCCACTGCATTTTTAAACTCTTTCCTTAATCAAACTTGTAAATAAATCTAATCATATTGGTACGTAGGCACAAGTCCGAAGGTCTTGTCAAACACAAAAAAAAATTAATGATTTCTTTACTCATCCCCACACTCTATTTATTGCAAACATCATTTTATACCAAAACACATAAACACATAAAAAAGGGCTCCCTAGGAGTGCCTAGGACACTTTGGGTGCTAACACCTTGCCTCTGTGTAACCAATCCCTTACCTGTAATCTCTGCCATTTTATTAGTTTTGATTTGAAAACTTCTTATCTTTGGGTTTTGTTCGTACTTTTCCCTTTTCCTTTGGAAACAATAAAAGTGCGGTGACGTTAAGTTTATCCATAGCTTAATGGTCATGAATTTACCACTACAGAAATTAAATGGTGACTCTGTTGGGAAGTAGTCCTCAGTGGGTTTAGCCTACTTTTTTATGTGTATATAATTGTATATTTGATGTTTGTATATTTGTTTGTATGATATGATCTGCTTGTTGTGCTTGGTGATCTCTGAGTGGTGAGATAAGTTCTAACTCGAACTTGAGTGCAATTAAGATAGGAGGATGTTATAGTCATGTTCGACTTGTGTGGAGTAGTCCTTAACAATTTAGCTTGAGACCCATCTACTCAGTGGAGACCCTTTTGGAGTTATTGATGTCACACAAGTTATTTGTGGTTAGGCATTACTTTCTCTGATTTAGGGTCCGATAAGCCGAGGACCATAGAACATTTAACCTAACTTGTCCTATTTGGGATATAGTGCAGAGACTGTTCAGGTGTAGACTTGATAACAGTTGTTACGCGATACTACACTTAGACGAGTTTCTCTTGAGAATATTATGGGTTGATGAGTCAGTCATCCTAACCTGTAATATCCGATAGATGGAATTAAGACTCTGGGAACTTTTTAGAACATGATCTACAGTTTTTTATCCTTAGTACACTCCTTTGGGATGGTTCTTAACCTAACTTCATGCTCGTGACTCACAACAAACCTTTGATTCTTGGTTGATCCAATAAAGTCTTGTCAATATCAATGGAAATTGGGTGTTGATAAGGTGAAAACCATAATCCACCAAAATGGATGATTGATCTTGACAATGACTTGATTCATCCCTTGACCTTTGTTTGTCTGCCTTGTGTGTGATCCCTTATTTGTGATTGTTGCATTCATGAATTCATGCGCATCATAACATTCATCACACAAAAAATAAGTTCAAGGAACTGATGTTTTATTTGCAAATATTTCCAGACCATGGATTATGCACGAAGGAACACTAAGAAGTACAGTCTCAGACATCCCGATTTGAAAGAGCTAAGGAAGTTGTCATCCTTTGTATTAGATCCCTTAGACTTTAAGCAACGTCATGGGAAGCTTTTGTCTGTGTTATTTGCTGATGTAGTTGAAGGACTCTTGAGTGTATTGGTTCAATTTTATGATCCTCTCTACCGTTGCTTCATTTTTCCCGATTATCAGCTTATGCCTATGTTGGATGAGTATGCCCATCTCTCGGGAATACCTGTTTCTGACAAGTTTCCCTTTAGTGGAACGGAGGAGATTCCCAAATCTCCTATTATAGCTGAAGCTCTTCATCTAAAGAAGTCTGAGATTGAGGCTCATTGGGTGAAGAAAGGAGGAATGTTTGGGTTGACTTCTGAGTTCCTCATAGGGAAAGCTACTGCTTTTACCCAAGCCGGTAGTATGGACACTTTTGAAGCCATCTTTGTGTTGCTCATCTATGGATTGGCTTTGTTCCCTAACATTGACAGTTTTGTTGATGTTAATGCCATTAGAATCTTCTTGATTGGGAATCATGTGCCTACTTTGTTGGGTGATATGTACTTCTCTTTGCAGTTAAGGAATTCTAAAGGTGGTGGAACTATTGTGTGTTGTGTTCCTCTTCTGTGCAAGTGGTTTATTTCGCACTTGCCTCAGACGCCTGCTTTTGTGGAGAACAAACAATGTCTACGGTGGTCTCAGAGACTTATGTCCCTCACTAATGATGATATAGTTTGGTATGACTCCACATTAAGTAGCTTGGAGATTATTGACTGCTGTGGTGAATTCTCTAATGTGCCCCTTATTGGTACACAAGGATGAATCAACTACAACCCCGCTTTGACTCGTCGTCAACTTGGGTTCTCCTTGAGAGATAATCCTAATAACACTCAGTTAGAAGGTCTTTTTTATCAAGAGGATAAAGATTCCCAACATTTGAAGTAGAAGATGGTGCATGCTTGGCATAATGTGCATAGGAAAGGAAGATTCGAGCTTGGTCAGTGCAATTATGTAACTTTGGAAGATTAGACTATTTGGGTGAAGAAGAGAGCTTTGGAATTGAAGATGACATATGCTTGTGAGAGACCTATGTCTATGGTTGTGGTTGAGCCATATACTCTCCCTAACCAAGATGTAGAGGAGTTGGAAGACGCACTCGCCAAGATGAAGCAAGAGAAGGATATGTGGGAAGAGCGGTTCCATGCTTTGAGCCGAAAGCATGAGGAGTTGTAGCTTGAGTCAAAGGCCAAAGATGCGCTTATTGAACTTCTTGAAAACCTAGAAGTGAAGAGACAGAGAGAGCCAGAGGGTCCATCTTCCTCTAGTATGCCTCAGTCTTCCGGTGCTTGAAAGAAGATTGTTGATCAGCTTGTCCTCGAGAAGACTCAGATGAAGACTTCTTTTGAGTCCGAGATCTGATGCATCCGAAGGAAGTGCACGCCAGCAGCCAAATCATCTGACACTGTTTCTAGGGATCCTTAGGATGATTAGTTTCCTCTTCTCTTGTATTTGTATTTTGGTTTATGAAATTGTACTCAGTGTAATCCTTCCAAATTATATGAATAAAAGAGATTCTTATGGTCAATCAAATTGTTATTATTGTTATTATATATTTGCAAATAAAACAGTATGTTCCTTGAAAATAAAATAAAAACAAACAAAAACATTGTATTTCATACACATTTGCATAAACAGATTTCTTTTTCCAGATATCTTATCGGTTATTCTTCTGTGCTTTAGCCAAGCTGACTCGCTGATACAATACTCGCGCCAATCAACCGAGAATGATGGAGCACTTAGAGCAAGAGAACCGAGAACTGAAGGATGAGATTGCTCGTCTAACTGCTATGATGGAGTCTGTTCTTGTTACGTAGAATCAGTCTTTACCAACTCCTATAACTCCTCATCCTCAGAGGACTGTCATCTCAGAAGTTGTTACTTCAACGGTGCATATTGATGCTACTCAAGCCGGTCCAACTATGCCTGCTGGATTCCCGTGGGGAATGCCACCGAATTTCATGCCTGAAGGGTTTACGCCTACATTTGCTTCTATGCCGGCATCTAGCCCGGTCATGTATGTGCGACCTCCAATTGTTCATACCTTACCTCATGTTGAGGACGCCATCTACCATTCTGAGGGCCCAGATGTTTATGAGAAGATGGATAAAATGAAGGATCAATTCCTTGAGCTGCGCAAGAAGTTGAAAATGTTAAGAGGAAAAGACATGTTTGGTAAGAGTGTTGTTGAACTCTGCTTGGTGCCAAATGTTAAGATCCCGATGAAGTTCAAAGTCCCTGACTTTGAAAAGTATAAGGGAAATACTTGTCCACTTAGACACCTTGTTATGTATGCCAGAAAACTTTCAACTCAAACTGATAATGATCAGTTATTGATTCACTAATTTCAAGACAATCTGACTGGCGTCGCTTTGAGATGGTACATGAGGCTAGACAGTGCAAGTATTCGCACGCTCAATGATTTGGGTGAAGCTTTTGTGAAGTAGTATAAATATAATGTGGACATGGCGCCTGATAGAGACCAATTGAGGTCTATGTCTCATAAGGACAAAGAGACAT
This sequence comes from Lathyrus oleraceus, assembly GCF_024323335.1. NCBI lineage: Eukaryota > Viridiplantae > Streptophyta > Magnoliopsida > Fabales > Fabaceae > Lathyrus > Lathyrus oleraceus. The sequence goes on along the minus strand of NC_066583.1, from coordinate 380,805,392 downwards.
TCAAAGAGTATGCCCAGAGGTGGAGAGAGCTTGCTGCTCAGATTAATCCTCCGTTGGAAGAGAAGGAGACGATGAAGATTTTCCTGAAGACCCTGAGTTTGTTTTACTATGAACGCATGATTTCTAGTGCCCCCGGTGACTTTACCGAAATGGTAGACATTGGGATGAGGTTAGAAGAAAGAGTCCGAGAGGGACGTCTGTCTAAGGAAGAGGTGTCATCCAGTAAGAAGTATGGAAGTGGTTTCGCCAGAAAGAAGGAAAGAGAAACCAATGAAGTATCAGTAGGGAGGCAAAAGAGGCCTCATATCAAAAGGAATCCTCAACCACGTCAGCATCAACATCAAGTTTCATCAGTTATTCCAGTGTTTTCAAACAATTCAAACAATCAATCAATGCCAGTTCAACAACAATGTCAACAACATCCGCAACAAAGAACCAACAACTACAACAACAACAACAACAACAATAATCAACAATAACAAAACTTCGAGAGGTAGAATGTCTCTTTTGAGCCTATTCATATGTCATACACCGAACTTTACCCGTCTTTGATTCTCAAGAACCTACTCCAGCCAAGAAATCTGCCTCAAATTCCAGAACCATTTCCATGGTGGTATAAGCCTGAACTCCGCTGTGCCTTTCATCAAGGAGCTCCCGACCATGATATTGAGAACTATTACCCATTGAAGTATGAGGTCCAGAAGCTTTTCAAGAGTGGGATGGTATCCTTTAAGGACCGTGCACCGAATGTAAAAGCCAATTCATTGCCCGCTCATGGTAATTCTTTTGTCAATATGGTAGATGGTTGTCCAAGAAATTTCTGAGTCTTCGATGTGCGACGTATTCGTAGGTCCTTGGTAGAGATACATAGGACCTTGTGTACCATCAGCGATTGTGAGCACGACCATGATGGTTGTGCAATTTACAGTGTAAACCCTCGAGGGTGCGTCATCGTCAAGAGAGATATTCAAAGGCTAATGGATGAGGGTATGATTCAAATTTTCTAGTCCCGTCACTTGGGTGACGATGTCAATGTGATTGTTCCAGTGTTTAGGACCCCTGAGCGGGTAGTGATTCAGTTTGATAGCAACAGTAACAACGTCAATAGATCGGTATCTCCGTTAGTGATACGGTTTGCAGGCTCCGTCCCATATGCATCTGATAGAGCTATTCCATACCAGTATAATGCTACAATGGTGGAGAATGGTCAAGAGGTTTCGTTGCCTACGACCAATTATGTTGTGAATATTGCAGATATTGTAAAGGTGACCCGTAACGATCGTGTTTTTGGTCCCGTTTTCCCGAAAGAGGTGATAGAGGATGCTACAGTTGGTAAGAAGGTTAATGTACCTACAGTAGGCTCAATTAGTGCTCCAATGTGTCAGTCTGGTGAATCCAAAAAATTGAAGCCTAATGATGATGATGAGTGTTATCTCTGCTAATGAATTCTGAAGCGCACAGAGAAGTGTAAGACCCCAATTTTGACCCTAAGACCCCTCATGCTATTCTCATCATATGCATTAGCATTGGGATCACACCTTGGCGTTCTCCCTACCCCTTATTTATTGGGTTTGCATTGGGAGAGATCACCAAGCACATTTGATTGTACCATACTTCATTTTTCTTTATTTACTAACCAAAATACCAAAAATATGTCAATATATAGTTCGTTGCTTTTGTAGGTAGTGTGTATGCTCACCTATGCTCTAGCAAGCTCATATCTAGGGTTTAAGACCCTCAGTGCAAGGAGCTCAATCAAGAATTAGTTTACATTGGCTCTAAGTATCATATATGGATCCCCATGATCTTCACATGTTATTTTGGTCAAGAAATCATCAAAATTTTGGAGTTGGTTTGCCTGGGAAACCCTAATTCATTTGGGTATCTTTTGTGACTTCTTCAATAAGTTTCTTCAACAATTGATCAAATATTTCAAGGGATACTTCACATTACATCATATTATGCATATATGATCATCCATGAGTCCCAAAAGTCAAGAGGATGTCAAGCTAGCAAGTTGGTTCATGGTGGTTGACCAGAGAAAGTCAACTAGTCAAAATTGGGGTTCCCTAGACCCTATCTCCTAGAATTGTTGTAATATGAAAATGAATCCAAGAGAAAAGTTACTCTAAATTACATTAAAAACATCTTTCATGTCAAGGTCAAGAGATAATGTTTCTTGGAAACTCATTTTTTATGGTGAAAGATTATAGGTCATTTTGTCTAAACCCTAGTTTGGAGGTCAACTTCCCAAGACCATAACTTGCTCTATTTTTATGATATAAAATCAATTCAAATTGCATGATCAAATTCAAGATGTCTACTTAAAATTTTATGTTTGGAGGAAGTGTAAATTCAACTTGAAAATGCATGTTCCAAGAAGAAACATTATAGGTCATTTTGGACCAATACCATTGAATAAGTGATTTTCCTCAACTTCTAAAATGCATAACTCCTTCATGCCAAATCCAAATGAGGTCAAATTGGTGACCAAATTGAAGATATTAGAATGAGCTACCACTCTGATGAAGGAATGTTTCTCATTTGAAGTCCATAGAAAAAGTTATTCAAGGTGGAAGAAGTGAACATTTGACTTGGGACTTAGAAAATTTTCAAATCTGTTTGATTTCCCAAACTTCCACCTCAAAATTCATCATGGTCCAAGATTCAAATGAAAAAGTTCTTAACATGAAAGTTGTTCCCCTTGATCCCACCTTTCTAAAACATCCAAGATCATCTCATTTGGACAAAGTATGAGGCACTTGCACATGGGTGAAAATTGAAGTACCATTTGGATATTTTCAAGGTCCAATTTCCATACACGCCTACATAAGCTTCCAAGATGATTTCAGTACATTTCACATTGGTTTATGGATCAGATGTTATCATTTCATGGGCCTCATGCACGCCCATGCAACCATGCAAAGAGGATTTTCAAATTTTTGCCAAAATTGGAAGTGTGCAAATATCATTCTCTATGGCTATAAATAGAACCTCTCATGCTCAGAATTGAGGACCTCATACCCAAGCTTTGATTCAGAAACCCCAAACCCTCACCATTGAAGGATAAACTGGAGGATTTTCTTTGAAAAATGAGTTTTAATTCTCCATCTGTTTTGAGATTGAAACTCCAAGAGTCCATCCCTTTCTCTAATCTATTTCTCTTCCATCAAGCATCTGAAGCAAGGCCAAGCATAATTGGAAGCAAGATCGTGCCAATTTGAAGCTCCACTGAAGGTGAATTTTCAAATTTTTCATCTCTTTGATTCTCACTTAATTATCCAGTATTCTTGTTGATTTTTGGTTGTCTGAAGTCCTACCAATGTAGGCAAGAAGATTGAGTTGCTTTGAGGTCAAATCGAAGCAACTCAGTTCATGATCCTCAAAATTCAATTCCCTGTATCTTTTCATATACTTGGAATTAGACAAAATTGAGGCCAGATTCGAGCTCCTAAGCATTTTTCCTTCAAAATAGTGTACTCATTTTCCATTTTTCTTTGAGTTGAACTTGGACCAGTCTGGTGGTCCTCACCGGAGAAGATGACCGAAGCCAGGGCCCCGGTGGTGTGTTGACATGTCCAGAACCCTTTGATTTGAGTCCTACGTTCTAATCTCAACCATCCAAAGTGATTACCACGCGTGTATCTCATTTGACTAAGGTACACATAGAACGCGCGTTTTTGACCATCTGATTTGCCACCTCAATTAATGAGGGAGATCAGATGGTCCACGTATTTTTGAATTTTTGAATTTTCTTTTTAATTTCTTTATTTTCATTAATTCATATTAATTTCATTATTGATCCAAAAAATATGGGACTTTCACCAAAAAAATTCAAGTATTTTCCTCTTTCATTTTATGAATTAAAATTATTTTTTGGATCAATATTGATATTTCTCATAGTTTAATTGTTTTTGTGCATATTTTTAATTATTTAAAAATACTTCTGACTTTTCAAAAATAGTGAACTTTTTTTCTCCAATGTCCTTTGACCTTGTTTGACCTATGATGAATCTCTTGGCCATTTATTTGGTGTTTTGAAGAGGTTTTAGATTTTTGATAAAACATAATTTAATTTAATGCATTTTTAATTGATTTTTAATTTGTTTAATTGAAAATAAATTGTGTTGAGCCATTTTTATTGACTTGTGAAGTTTGAATATGTGTTTGGGTCATGGTCAAGGTTAATTTGACTTTTGTTGGATTAAAATCATTGGATTTAGGGGATTAATGAAATGTACATTTCATCTCCCAAAATGAATAAATGATTTTAATTTGAACCTGTGTCTAATGCCTTATTTTAAGCCAATCAAGGAGTATTCCATCTGATAAATGGGAAGATTCAAAAGAAGACTGTGAAGTTGCTTGCTTGAATATGGCTATCTTTACTTGATGCCTTGCTCTTTGTATTGCTACTTGATTATTGATATTGCTTGATTCTAAAGTCCAAAGGAAAGAGGGTTTCTATATGACATTCTTGTCTATTGAATTGCATCCCATTGGTCAGATCTTTTCAACTCTTAACTTTTAAATGTTTGCTTAGGATTAGTCTCTTCATCTCCTCCCACTTCTTAAATTTCAAATCTCTCCCTCTTTTCAAAATTTTCTTTTCTTGCGATTTCTAACTTAGACTTCATTGCAAATTAGAAACTTTGACCTTATGCCGTTGCATTTTATACTCTTTTCTTAAATCAAACATGTAAATGAATTTAACCATACTTGACTTAAAATTTCAAAAAGGCAAAAAGATTTAACACACATTAAAACTCGTTTAGGCCCTTTTATGCCTCTTTTAAATTTAAACTTTTATTAAAAGCAATCCACTCACTTTGATATTGTTACCACGAACTACGAGGTTTTGATCCATCATTTTTATGTTGGTACATAGGCACAAGTCCGAAGATCTTGTCAAACACAAAAATATAATTAATGACTTCTTTTCTCATCCTCTCACTCTATTTATTGCAAACATCTTTTATACCTAAAACACATGCACATATAAAAAGGGCTCCCTAGGAGTACCTAGTACACTTTGGGTGTTAACATCTTCCCTTTGTGTAACCAACCCCCTTACCTGTAATCTCTGGCATTTTATTAGTTTTGATTTGAAAACTTCTTACCTTTGGGTTTTCTTCGTACTTTTTTTTCTTTTCCTTTGAAAACAATAAAAGCGCGGTGGCGACTCTGGTTTTATTGACGTTAGGTTTATCCATAGCTTAATGGTCATGAATTTAATGCTACAAAAAATTAAGTGGTGAATCTTCTGGGGAGTAGTCCTCAGTGGGTTTAGCCTACTTTTTATGTATATATAATTATATATTTGATGTTTGTATATTTGTATGTACGATATAATCTGCTTGTTGTGCTTGGTGATCTCTGAGTGGTAAGATAAGTTCTAACCCGAACTTTAGTGTAATTAAGATAGGAGGATGGTATAGTCATGTTCGACTTGTGTGGACTAGTCCTTAACAAGTTGGCTTGAGACCCATCTACTCAGTGGAGACCCTTTTGGAGCTATTGATGTCACACAAGTCATTTGTGGTTAGGCATTACTTTCTCTGATTTGGGGTCCGAGAAGCTGAGCACCGTAGAACATTTAACCCAACTTGGCCTATTTAGGACGTAGTGCGGAGACTGTTCAAGTGTAGACTTGATAACATTTGTTACGCGATACTACACTCAGACGAGTTTCTCTTGAGAATATTATGGGTTGATGAGTCAGTCATCCTAACCTGTAATATCCGATAGATGGAATTAAGACTCTGGGAAATTTTTAGAACATGATCTACAGGTTTTTATCCTTAGTACACTCCTTTGGGATGGTCCTTCACTTGACTCCATGCTCGTGACTCACAACAAACCCTTGATTCTTGGTTGATCCAATCAAATCTTGTCAACATCAATGGAACTTGGATGTTGATAAGGTGAAAACCATAATCCACCAAAATGGATGATTGATCTTGACAAAGACTTGATTCATCCTTTGACCTTTGTTTGTTTGCCTTGTGTGTGATCCCTTATTTGTGATTGTTGCATTCATGCATTCATGCGCATCATAACATTCATCACACGAAAAGTAACTTCAAGGAGCTGAGGTTTTATTTGTAAATATTTTCAGACCATGGATTGTGGATGAAGGAACACTAAGAAGTACAGTTTCAAATTTCCTGATTTGAAAGAGTTAAGGAAGCTATCATCTTTTGTATTAGATCCCTTGGACTTCAAGCAACATCATGGGAAGCTTCTATTTGTATTGTCTACTGATGTAGTTGAAGGACTCTTTAGTGTTTTGGTTCATTTTTATGACCCTCTCTACCGTTGCTTTACTTTTCCCAATTATCAACTTTTGCCTATGTTAGAGGAGTATGCCCATCTCTTTGGAGTACTTGTTTCTAACAAGATGCCTTTTAGTGGATTGGAGGAGATTCCCAGATCTCATATTATAGCTTAAGCTCTTCATCTGAAGAAGTCTGAGATTGAGGCTCATTGGATTAAGAAAGGAGGAATGTTTGGGTTGACTTCTGAGTTCCTCATTGGGAAAGCTATTGTCTTTACTCAGGTTGGTAGTGTGGACGCTTTTGAAGCTATCTTTGTGTTGCTCATCTATGGTTTAACTTTGTTCCCTAACATTGACAGTTTTGTCGATGTTAACGCCATCAGAATCTTCTTGATTGGGAATCTTGTGCCCATTTTGTTAGGTGATATGTACTTCTCTTTGCATCTACGGAATTCTAAAGGTGGTGGAACTATTGTGTGTTGTGTTCCTCTTCTGTACAAGTGGTTTATTTTGCACGTGCCTCAGACGCCTGCTTTTGTGGAGAACAAACAATGTCTACGATGGTCTCAAAGACTTATGTCTCTCACTAATGATGATATAGTTTGGTATGATTCTTCATTGAGTATCTTGGATACTATTGATAGTTATGGTGAATTCTCTAATGTGTCTCTCATTGGTATACAAGGAGGGACCAACTACAACCTTTCTTTGGCTCGTCGTCAACTTGGGTTCCCCTTGAGAGACAAACCTAATAACACTCAGTTAGAAGGTCTTTTCTATCAAGAGGGTAAATATCCCTAACATTTGAAGCAGAAAATGGTACACGTTTGGCATAATATGCATAGGAAAGGGAGATCCGAGCTTGGTCCGTGCAACTGTGCAGCTTTGGAAGCTTATACTACTTGAGTGACCCTCATCATTTAATTAGGCCTTTTAATTAAATATGCTCCCACTATTTTACTCAAAACAAATGACCCTCATCATTTAATTCGGAAAATCCCGTTAGAAGATTTTCTAGTGGGTCGAGATCCATATTTCACTTCGTTCTAAGTCCACGTAGGTGGATTACACAAAACTAGGTTATTTAGGTAGGAACTCCTTCCAATTGTATCTTATACAACTCTCGAAAATTTCAGTTGGGTGAATAACTCCTTATTCCAATCCATCATATGGATCATTCCCAACTCTTGCTTCTAAACATATATAATATTATTATAATTTGTTTAGTTAAGTTTGACCCATCGTTTTAGCAGTTGGATTTACAATTATCCCATCGCACCTTACTAATATAGAACATGCACCTCGCGTAGGCGAAACCTACATTATCTGATACTAGTCTTGATGAGTGCTAAAACTTGGAAAGCAAACATATATAATATTATTATAATTTGTTTAGTTAAGTTTGACCCATTGTCTTAGCAGTTGGATATTACAATTATCCCATCGCACCTTACTAATATAGAACATGCACCTCGCGTAGGCGAAACCTACATTATCTGATACTAGTCTTGATGAGTGCTAAAACTTGGAAAGCATAAACTTAATATTTAATTTGAGGGAATTGCAATTGTTCTGATCTCACCGACTTATTTATCATATAAATCGTCTCTCACATGCATCAACATACATTCACATGCATCAACATACATTCACATGCATCAACATATACTCACATGCATCAACATACATAATGAAACAGTTATGGCCCCTAGCGCAATTGTTCTCCCAAGCCAATGAGAGAACCTAAGCTAACCTAATATAGATCTAAGCTTCTCCAAGCAAGATCTTCAAGGTTGTCCTCCTTTGATATTGAATTCTTCTCTTTCTTCATAATATTGTCCTCCTTTGATATTGAATTCTTCTCTTTCTTCATAACATTACATTACAGAAGAAACTCGTTTTACATACGAGGGATTGAGATGAGAAAAGAAGTTACATTAAGAGATTAAAAGGAGAGGCACGACACGCAGGTCGTATTTAAAAACCCAAAACAAAATAAAGGAAAACTAAGGCCATAACCGATCACCACAAGACAATAATAATAAACACATTATTATTATTAATTTTAATTCCTTTAATTAATTAAAATCAAATTAAATTTCGGCGACCGATCACACTACGCAGAGTTAGCCGGGGGTCCGCTGCCCGGTCAGCGGAAGGGGGTCAAGGGGCAGCGCCCCTTGCGGGGGTCGTAGGGGCAGCGCCCCTGTCCAAAAATTTTAATGAACAATTCATTTGAAATGGACATCGTTTTGCATCAACATAACTCTTGCGCAGTCACAAAACAGAAACCCCGAGAATTCTGACTCTGTGAATGTGACGACCGTCACAAAGCCCATGACGAACGTCACGCCCAGCTTGTTACGACCGTCACAGGCCTATGACGAACGTCACGCGGCCAAAATAACAGAAACACCTAGAATTCTGGATCTGTGAATGTGACGACCGTCACAAAGCATGTGACGACCGTCACGTCCAGCTTGTTACGATTGTCACAGATCCATGACGATCGTCATGCGGCCAAAAAACCAGCGCTTTGAAATAGTCAGCAGACGTGTTCCAAGAAGCCCTGAATCCACAACTCCTTTACGGCACAACCCTTGTGCCGTCACTAACCGTAATGCACCAATTTCAGACCGTCAAACACACCTCGATTGTTGATTCAGTATGATTGATCAACAGGTCATTGCTTCACCATACTAATGTCAGATTCCGAAGCAAATGACCATTGATCGCTCAAAGGAAAACAACCATTTAGTGTTTGAATAAATGAAACAGAAACAGTATATCATATATACCGTACTTTGCATTAGGATTACTTATATCATATATAAATTGATCGGTCTCAATTGCGTAACCTATGGACGATCGATGTATCGCTGCTTCACCATACTAATGTCGGTTCCGAAGCATAGTCAACATCAATCATCCAACTCGTACACTCATGATGCCAAATTTAATTACCCGTTTAATTAATTGATTCATTCTGTCTTTTAATCATATTAATATAGAAAATAAACAGCTATCCGTTTCATGGTTTCGTAAGTGGCTCTGATACCACTGAAGGAGAATTGCGATCCAAAACGCAGCGGAAATTAAAATTTTCTCCTTTAAAGATCCTTACGAATGGTCATGATCAGTGATAGAATATTTACCTCTTGTGACGATTGAAACCTTTGGTGCAGATCTCTTGTGACGATCGAAACCTTTAATGCAGATCCACAAAGCGATCACGAACGTTGAATGATGACAACGTCTCTACTCAGTCCACACGAACGGATTCCTTCAATCTCAGTGCTAGCTGGTATGAATGAAGGCTTTGAGTGAGAGAGAGAGAGAGAGAAAACAAAAATAATGCAACCGCTAATGAATGCTTCTGCACAAGGGTTCTATTTATAGAACCACTTGTGTGGGCTTCAAACTAAAAAGCCCACTTAAGTGTATGTGGCCCATATCTTATAATATGCCCAAAATCACTTAAGCCCATGGTACCTTACCATATTTCGTATTCTACTTAAGTACACCGTACCTTACGATGTTCTACAATTCACTTAAGAGCACCGTACCTTACGATGTTCCTTAGTTACTCTATCTCTCATCAATCTGTCCTTTGTGTGTGACCCTGTAGGTTTTCGCGGCATTGGCAGTTATATTAAATCACGTATTTAACATAATAAACAGTGAGCGGTATCTAGCAACACATCACTGCTACCCAAGAAACGAAAATGTCATGTGATCTGACAATTCCTTCTGTGATAATACTTATGCGTATAATTACCCTTTTGCCCTTATGTCTATATTGAACACAAGGCATAGACCGTGTCATCCTTGTCCAGTTCAATATTGGGCCCATAGACATTTATCCTGTTATGCAGGATGGGCAAATTCCATCTAGGTCACTCATGTCCCTCAGTATGCTTCGTGGAGTACCCATCAACTGTCTTTATGGTTATCCAGTTACGGACAATGTTTGATCAGCAATAAAGCACTCGACTCTACATCTAGGGTTCATAGTGGTTTCAGGTCGAAAAGTGGTATACACCATTATCACCATGAGAATAACTTATGACACTTTGCATAACATTCTATATAGTATTCTCATAGCGGGTCAATCTGGTATAAATATTACTCTTAATATTCATACCTATGTTTAAGACTTGATAGCTCCTTATCCATGATCCATGAGATGTGATCATCAGCCTATATGCATAATAGTCTTAATGCTTTAATGTTATCCCACTTCACAATAAAGCTCGACTACGGATACTTTAAGAATAGTGTCCTTATGTTTAATGTGATCTCATGATCAAGTCACACTTGATACATTAAACGGACTAGCTACTCTAGGGACTTTATTAAACAAACGTAATAAAGAAAAAGCCTTTTATTATTAATAAATAATTCGATACAAGTACCAAAAGTATTGGCCTCTAAGGCTTACACCAACACCTCTCATTGGTATACAAGGAGGGATCAACTACAACCCTTCTTTGGCTCGTCGTCAACTTGGGTTCCCCTTGAGAGACAAACCTAATAACACTCAGTTAGAAGGTATTTTCTATCAAGAGGGTAAATATCCCTAACATTTGAAGCAGAAAATGGTACACGCTTGGCATAATATGCATAGGAAAGGGAGATTCGAGCTTGGTCCGTGCAACTGTGCAGCTTTGGAAGCTTATACTACTTGAGTGAAGAAGAAAGCTTTGGAGTTGAAGATGTTGTATGCTTGTGAGAGACCTATGTATATGGTTGTGGTTGAGCCATTAACTCTCCCTAACCAAGATGTAGAGGACTTGGAAGACGCACTCTCCAATATGAAGCAAGAGAAGGATATGTAGGAAGAGCAACTTCATGCTTTGAGCCGAAAGCATGAGGAGTTGTAGCTTGAGTCTAAAGACAAGGATGCACTCATTGAAATTCTTGATGACCAAGCAGTGAAGAGGCAGAGAGAGCCATAAGGTCCATCTTTCTCTAGTATGCCTCAGCCTTCCGGTGCTTGGAAGAAGATTGTTGATCAGCTCGTCCTCGAGAAGGCTCAGATGAAGATATCTTTTGAGTCCGAGATCCGACGCATCTGAAGGAAGTACGTGCCTGCAGCTAGATCATATGACACTGTTGTTAGAGGATCCTTAGGATGATTAGTTTCCTTTTCTCTTGTATTTGTATTTTGGTTTCGGAAATAATACTCAGTGTAATCCTTCTAAAATTATATGAATAAACGAGATTCTTATGGTCAATCAAATTGTTATTGTTGTTATTATATATATTTGCAAATAAAATAGTATGTTCCTTGAAAATAAAAACAATCCAAACATTGCATTTCATGTATCATTTGCATAACAAGTTTCTTCTGCCAGATGTCTTATTGGTTTTTCTTATGTGCTTCAGCCAAGCTGACTCACCAATACAACACCCACGCCAATCAACCGAGAATCATAGAACACTTGGAACAAGAGAACTGAGAGTTGAAGGATACAATTGGCCGCTTGACTGCCATGATGAAGTCTTTTTTAGCTGCTCAGAGTCAGTCTTCTCCAACGCCTGCAACTCCCCCTCCTCAGAGGACTGTCATCTCAAAGGTTGCTACTTCAACTATGCTTGCTACTCAGTTTGCTCCAGCCATGCCTACCGGACTCCCATGGGGAATGCCACCGATTTTTGTACCTGAAGGGTTTGCACCTACTTTTGCTTCCATACTGACATCTAGTCCGGTCATGTTTGTTCCGTCTCCAGTGGTTCACACCCTTCCTCGTGTTGAGGACACCACCTACCATTTCGATCCGTTTGAGGGCCCTGATGTTTATGAAAAGATGGACGAAATGAAAGACCAGATCCTTGAACTGCAAAAGGAATTGAAGACCTTGAGGGGAAAAGATATGTTCGGTAAGAGTGCCGTTGAACTTTGCCTAGTGCCGAATGTCAAGATCCCGATGAAGTTCAAAGTCCTTGACTTTGAAAAGTATAAGGGAAATACCTGTCCACTTAGCCATCTCGTCATGTATGCCAGGAAAATGTCAATTCAAACTAATAATGATCAGTTATTTATTCACTACTTCCAAGGCAGTCTGACTGGTGTCGCTCTGAGGTGGTACATGGGATTGGATAGTGCAAGTGTTCGCACATTCAATGATTTGGGTGAGGCTTTTATGATGAAGTACAAGTACAACGTGGACATGGCGCCTGATAGAGACCAGCTAAGGCCGATATCTCAGAAGGACAAAGAGACATTCAAAGAGTATGCCCATAGGTGGAGAGAGATTTCCGCTCAGATCAATCTCCCGTTGGAAGAGAAAGAGATGACTAAGATTTTTCTTAAGACCCTGAGTTCGTTTTATAATGAACGAATGATTGCTAGTACCCCCAGTGATTTTACCGAAGTGCTAAACATGGAGATGAGGTTAGAAAAGGGTGTCTGTGAGGGATGTTTGTCTAAGGAAGAAGTATCATCGAGTAAGAAGTATGGTAACAGTTTTGCTAGGAAGAAGGAAGGCGAAACTAATGCAGTATCAGTGGGGAGGCAGAGGAGGCCTCATGTCAAAAGAAGTATGCAACCACGTCAACATCATCATCAAGTTTCATCCGTTATCCCGGTATTTTCAAACAATCAATCAGTGTCAGTTCAACAACAACATCAACAACAGCCACAACAAAGAACAAACAACTACAACAACAACACCAATAATCAGCAACAACAGAATTTCAAGAGGAATAAGGTCTCTTTTGACCCTATTCCCATGTCATACGCCGAACTTTATTCGTATTTGGTTCTCAAGAATTTGCTTCAACCAAGAAATTCGCCACAAATTCCAGAACCACTTCCATGGTGGTATAAGCCTGAACTCCGTTGTAGCTTTCATCAAGGAGCTCCCGACCACGATATTGAAAACTGCTACCCTTTGAAGTATGTGGCCCAAAAGCTAGTAAAGAGTTGGATGTTATCCTTCATGGTAATTCCTCTGTTAATATGGTAGATGGTTGTCCGGGAAGTTTCCGGGTGTTTGATGTGCGACGTATCCGTAGGTCCTTGGTGGAGATGCATAAGACCCTGTGTACTATTAGTGATTGTGAAAACGACCATGACGGTTGTGCAATTTGCAGTGTAAACCCCCGTGGGTGTTCAATCGTGAAGAGAGATATCCAGAAGTTGATGGATGAGAATTTAATCCAGATTCAACAGTAGAGGGATATAAATGATGTCAATGCGATAGTACCAGTGTTTAAGACCCCTGAGCGGGTAGTGATTCAATTTGATAGTAGCAACAACAACAGCATTAATAGATCGGTATCACCGTTGGTAATACGGTTAGCGGGGCCAGTCCCGTATGCATCCGATAGAGTTGTTCCATATCATTATAATGCTACTATGTTGGAGAATGGTCAAGAGGTTCCGTTGCCTACGACTAATTCCATTGTGAACATTGCCGATATAGCGAAGGTGACCAGTAACGGTCGTTTTTTTGGTCCCATTTTCCCAAAAGATGTAGAAGATGTTGGTAAGAAGGTTGAGGTACCTGTAGTAAATCCAGTTAGTGCTCAAAAGTGTCAGTCTGGTGAGTCCAGTAATTTGAAGCCTAGTGATGATGATGAGGTACTAAGATTGATAAAGAAGAGTGAATTCAATATGGTGGAGCAGCTGCTCCAAACTCCTTCCAAAATTTCAGTGTTGTCTCTGCTTATGAATTTTGAAGCGCACAGAGAAGCATTGCAAAGAGTATTGGAGCAAGCTTATGTTGAACATGATGTAACAGTGGATCAGTTTGACCATATTATGACTAACATCACTTCCTGCAACAACTTGAGCTTTTGTGATGAAGAACTTCCCGAGGAAGGCAAAAATCACAACCTAGCACTGCATATATCGGTGAATTGTAAGGAGGATGTGTTGTCAAATGTGTTGGTTGATACCGGTTCTTTGTTGAATGTACTCCCCAAATCAACTTTGTGTAAATTATCGTATCAAGGCGCTCCTATGAGATACAATGGCGTGATCGTCAAAGCTTTTGATGGTTCTCACAAGACCGTTATTGGTGAGGTGGACCTTCTAGTGAAGATAGGTCTGAGTGATTTCCAAATTACTTTTCAAGTAATAGACATCCACCCAGCATATAGCTGCTTGTTAGGAAGGTCGTGGATACATGAGACTGGAGTTGTTACATCCACTCTGCATCCAACCTCAGAGTTCACGCCTACCTTTATTCCCGACCTTAGAGTCGATGTCAATCCTACCATACCCAACCCCAGAGTTGACGCATATCCTTTCTCCCGTCTCAGAACCGATGTTGATCACAATTTGTTTCCAACCGCAGAGTTGAAAATGTCCAGTTTTATCTCAGTCGCAGTATTGAGGTCAGGATATCTCAATCCCCAACAATCGGTGTTGCTTATGCTTCTGTCCCCAACCTCAGAGTTGTCGACCAACTATTTACCTTTCCAATTCGCCTACTGTCGTCCTCAGTAAGGTCATCTTCCATCCCGAATCCTAGGATTTGTCTAGCAAGTCATTTCATAATTCCAAAAAACAATCACCATATATCCCCCAACGGAAAATTCTTTCTCAGTGCCTTCAAACAAAAAAGAAAGAAACTTGTTAGTAGAGATAAATGGAAAAAATAATCAAGCATTTTGCATTAGCATACTGCATATGTCATGGATATCTAACCGCTCATATACCCATATACCACATGACATCCCAATTCCCAGCAGCTGCCTTGCGCAAAGACATGCTTGTTTGTCCCACATACCAGTGAATAAGTTCCTTGTGACCTATCTTCTCATTGCTTTCCTATTGTTCATGGCAGACAAATTTCCTGTTATTCTAGTATTTAATCCTTTCCTACCTTCATTGTCTGGAAGTCGTTGCTACCCATACATTCAGGTCCGAAAAGATTAAATAGGGGCAGTTGTCATACCCAAAATTCGCCTTACCCTTTACATAATCATATAGGTCACTAACCCCTGACATTTGCATATCATTTCCAATCATTCATTTCATTCGAATAAGCATGGTACAACTGGAGGCGACACGTGACTTGAATTCTTGTGTTTCATGGTGCATTAATGCATTTGGTCAGTCATTTCATTCAAACATGGTTTAATACGATTTACAAGCCTTGTGATCGTTTGGGTTCATTGGTTCACTACATGTCGTTATCCGATTTATCTTTTCATCATTGCATCATAACATTTTTCCATTAATCTCAGTTTCAAATGGATATTGATTCAAGTTAATTCACGAAAATGGATTTTGTCCGAGTTAATTTTGATTCAAATTGATGTTTGGAAGTTCGATTGAATTTTTAGAATTTTAATCATTGTAGAATTTTATTTCTTTTTCCTATCGGGCCATTTTCTTAGTTTATAATAAAGCCCATTCACTCTTTTTTTTTGGTTAAAGCCCATTCACCTTATTTTAGCCCATTTAACCATTTAACTCTTTTCAATTCAATATCCATTGTACTCCATATCCACATTCAAAACCAATATCCAAATCCTTTTTCCATTTACTAATCCAATTTTCCATTTAATCGAAGTCCATAATTCAATGTCTAAATCCATTATCCATTAGTTTTTTAACATTAACATTTCCAATTAAAAACCAATTATCCGTTTTCAAAAACCAAATCCATATTTCATCACATATTCAAAATCCATAACATTATCCATTTTATTCAAATCCATTTAGTTTAACCAATCCATTTTCAATAAACCGATTCATTTCCATATTTCAATCCAAAAACCATTTCTATATTTTAAACCCAATTTGTAAAACATTTTGTTATTAGTCATAAACCATTTTCATGTCCATTAAAATTAACTCAACCCATGTCCAATTGCCAATTACCATAAACCCATTAATTCATCAGTTTGAATAAAAAAAGGAGAAGAAAATAATAGAGTGGGAAACAGTGAGGACTTGGTCACCCTCAGTGGCACCACGGTGCCTTCCACGATGTCGGAGATACAGTCCGGTCCGACATGCTCCGCATGCTCCATTCTCGAGTTGAGGTTCCGTTTTAGGTTCCTTTGGAGGTGAATGTGGTTTTGATTGGTTTTAATGGCGATGGAGGCTATAGATACACAGTTGAAGCGCATAAATTGGAAGAGATTCTCGAAACAAGCTTTCCAACTCATGGACCTTCTTGTTTGGAGACTGAGGAGCTTCTTGAAATTAAACACCATTTGGTTTATAATGCATTTTCTGTCGAACAGCCTGAACTAATAGCACTTGATAAAGCATTGAAAGAGACAATGATTTCTGCAGGGAAAGCAAGGGAGTCTGACTTTGGAAGGGAGGTGCCTTTATTTGAAGTTGAAAACAACGTTTAAGCCGGCGTCCAAGCTGCATCAAAACACGACTTGAAAGCCAATACACAAAGCCAGCCAAAACACATATGAACGTACAACATAAGCTGAAATACTGCAGTGCATACGCACGCAGCTCATAACACACACACACACCAAAACGAGAAACACGTGAGCCAAACCACAGGCAAGCCAAACCAAACGCAAACACCTGCAACAAGTGAAATTCAAAACGGAAACAAGGCGCATAAACGGCATTGGAAAAACAGAAGAACACATCTTGATATTAAAACGGCAACACGAAAATCCAAAAACGCGGCCAAGCTTCAATTCAAGCAGGATCATCCAATTCTATATAAATATGTGATTGAGCAGTGAAGAGGTGGATGGAGATTTTTCGTGAAACGGCATCGCAACGACCTTCACCCACACTTTCGAATCTTCTTCCCGCGCCACAAAAGCCAACCGTCATCGAACCACCATCAACCTCCTTTCCTCCGCGCAGCGCCACCACTCTCACCACGCCAATCGATTACGAACCAAATAAATCACGAAGAAACGTCCTAATGGATCAACATAAGCGGACTCGTAACCAAAATCGATCGCCGAAGTGAATCGAAAAGGAGAAGATTGAATGAGAAGTGAAGCATTTGGATTCGAAATCGACGCCGTTTGAACCCGATGCCGCCTTCGCCGTTGCGGTAGGCTCTTCTTCTCTATGTGTTGTTTGATTCATTCATGATGTTGTGAATCGGAATCAAACCTCATTTCCATTTGCATTTGCCGTTCGGTTTTATTCCATCGTCGCGTCGTGTTAGACTCCGATCTGTTTAGGTAGAGACTTTCGGTTTAGGTTGAGAGTAGCTTAGTTAGGAGACAATGTGTGAGGTGTTCCACCGGTAACGAGGCTGATGCGGTTAGGAGCGACGCTTTTTCTTTCTCCCTCTGCGTCATTAGCGGTGAGGAAGAGTCAAGTTTTGTTCTGTAACATTTCACCTTGGGCCTTCACACTTAGGCCCAAGCTGTTCCAGTTACTACACCACATACTCCCCCTAGGTCTGCACCCCTGCGTTTGGGCCAATTCCTATGGTCCAAGGCCCACTCTGCAGCATTTTTCTTATTAGTCCATTACCTTATTTTTTGATGTTTACATAGTTAGGATTAGCTTAGTTATTAGGATATAATAATTAGTTAATGAGGATATTAATTGCGTAGCTATTGTTAATAATTAGGACATATTAGAATTAATCAAATTAGGTTAATATTTTAGAACATTAGGAAATATTAGAAATATTATTAAGAAACATTAGAGATAATTAGGAGTTAATCGGATTAATTAGGATCTTTGATTTTGGTTAGCTTAATTAGGTTTAACTAGAAATATTGAGCAATTATAATTTTAGATTTACTTAGTTATAGAATCTTAATTAGGAGAAATGCTTAGAAAATGTTTAGATTAGTGCAATAGACTTTTTAGAAATATTAGAATAAAATAACTTTATGATTAGAAATAATTAGGATTATTAGAAGTTTAGATAACTAGATTTTAGATTAGAAATTAGAAATATTAAATTTAGTTCAGAATTTAATTGGTTTTAATTGGAATTTTCATGTATAGAAATTAATCCATAACTGTGAATAGACGATTTTACCCCTAGACTTAGGAATAGGCTAATCTTGCATGCTCCTTTAGTTTTAGGACTTATAGAATTTTCCGATTGATCAATTAACCTAGCTATTATTTCTCATGTGGTTAACCTTGATTCTAATTCATGTTTAGATAAAGCTTAGACTTTAGAATTAACTTTCATTTGATTGACTTTTATTTCATGCGATCCCTTGTACTTTACATGTACCCCTATCCCCTTTCCGATGTATGCTTTTATTTAGTTTCTTTTATTGCTTGATTTATTACTCCTTAGGTATTAGGAACGTTCACCCTTTCATCATCGATAATCAAACCCTTGATCCAACGTCAAGCGGTCCCTTTTTTTAAAATCAAAATCATTAAGCAAATCCTTGATCCAACGCCAAACGGCCTTTTCCAAATCAAATTCAAAAACGTAATAAATGGCGATTAGGATCGTACATCACGAGCCTTAAGCGGTAAAGAAGGGATAAAACTGGAGTTTTCCTACACTCATTTTGAATGCTTCGAACACAAGATGTTTGGCTTGGTAGTTCGAGGTATTCACCTTTATCCATAATCTTTAGTGCAATCCGAAATCAATAACACTTTCTCAAAAACCTAAAAACAATCCAAGACATTCAAACCTTTTGTTTGAGCATTAGGGCGACACAATCGAAAACCCTTTCTTCAATGTAATAAAATCAACAAAACACACAAACATTTTAAACCCACAACTACGAAAGCTCTGATTTCTCACTTCAACAGTGGGCATACGTAGGCACGAGGATCCAATCCTTGGCGAGCACACTTATTTAAAATCTACCTCCACTCCGCAAACCTTTGGCAAGCAAGCATTCGATAAACAATACACACGTAAGCGCAAACATCCTAGATGGTACCCATGGAGTACCATGGATGTAAGGGGTGTTAATACCTTCCCCTCGCATAACCGACTTCCGAACCTGTTTGTGGTTACGATGACCATTCTTTGGGGTTTTCTCAATATTTTCCCTTTCCTTTGGAATAAATAAAAATCGATGGCGCCTTAGTATTTTTCGCGTAGCGACAAGCTGGAAATTTCTACTTGAATGGTGATGTGCTTTACAAGAGAAACTTCGATATGGTTCTGCTCAGATGCGTGGATAGACATGAAGCAGGCCTGTTGATAACTGAAGTCCATGAAGGTTCCTTTGGTACTCATTCCAATAGACATGCTATGGCTAAGAAGATGTTGAGAGCAAGTTACTATTGGTTGACAATGGAATCTGACTGTTGCAAGTTTGTAAGAAATGCCACAAGTGTCAAGTAGATGCAGATAAGATTCATGTTCATCCGACAATGTTGAATGTCATTTCCTCTCCATGACCCTTCTCAATGTGGGGAATTGATATGATTGGCATGATTGAGCCCAAAGCTTCAAACAGACATCGTTTCATTCTGATGGCTATTGACTACTTCACAAAGTTGGTTGAAGCGGTATCATATATGAATGTAACCAAGCAAGTTGTTATGAGGTTTATCAAAAATCAGATTATATGCCAGTATGGTGTGCCAAGTAAGATCTTTACTGATAATGGATCTAACTTGAATAATAATATGGTAGAAGCTCTTTGCAAAGACTTCAAGATTACACATCATAATTCTTCTCCCTACAGACCTAAGATGAATGAGGTTGTTGAGGCTGCGAACAAGAACATTAAGAAGATCATCCAGAAGATAGTTGTAACGTACAAGGATTGACATGAGATGCTCCCATTTGCTTTGCACGGGTATCGTACATCCATTTGCACTTCAACATGGGCAACCCCTTTCTCACTTGTTTATGGTATGGAAGCTATGCTCCAAGTAGAGGTCGAGATCCCATCATTGCGTGTCTTGATGGAAGCCAAGTTGAAAGAAGCTGAATGGTGTCAGACCAGGTACGACTAGTTGAATTTGATCGAAGAAAAGAGGTTGACTTTCATATGTCATGGTCAGTTATATCAGCAAAGAATGAAGAAAGTGTTTGATAAGAAGGTCAAACCTCGTGTGTTTAGAGAAGGTGACCTTGTGCTCAAGAAGATTTTATCCTTTAAACCATATTCTAGGGGAAAATGGACTCCTAATTCTGAAGGCCCATATGTTGTTAAGAGAGCCTTTTCAGGAAGTGCTTTGATTCTTATAACTATGGATGGTGAAGAGTTCACTCGTCCTGGGAATGTTGATGCAGTCAAGAAATACTTCGCCTAAAAAAGTAAAGAATAATTCACTAAGTTGAAAACCCGAAAGGGCACCTTAGGCAAAAATGAGCGTCTCGGTGGATTGAAAACCTGAAAGGGCGATCCAGGCAAAAGTTAGAGACATAAAACAGAAAATTTATCCCGATAGATTGAGTACCCCACCTTGGGGCAATTTATGCAAAATTAGGGATCATGGCAAGTAACTGCATCCTGCTGATCTTCAATCTTGAAAACTTTCTTAAGCACAACATTTGGTTCTGATTCATCTTCAACCAAAGCCAAGAGCACAGCGGATATTGAAGATGGTAGAAGGACTAGTGATCATTGTATTCAATGTAGCCATTTTCCATGTAAATTACCATTTTCCAACTTTTATAAAGATCTATGGAGTCTTGCCATTTACAAACTACCATTCTATTAAATAAAGTTGAGCTTTTTATCCAATTGTTTCTACTCTTGGTTATTTCATCTGAATAGATTTAAATTTTAATGATGATCATTTTGAAATTAATTTTTAAATCAAAATCATATTTTCTTAAATAATAAAAGATGATACTTTAAGAGCAATCGATTTAATTTAAGGAATATCAACAGCGGTCTGAAAACCGGTAAGCCCTAAAATGCGAAGCATTGTTTGGTTTTCCCCAAGCAGTTGGCGTGATCTCTGTTTCACCCTGAGCGGCATTTCAACATCTCCAACCGGATTTTTGTTGGTTTCTCCAGCCAAATCTGCATTTTGCCCCCCGTGAGTTGTAGGCACGTTTTCTTAGTTTGCATAGATCTAGCACCAGATTCTGGTTTCCCTTCAGGTCTCCAGCGGATTCATGCAACACTGATTCTAGAGCAGTATGTTGGATCCTCTGCAAGGTTGTCTCCTATTTGATATGGTGTTGACTTAAAATTCCCCACAGAGTTGGTAGTGCATCTCCTCAGCAGATCTTCCCTCTTCCCTAGCCAGGGTTGAGCCTTTGAGAATGTTGATTCGCGTTCTCTGTCTCCAGTTGGTTCCCTCTTCTTGAGATTAGCTAAGTGTTGTATTGATGATTCAAACTAGCGACAGTTGTATCCTTTGTGATCGTTTTGTCAGCATAATCATCATAAATACATATACATATACATATACATATACATCCACAAATTTCATTATTATATTATTGCACTTTGTAATTCATTATTTCTCTGATCCTCTACTATGGTGGTGTCCTGTTCCCCACGTAGATTTGGTATGCCTGTCCTCTTTCAATTATAGAGTGTCAACCCTCTAAGTAGAATTTTTTTAAACCTTTCTCATTCCCCACTGAGTTATTTCCTCGTGGATGATTACTATTTCAGTTTCCTCCCTAGTTGATTATCTGGATGGAGCCACTCCCTTTGAGTTATGTCCTTATTAGGTTGAGTTTTTGATTGGTCTTTTCTTTCTAGATCTTGCCTAGATAGATGCTTTTGGTCCCCTTGAGAGTCTATTACCCAGTAACTAGTAATATTCTTCTCGATTTGCGAGTATTTTACTTTTTCCCAATACCCTACAAGAGTAACCTTTTTCCCCAGCGGATTCGTTTTCACGTTTCCCCAGGAAGTCTATCCTTGATATGTTATCCCTACCCGATGATAGATATTTTCTTCCCCTGCTTTGTGTTTATCCTTGATATGTTCATCCTAACCAATGATGGATATTTCTCTTTATGGTATTCTACCCAGTAAAAAGTTAGTTGTAATCCCTATTTCTTTCCCTAGAGGGTTAATCATTGATATGTTCATCCTAATCGATGACGGGTTTCCTCCTCTTTGCAGTATTCTACCCAGTAACTGGTAGTTGTAAACCATGCTTCCCCTTATGGAGTCTATCCTTGATATGTTCTCTTTAACCGGCGACGGATATTCTCTCTTTTGGTTTTCTATCCAGTGACTGATAGATGTAATTCCTATTTCTCCCCTTAGAGTTTATCCTTGATATGTTCATCCTAACCGATGACGAATATCCTTTTTTCGGTATTCTACCCAGTAATTGATAGATGTAATTCATGCTTTTCCTCGGCATTCTATCCTTGATATGTTCATCTTAATTGATAACAAATATTCTTCCTTTTGAGTCTATCCTTGATATGATCACTTTAACCAGTGACATATATTCTCTCTCTTTTTTGGTTTTCTGCCCAGTAACCGGTAGTTGTAAACCCTATTTTGGCTTTTCCTAGCAGTTTATTCTTACCCGGTAATTGGTAATGAATACACTTCTTGTTACCCTCAGTGAGTCATCCTTGATATGTTTACCCTAACCGGTAACGGATGTCTTCTTTGTCAGAACTTGTTATCCCCATAGCCAGTAACCGGTAGTGGATAATACGTTGTTGTTACTCCTGTGTTGAAGATTATCACTTCCCCAGTTGAGTTTGAGTGCGTATTTCCCAGTACCTTTTCCTGCTTGGTTCGAGTATTTCATCTTTTTTCCTATCTACCCATTTCCCCTGCAGATGTTCCTTTTATTCCTCGACTGAGTCTTTCCACTGATTTATTTTCGTGGAATCCCTTATGTCCCCCAACAATTTTAAGCCGTAGCCTGGCCTACGTGTATCTTTTATCCTCCAGAGTCTCTGTCTCCCCAGTGAGTTTTCCTTATGGAACGCATTATGCTCCTGCAGACTTTCAGTCTCTCCGGATTCTTTTCCTTTGTGGCAATCTTTTCCCCACAAAGATTACTTTTAACATTTCATATCATATGCATCATGAGGTCTCTTAGGGACCAAAATTCGTTTCTATTGTTGTTATTTAAGCTCATTCTACTAAGTCGATACAAAGATTTTAACCTTCACCTCCTCAGCCAGAATGCACTTAAATAGGGCAACTTTAAGACCCCAATTTGGACTCTAAGATCCCTCATGTTATTCTCATCATATGCATTAGCATTGGGATCACACCTTGGCATTCTCCCTACCCCTCATTCATTGGGTTTGCATTGGGAGAGATCACCAAGCACATTTGATTGTATCATACTTCATTTTTCTTTATTTACCAACCAAAATACCAAAACTATGTCAATATATAGTTTGTTGCTTTTGTAGGTAGTGTGTATGCTCACCTATGCTCTAGCAAGCTCATATCTAGGGTTTAAGACCCTCAATGAAATGAGCTCAATCAAGAATTAGTTTACATGGCTCAAAGTATCATATATGGACCCCCATGATCTTCACATGTTATTTTGATCAAGAAATCATAAAAAAAAATTGGGGTTGGTTTGCCTGGGAAGCCCTAATTCATCTGGGTATCTTGTGTGACTTCTTCAACAAGTTTCTTCAACAATTGATCAAATATTTCAAGGGATACTTCACATTACATCATCTTATGCATATATTATCCTCCATGAGTTCCAAAAGTCAAGAGGATGTCAAGCTAGCAAGTTGGTTCATGGTGGTTGAACAGAGAAAGTCAATTGGTCAAAACTAGGGTTCCCTAGACCCTATCTCCTACAATTTTTGTCATATGAAAATTATTCTAAGAGAAACGTTACTCTACATTACATTCATAACATCTTTCATGTTGAGGTCAAGAGCTAATTTTGCTTGGAAAGTCATTTTCTTTTTTGAAAGATTATAGGTCATTTTATCTGAACCCTAGTTTGGAGGTCAAATTCCCAAGACCATAACTTGCTCAATTTTATATGAGATGAAATCCATTCAAATTCCATGATCAAATTCAATATGTCTACTTCAACTTTTATGTTTGGAGTAAGTTCAAATTCAACTTGCAAATGCATGTGCAAGAAGGAAACATTATAGGTCATTTTGGACTAATACCATTGAACAAGTGATTTTCCTCAACTTCTAAAATGCATAACTCCTTCATGCCAAATCCAAATGAGGTCAAATTGGTTACCAAATTGAATATAATAGAAAGAGATACCACTTTTATGAAGGAACGTTTCTCATTTGAAGTCCATAGAAAAAGTTATTCAAGGTGGAAGAAGTGAACATTTGACTTGGGACTTAGAAAATTTTCAAATATGTTTGATTTCCTAAACTTCCGTCTCAAAATTCATCATGATACAATATTCAAATGAAAGAGTGCTCAACATGAAAGTTGTTCCCCTTGATCCCACCTTTCCAAAACATCTAAGATCATCTCATTTGGACAAAGTATGAGGCACTTGTGCATGGGTAAAAGTTGAAATACCATTTGGATATTTTCAAGGTCCAATTTCCATACACGGTTGCATAAGCTTCTAGATGATTTCAGTACATTGCACATTGGTTTCTTGATCAGATATTATTATTTCATGGGCCTCATGCACGCCCATGCAACCATGCAAAGAGGATTTTCAAATTTTTGTCAAAATTGGAAGTGTGCAAATATCATTCTCTATGACTATAAATAGAACCTCTCATTCCCAGAATTGAGGATCTCATGCCCAAGATTTGATTCAGAAACCCCAAACCCTCACCATTGAAGGATAAACTTGAGGATTTCGAGTTTCAATTCTCCATCTGTTTTGAGATTGAAACTCCAAGAGTCCATCCCTTTCTCTGATCTATTTCTCTTCCATTAAGCATCTGAAGCAAGGCCAAGCATAATTAGAAGCAAGATCGTGCCAATTTGAAGCTCCACTGAAGGTGGATTTTCATATTTTTCATCTCTTCGATTCTCACTCAATTATCCATTATTTTTGTTGATTTTTGGTTGTCTGAAGTCTTACCAATGTAAGCAAGAAGATTGAGTTGCTTTGAGGTCAAATCGAAGCAACTCAGTTCATGATCCTCAAAATTCAATTCCCGGTATCTTTTCATATACTTGGAATTAGATAAAATTGAGCTCAGATTCGAGCTCCTGGGCATTTTTCCTTCAAAATAGTGTACTCATTTTCCATTTTTCTCTGAGTTGAACTTGGACCAGTCCAGTGGTCCTCATCGATGAAGATGACCGGAGCCATGGCTCCGGTGGTGTTCTGGCTTGTCCAGAACCCTTTGATATGAGTTCTACGTTCTAATCTCAACCATCCAAAGTGATTACCACGCGTGCATCTCATTTGACTAAGGAACACATAGAACATGCACTTTGGACCAATTGATCTGCCACCTCAATTAATGAGGGAGATCAGACGGTCCACATATTTTTGAATTTTTTAATTTTCATTTTAATTGCTTTATCTTTTATTAATTCATATTAATTTCATTATTGATCCAAAAAATATGGAACTTTCACCAAAAAAATTTCAAATATTTTTCTCTTTCATTTTCTGAATTAAAATCATTTTTTTGGATCAATATTGATATTTTTCATGATTTAATTGTTTTTGTGCATATTTTTAATTGTTTAAAAATACTTCTGACTTTTCAAAAATAGTGAATTTTTTTCTCCAAGGTCCTTTGACCTTGTTTGACCTATGATAAATCTCTTGGCCATTTATTTGGTGTTTTGAAGAGGTTTTAGATTTTTGATAAAACATAATTTAACTTAATGCATTTTTAATTGATTTTTAATTTGTTTAATTGAAAATAAATTGTGTTGAGCCATTTTTATTGACTTGTGAAGTTTGACTATGTGTTTGGGCCTTGGTCAAGATTGATTTGACTTTTGTTGGACCAAAATCAAAGGATTTAGGGGATTGATGAAATGTACACTTCATCTCCCAAAATGAATGAATGACTTTAATTTGATAAAACTCCTCCAACGACCAATTTGTGTTTGTCTCATCTCCCCTCCCTCTTAATCTTCAATCCTTTTCTATCTCATTCCTCTCATTGGCCAATGACATCTCAATATCCTAAGGCTAATTTTTAATTGGTCCATGAACCAATACAAGTATGGATAAGATTAGGTCCACCCTTTGATTATTTTATTTTTGTGTGTGGTATGTTTTAGGAGTATGATTCATTATACCATATCTCTAACATGCATTAACACCAAAAAATTTATTGCTCGGCCTCAGATAGTTGTGACTTCTACATAAGTCCAATTACGATTGCTTAACATAACGCTAAATTTTGACACAAAAGGCATATCATTCTAGTAAGTGAGATTATAAGTCTCCCCCGTTTCATGGTATTGTGTGGAAACTTGACCTTTTTTCCTTCCTTTGGGAGATGTCTTGGTTCAAGGATCCATGCTTGTGAATAGAGGGTTAAGTGTTCTCAAAAGAATCACTTAAACAATTGAAAAGCAAAACTCCACTAACTTCTAATCAACTAACATTTGACTAACTTTTTAATTTCAAGTCATTTACTTTATGTACTTTAAATTCAAGCCATTTATCATTTGTCATTATACATATCATTTAACTTGCTTATGTTTATGTCATTTTCTCTTTGCTCATTTGAGCCATATATTGTGTTTGTATATACTTGTTTGTGAATCTTGTTTGTGTTTGTGGTCTTAGGACCTTAAAATACCTAATAAACAACAACAAAAAACCTACAAAAATGTTTGTGTGGACCGTTGGATTTGATTTGAGCTTTGGACTTAGAATTAGGCAACATTCGCTATGCAAAAGGACTTGGCCAATGCCAACATTTCTGAAACCAAGTCATTGTGATGTGAGCTTTCATCTGATGCAAGTATTGGGATCCACTTCAGTTCATCTGCTACAGGGTCTTGATGCAAATGTTACTTTGAACTTATGTCTAATGCCTTATTTTGAGCCATTCAAGGAGTATGCCATCTGATACATGGGGAAGATTATGAAGAAGACTATGAAGTTGCTAGCTTGGATGTGGCTATCTTTATTTGATGCCTTGCTCTTCGTCTTGCTTTCTTATTGATATTGCTTGATTATAAAGTCCAAAGAAAAAGTGGGTTTCTATATGACATTCTTGTTTATTGGATTGCATCCTATTGGTCAGATTTTTTCAACTCTTAACTTTTAAATTTTTGCTTAGGATTAGTCTCTTCATCTCCTCAGACTTCTTAAATTTCAAATCTCTCTCTCTTTTCAAAAATTTCTTTGCTTGTGATTTCTAACTTAGACTTCATTACAAATTAGAAACTTTGGCCTTATGCCATTGCATTTTATACTCTTTTCTTAAATCAAACTTGTAAATGAATTTACCCATACTTGACTTAAAATTTTAAAAAGAAAAAAAGAATTAATACACATTCAAACTCTTTTAGGTCCTTTTGTGCCTCTTTTAAATTTAAACTTTTATTAAAAGCAATCCACTCATTTTGAAATTGTTACCACGAAATACGAGGTTTTGATCCCTCATTTTTATGTTGGTACGTAGGCACAAGTCCGAAGGTCTTGTCAAACACAAAAATATAATTAATGAACTCTTTTCTCATCCCCTCACTCTATTTATTGCAAACATCTTTTATACCTAAACACATGCACACACAAAAAGGCTCCCTAGGAGTACCTAGGACACTTTGGGTGCTAACACCTTCCCTCTATGTAACCAACCCCCTTACCTGTAATCTCTGACATTTTATTAGTTTTGATTTGAAAACTTCTTACCTTTGGAAACAATAAAAGGGTGGTGGCAACTCTAGTTTTATTGACGTTAAGTTTATCCATAGCGTAATGGTCATAAATGTTTCCGCTATAAGAAGCATTACAAAGAGTGTTGGAGTAAGCCTATGTCGAGCACGATGTTGCCGTGGATCAGTTCGACCACATTGTGGCTAACATCACTTCTTATAACAATCTGAGTTTTTATGATGAAGAACTTCCCGAGGAAGGAAAAAATCGCAACCTGGCACTATACATATCGATGAACTACAAGGAGGATGCATTGTCAAATGTGTTGGTTGATACCGGTTATTCTTTGAATGTACTCCCCAAATCAAATCTGTCTAGATTATCCTATCAAGGCGCCCCTATGAGGTACTGTGGCGTGATCGTTAAAGCATTTGATGGTTCTCGCAAGACCGTCATATGAGAAGTGGACCTTCTGGTGAAGATATGTCTGAGTGATTTTCAAATTACTTTTCAAGAAATGGATATCCACCCAGCCTATAGCTGCTTGTTGGGAAGGCCGTGGATTCATGAGGCTGGAGCTGTAACATCCACTCTGCGCCAGAAATTGCAATTTGTGAAGAATGGCAAGCTTGTCATTGTTAGTGGAGAGAAAGCGCTTTTGATAAGTCATTTGTCATCCTTTTCATATGTGGAAGCCGAGAAAGAGGTTGGAACTCCGTTCTAAGCCTTGTCTATTATTGAGGTAAAGAAAATTGGGGCACCCATGTCTTCTTTCAAGGATGCTCAGAAAGATATTGAAAATGGTAGTACAGATCAGTGAGGTCGTATGGTAGAAGTCTACGAGAACAAGAACAGAGCCGAATTGGGATTCCAGCGAGGGCCATTTAATGTCAAAGTTGAAGAAATGCAACCGAATTTATGTATCGGAGGGTTCATCCATGGTAATGAACAACACTCAAATGTTGTAATCGAAGGCGATGAAGATGAAGATTGCGCCAATTTTGTGACGCATGGCAAGGCTTGCAACAATTGGGTTGCTGTTGATGTTCATGTTATTGTCCATCGCTCTAAGTAATTTGTTTTTTTCATTGTTTTAAGAAAAATCATTCTCCTATGCCTAAGGGAGAAGTGAACATTGTTGGCCATTTTTTAAATTATCATCAATAAAATACAATTCTATTCATCCACATCTATGATGTTTTTATTTTTACTTTTTGCCTTTCTGAAAATGGTACTCACAAAAAACATAAATAAATAATAATTGTCCATCTGCATAATATTTGGTCACAATTCACTTCTCTAAAATCAAAATATCAAATCATTATGCAGGTTGGTTCCTAAACCCATTGAATACAACGATCATACTCCCTCTCCAAACATTGATTTCCCTGTGTTTGAGGCTGAGGAGAAATGTTGGTGCAACATACCAGAGAGCTATGGCCATTCTTTTTCATGATATGATGCATAAAGAGATCGAAGTCTATGTTGATGATATGATTGCTAAATTAAGTGATGAAGAAGAGCATGTTGAGCATTTGTTGAAGTTATTCCAATGTTTGAGGAAGTACAAACTCCGCTTGAATCCAGATAAATGTACATTTGATGTTCGTTCTAGTAAGTTGTTGGGCTTTATTGTCAGCGAGAAAGATATTGAAGTTGATCCTGCCAAGGTCAAAGCAATACAAGAGATGCCTGCGCCCAAAACTGAGAAGCAAGTCAGAGGTTTTCTCGGCCGCTTGAATTATATCTCAATATTTATATTGCATATGACTGCCACGTGCACGCCTATATTCAAGCTTTTTCGGAAGGATCAATCTTGTGATTGGACCGAGGATTGCCATAAAGCTTTTGACAGTGTCGTACCCTAAATTTTGACCACCTCTTCTATCTATTTTTCAGTTAACACAAACATAGTCAGATATTCAACCTCAGGACCTAAAAAGTCAAGGGGAATCGTTTTGACTTCTTAGTTCCTCTTAGGAGTTGATTTTAGTTCAGAGGTATTATTTAGACTTTTCAAAATAATGTAGGATTATGCTAAAAAGGGGTTTATAACTATTAAAATTATTTTTTAGAAAAAAATAGATATGATTAGTAATTATCATAGTATATATCATTAGATTATATTAGTTAAAAATATAAGTATTATATTAGGGTGTTAATTATTTAATAAAATTATAGATTAATAGTTTATGAGTTTTTTTAAAAAAAGATAGATTAAAAGTTTAGTTATTATTTGTTATGACAATATTTTAGTTATCTCGGTATTTAAATTATTTGTTTAAGTATGTGGAAGTGCTATTTTATTTTGAATAAGTGTAATGGTCTAATGGAGGATAGAACATGGATAAGGGCTTATGAGAGCAAGAGGTATAAGTTCAATTCCCAAATTACTCACTTTTATAGTTTTTTCTTTCCTTTCTTGTTTTATTTTCACTAAACATTATTGTTGATTCTAACCATCTTGTTGATTCTTTCTTAACTTACAGTTATCTAATCTTTTTGTAATTATATCTAAATAATTAGTGATTTTTTTAAATCAAATTTCATTAGCAAAACCATAAATAATTTATATATATATATATAAGTCTTTAGATCAAAATTTCACTCTTGACCAAAACAAAACCTGCTTTGTATCATCGAGAGCACTTTCATCAAAACAAACAAACCTAGACAGAGGAACATGCTTCATCCTCTTCTATTTGTTTATCTTTTTATTATTTAGAAAATCAAACGATCAAAATATAATGAAATAATTAAACTCTAAGTCGAATTGGTATTACTGTAGTGACTCCTCTTATCATCTATATTTCCTCTTGTTACCAATACTATGTTTATTTATTTTATGTTATTTTAGTTCATTTATTTTAATAAAAAAATACCGAAAACAATGAATATTCAATTAAAAAGTAATAAAAATACAAAATAGAATAAATCCTTAATTTACCTAATTGCAAAAAAATAATAAGTAATTAATGACGAACAATTTAAAATTAATTAGGGTAAGTAATATGAGTTTAATTAAGGGACAAATTATTCAATTAGGGTAGTTTAATTATGGGACAAAACCCTAAGATTTTAAGGGATAAAAATTTATGGGATAACTTTGGGATAAATTTTGGAACAATAAATAGGGATAAATTTTTAGGGTTTTATGGATAAAAAATTAGGGATAGGGGATATAACACTCAGGTCTTTATAATATGGAATAATCTTATGGGATAAAATAACAATTTCAAGGGATAAAAATAAGGGATAAAAAAATAAGGGTTATAAATATGAGATTAAACATGGGATAAAAGTCTAGGAATTTCAAGGGATAAAATTGGGATAAGAGTTATATCTAATATTCTAAAATTTATTTTCTTAAAATAAATTAAATATTATCTTCACAAACAATCATGGGATAAAATCAATCTAACACGCCTCAAATCATAAGTCCTCTGACCTAGTGCATTGAGGCATTTTTCCAAAATCAATTATTTCTCCGTCCCCGATGCGTGAGAACTTTTTAAGGGATAAAAACAACCAAACAACCAACATTTTTAAGACGAACTACGGGGCTTTGATCCTTCAATAAATTTGAGGGTACGTAGGCATAGAATTGTAAGACTCTAGCGAGTACAATAATAAAAAAAAATTCTCAATTAATCAATTTTCTTTTAAATAATAAAATAATTTTCAATAAATAGATAAATAATTAACCAATAATAACTAATAAAGCAAATGTTCCTTAGAAACACACTAACCCAAGAATTAGAGGAGGATCCCATTGAGTACAATGGAGGTAAGGGGTGCCTAACACCTTCCCCTTACTTAACCGACTCCCGGACCTAGCATCTTACCCTTAGTTAATAGGTTTTATCATTATTTCCCTGTTCCTTAGGAACGAATACAGAATGGTGGCGACTCTGTCATTTTTCCAGCCGTGACAGCTGGCGACTCTGCTGGGGAGTTCTTATACTTTCCCTAAAGAGAGTCCATCATAACCTCCGATTTTAGGGTTTTGTGTGTTTTCTTGGTTTACTTGCTTTTATTTATTTATCTGTTTTTACTACTCATTTTTTCATTTTATATTATATTTTATTACTCTCTTATATTAAATTGTCATTGGTTGGAATTGATATTATGTGAGGAGCTAAAACCCAAGCTCGAGGAAAAATTAAGCTTAAGTAAGGGGTCGTCCTGTCTCGGCCACCGGGGTTTTCATCCCGTAGGGTCTTTCATGACGATTCCGTCCAGAATAGATCAATTCAAAAGGTTTGTCATGAGATAGCCATCACTTCTTCATGATAGAGCTTTGAGTTCGATCCATGACTCTGGGGACCTATTCTAGAACCCTCGCAATTTAGGGTGACCTTATGTTATCAAACTACAAAGGTCGTTACTAAGGTCCCGCCTAGACGAGGCTTATCCCGAAGGATTACCGTAGGAAGGCTTGCTCCTTCTCATGGTAAAACAAGGGTATAGTCCATGACTCTAGGACTATTATCTTACCAAAAGCTTTATATCCTACAAGTGAGGGGATTGGGTAGTCTAACCTTATATTCAACCTAATCTTAAGTAACCTACCCGATATAGGGCATACTTACATGACCATCCTAACAAAAAATATTTAAAGATAAGATACATTCATATCATCATGCCATTAGCATCAAAATAAAGCTCTTACATACATTTACCATCCTTTGGGGAATTTTTAATCGTGTTCATATTCCTAAAAATGTGCGACAATGGATTTTGAGTGTTCCCAAAAGGAATAAACACAAAATATTTTTGCATACATTATCATGCATTCATGCACACCTCATTTCATATGCATTGAAAAGAAAACGAAATCATGTTTCCTCATACTTTCCTAGTATTTTCGAACGTAACAAACTGACTCTCCAAACTCGAGTTCAACGTAAGAAGGCTGATAAAAAAATAGCAAGTGTACTATTTTGCTTGTTATAGTAATAAAGGGGAAATTCCCCGAATGTCGATCTCAAGGACTGCAAGTTAATATTAAGTTCAATTCATCATTCAATTAAACAAAAATTATAATTGGGGTTTTTAAATTCAGAATTATAAAAATAAAGGCAAAGGCAAATAAGGATGAAAATAAGGGTTTGCAAGGTAAGAGGAACAATGCCAGGGAAGGTGTATGATTTATCCCTGTAACAACTCTGAGTCACTATTGCATCAACAAATGTCAATTACTACCAGTTCTCAAGGGTATTTTCTTCCAAGTCCTTGGTGAGAAAACCTTTAATCAATCTACCCTAATTTCTATGTCCATAGGCAATTAAGGTGAAGTTAACCTTTATTATATCAAGAGTACTCTGGTTCATAAAGGGTATCCCTAGTCCTAGGTGATATCTACTATAGAGTAACCTTATGAAAACCTTATCAATGGCGGTCCAGCCTAATTGATAACCACAAAACAACATGGATTAGTCCGAAAGAGAAAGCATTAAACACATCAAAAGGTTACCGTAAGAATAATATTATAAATGCAAAAGTATACTCAAACTCGTTACAATTCTAAATCAGGGACACCCCCTAGCATTGGGGGGGGGGGGGGGGGGGGGGTTAGCTACTCATATTGTTCAAAATGAATGCAAGATAAAAATTAAACATTACAAGTATTTGGATGACTTCGATCTTCAATCGCTTCCGCTCATGAAAACCTTCAGCTCTCCGAACTCCTTGCTCTCTGTAATACTTGATTGCTTGACAATACTGTGTTTTTCCTCCTTACAATATGATCTTTTCTTTGGTAGAAGGTTCTCTTATATAGTGAAAACTCCAAGCGATAGGTGGACATGTCCAAAAATATCTCTGCAAGCCCGATGATCAAAAGCCCGATGAAAAGGGAAAATATTGGGCTTGAACTGACACGGCCCGTGTGAGCTGACACGGGTGGCCGTGTCAGCTCACTGCTTCCTATGACACGCCCGTGGTGCTTAACTTGGTTGAGGATAAGGCCTGACACGGTCGGCCGTGTCAGGCTACTGTTTCTTGCTTTCATTCTCCTCCTACCTGACACGGCCCGTGTCAGCTGACACGAGTGGCCTTGTCAGGCCTCCTGTACCAGGGTTTTTCCATTCCTTTGCTTGCCGGAATTCTGCACTATCTCACTTCGAGTTCCTCGGTTCTTCCACCTGGACCCGTTGGAAAAAAACACAGACATCCTACGCGTAAAATCACGAAAATATAAAATAAAACTGACGATTAATTAAATTTCTTAAATAACTTACGGGAATGAAAATTAACTTTAAAGGTGCCATAAAGCGTACACAGTGTCTTAAAATCCTTAGTTTCTTGTCGGCTAAGCAACAAAAATATAGTGAACATGGTGACCGATCACAACCCCAAACTTAGCTCATTGCTTGTCCTCAAGTTATGTCCTATACGACAAAGTGTCACTTCCCAAAATTTGTATTCTTACCATGATACTGTTGAGATCTTTCGCCAACGCCTTCACTCCCCATTGTATAGTTCCTACTTTTCCTAATGAGTTTTTTGTCTCACTTCCTCATCGAGGTACCGCTTCACCTATCAGCTTACATCACACTCTCACCAAGTCTCTCAGGGTTAAAGTGTTTTCACTCTCAATATATGCAATATCAACTCATAAGTTTGAATAGTTTCTCCTTTCGTATCAACTGCATATAACACACACTTTTCAAGGTCTTTCGGGTTGTAACGGGGCTTGAGTTATGGTGTGGTAAATACAAACAAAAGGGGAAACAAGTGATTTTGGGTTCAGAGCCAATGTCATTATTCTTTTCACTGTGTTTTTTCATTTTACTTCTTTTCAATTAGTCCGTTTTTTGATCTTCTCTTATTTTTTCATCTGAGTACTCTTCCTTCGGTGAGTGCTTCTTTCGACCCATTGACTACATTTTATTTTTCTTTTATGTTTTTTTTTGTACTCACCGTGGTTTTTGATACTTATGGGGTTTACCCCAAACTTAGAATTTAATACAGCTTAATGACATCACATTGACTCCGAACAGGGTAAGGAAGTGTTTTGGGTCGCGGGTTACATTTATGTGGTTAGACAAACAAAGGGCACATGCTCAAATGGGTTTAACAAAGGATAAAATTAACGGGATGGCTAGAAAGGCTCAGGCCTATACTCAAACAACGTGCCTCAGTGTGTGTATACATGAACTGAAACTCCCAGAAAACCTACGCAAAGTCAGAGTGATAAAGACATACCTAAATATCACTCACGATGACAAATGTGTTTGGATTTTTATGCACTCACCATGTTAGGTAAAGCTTGACAGCATCCACATTACTTCGAGTATAGTGCGACTTCTTACTCAACTCGGAATGCACAAGGAACCTATGTTAGTTGAGCTTTAGAAATTGCGTCCGATCTTTTCTTCAGCAATATCGATTTTGTGGGAAGATCCTTCACAATAAGCAATAGTAAATGGAGTGGTCATTTCGTCCACTACCTCTATTGATCATTACCTCATCCGACTAAAATATCAAGAACCTGAAATACATGTAACACATGATACCCAACAGTAAAACTAAACCAAATGTGAACGGTAAAAATTGGAAATAAAATAAAACATAAAATAAAACAAAAATAAAGGCAAAAAGCATAGAAAGCCTCCCCCACACTTGAACTAAACATTGATCTCAATGTTTTAGAACAAGATAAAAGGGGGTGACTCACACTACCCCACTGAGGGGTTGGGGCGGAAAGTGCAACATGTCCACACGAAATTCAAATTTTCCAAACAAATTTCACATCTGCAAGCCTGACATGGGTCATGTCAGGCTGCTGTTCTGCTCATTTTTCCAACTTTTTCCATGTGAGTACCTTCTCCCTTTTATGCAAGGCACTGTGCAAACCTAAAATAAAATAAAATAAAATAAACAATAATTAGAAATAGTAACGCGTGGGTTGCCTCCCACGAAGCACTTCGTTTAACGTTGCATGGCTCGACGGTTCATTCCCCTTATTATGGGGGATACTTCAGCCTCCAAACCTTGTTGCATCTCTTGTCCAAAACTAGGAAGATGTCTCTTTTATCAGTATGGATTCCTTTGTGCCACAAGTTCTCTTTAACCTCCATCTCCTTACCTTGTTTTCGTTTTCTTTCTCTTGGTTTTTGGAACGGAGATGGGAGTCTTTCCATTCAGGGTGGCTAATGGCAGTGATGAGAGTCGAGAGGGCCTTCCTGCATCTTTCTCTGATGTTGGCATGTTACTTTGCCTTCTCGCCTCTATCCTGATTAAGCCTACTTGATAGTGAGATTCTGTATCTTCCTCTATCTCTTGGTCTTCAATAGCATTCAATGTTATCTCTTTGTCGTGAGCTTTAAAGGTTAATGTGCCCTGGTCCATGTCGAGATTGCATCGACTTGTCTGCATGAAAGGTCGACCCAGAATGATGGGTGCCTCATCATCTTCAGGTATATCTAGGATTACAAAATCAACCGGAAAACTCAAGTCCTCTATTGTTACCAGTACGTCTTCTGCTATACCATATGCATCCTTTCTCGAGTGATCCGCAAACTTCAGATTTATCTTTGTATCACTGACATTTTTAATACCCAACCTGTGATAGATTGATAATGACATCAAACTCACACTAGCTCCAGAATCTATTAGTGCCCTTTTGAAGGTTCTTCCTTTAATTGTGCATGGTACTATTACTGTTCCAGGATCATTCTGTTTGTTTGAAATTTTCTACTCCCGTGAATTTGCAATATACTTATCCGTCCAGGCTACCTGTTCTTCTGCTATTGGTTTCTTTTCAGTCATTACCTCTTCCATGAATTTCTTGTACATGGGCATTCTTTCGAGTGCTTCAAACAAAGACATATGACCCTCAACCTTTTTAAACATTGTCATGAATTTCTCTAAGTCTGACTCGCTTGGTTCCTTCTTTGTCACTCTCTGAGGGTAGGGTAACTTAATCACTGATTTTAGTCTCCTTTTTAATTTCCTCTTCAGTCGGCTCGCCCGGTGATATAACTTTTTTCTTTGTAGTAGCCTTTTTCTTTTTCATCGTGACAGTACTAATATTCTCTTGACCTCTCGGATTTTGAAATGTTTCACTTGGTAAAGAACCTGGTGTTCAAGAACTTGCTAGTTATTGTGCTATCTGCCCCAGCTGAACTTCAAGGTTCTTTAGAGAGGCGGTGGTGTTTTTCTGATTGTTTCTCGTCTCTTCTTCAAATTGCCTATTTTGAGCTGCCATGTTTTCAATGGCAATCTCCCAATCTGCTTTCCTTGGAGCTTGCTGTTGTTGATATTGAGTCTGATATTGACCTTGACCCTGTTGTGGAACATTCCCTTTCTGATCTTTCCAGGAGAAGTTTGGATGATTCTTCCAACCTGGATTGTAAGTGTTAGAGTAGGGGTTGTTCTGCTTTAAGAATTTTATCTCTTCAATTTGTTGAGGAGTTGCAAAGCAATACACAATATGGTGAGGTCCATTACAGATTTCACACGTGATGGTCTAAGCAGGTTGAATTTGAGCTACCTTGAGTACCTATATTCATTGCTTTCAATTTCTTCTCTACTTTAGCAGCGACCATATCTTCCAAACGAATTTTATTTGCTTCTACTTTCAGGTCAATGACTCCTTCAGGTTTGCTTCTACACCTATCATATAATTTCAGATGCTCATTTGCGGCTATCGCTTCAATGATCCTTTTAATATCGGTGGCTGTTGAGAAATTTGTTGAGCCACCGACTGCTGTATCAATTAACTGTTTTGTCTTTATTTTCAGCCTATTCACAAACATCTGCATTTGTTTAGTATGATCCATATTATGAGTTGGGCATGATACCAGGACTCTTTTGAAACTTTTGTAGGTATCTCCCAAAGACTCACCATCTTTCTGTTTGAAGTTCAAGATTTCATACCTTTTTCTCAGAAATACTGATGCGGGAAAATACTCATTTAAGAAAGTTGTTTCCATCTCTTCCCATGATGTAATACTGTCAGCTGGAAGAGAGTAGAACCACTCTTCCGCCTCTTCAGATAAGGTGAATGGGAACATTCTTAACTTCTTTGCTTCATCAATATGACCATCAATTTTCAAAGTAGTACTCATGGTCAGGAATCTCTGCAGGTGCTTGTTGGCATCTTCATTAACCTTTCTGGTGAAATATTTTCTCTTAAGTTGATTGATTATGCTAGGATGTAGTTGAACGTTAGTCACATTCACCGGTTGGTTGACAATGGTCAATCTGCAACCTAGCGCATTTGCACCTCCATAGTCACCTAGGAGTCTTTCTGGAGGTGGAAGCGGTGGAACTGGAGGAATTTCAGCCATAGTTTCTTTTTCTGAATCTGAGTGATCAGAGGGAACTTCTTCTTTGGAATCCAATCTAGCGTTTCTGCATCTCCGGTGAATGGTTCTCTCGATTTCTACGTCAAAAAGAAATTCTGCTGAGGGCTCTCCTCGCATACACAGATTAGTGAATTAAATTATATAAATGACAGAAAAATAATTTTATTGCAGAGCAACAAAATTTTAATTGAACTAAAAATTAAACTCTATATTTTGGCAGTCCCCGGAAACAGCGCCAAAAACTTGATCGGAAAAATAGCAAGTGTACTATTTTGCCTGTTATAGTAATAAAGGGGAAATTCCCCGAATGTCGATCTCAAGGACTGCAAGTTAATATTGAGTTCAATTCATCGCTCAATTAAACAAAAATTATAATTGGGGTTTTTAAATTCAGAATTATAAAAATAAAGGCAAAGGCAAATAAGGGTTTGCAAGATAAGAGGAACAATGCCAGGGAAGGTGTATGATTTATCCCTGTAACAACTCTGAGTCACTATTGCATCAATAAATATCAATTACTACCAATTCTCAAGGGTATTTTCTCCCAAGTCCTTTGTGAGAAAACCTTAAATCAATCTACCCTAATTTCTATGTCCATGGGCAATTAAGGTGAAGTTAAGCTTTATTATATCAAGAATACTCTGGTTCATACAGGGTATCCCTAGTCCTAGGTGATATCTACTGTAGAGTAACCTTATAAAAACATTATCAATGGCGGTCCAGCCTGATTGATAACCACAAAACAACCTCGATTGGTCCGAAAGAGAAAGCATTAAACACATCAAAAGGTTACCGTAAGAATAATATTATAAATGCAAAGTATACTCAAATTCGTTACAATTCTAAATCAGGGACACCCCCTAGCATTGAGGGGGTTTATCTACTCATATTGTGCAAAATGAATGCAAGATAAAAATTACACATTACAAGTATTTGGATGACTTCGATCTTCAATCGCTTCCGTTCATGAAAACCTCCAGCTCTCCGAACTCCTTGCTCTTTATAATACTTGATTGCTTGACAATATTGTGTTTTGCCTCCTTCCAAGATGATCTTTTCTTTGGTAGAAGGTTCTCTTATATAGTGAAAACTCCAAGCAATAGGTGGACATGTCCAAAAATCTCTCTGCAAGGCCGATGATCAAAAGCCCGATGAAAAGGGAAAATATTGGGCTTGGGATGACACGGCCCGTGTCAGTTGACACTAGTGGCCGTGTCAGCTCACTGCTTCCTATGACACGCCCATGGTACTTAACATGACCGAGGATAAGGCCTGACACAGGCCGTGTCAGACTACTGTTTCTTGCTTTCATTCTCCTCTTGCCTGACACGGGTGGCCGTGTCAGGCCTTCTGTACCTGGGTTTTTCCATTCTTTTACTTGCCGGAATTCTACACTGTCTCGCTTCGAGTTCCTCAGTTTTTCCACCTGGACTTGTTGGACAAAAACACAGACATCCTACGCGTAAAATCACAAAAATATAAAATATAACTGACAATTAATAAAATTTCTTAAGTAACTTACGGGAATGAAAATTAACTCTAAAGGTACCATAATGCGTACATAATGTCTCAAAATCCTTGGTTTCTTGTCGGCTAAGCAACGAAAATATAGTGAACATGGTGACAGATCAAAGGCCATGGAGCAACTTGAACAGAACCAGACAACACTTAGGGTGGACATGGACTCAGTGAAAGGAAATATGGAGGAAATGAAGAACAAGATGGATCATTTCACTAGAGCCATTACCAACATGTTGGCAAGGGAAGCTGAGACTGACAAAAGGAAGGCTACTTCCACACCCACACCCACACCTGAGGATGCTAGCCCTCTCCAAGGGTTTGCTTCTGACATCCAAGGGGGTGAAGCTAAGGATGGTTCCTTTCATCCTGAAGGGTCTACCCCAACTCTTGCTCACAATGGGGCATCTCGTCCCGTACAAATACCGATTCTGCAAGACAACTATGTGGACCTAAGCTAACAATATAAGGAGGAATATCCTAGGGGCATGGTCCAAGAAAGCAAACCAGTTACTCATTCTGCTGCCACTATTAGGGAAACAAGAACTGAAGATAAATTTAAAGTCCTAGAAGAGAGACTGAAAATGATTGAAGGCTTCAGTATCTTTGGAGTTGATGCTATGGGAATGTGCTTGGTTCCAGACGTCACCATACCTCCAAAGTTCAAAACTCCTGACTTTGAGAAGTACAAGGGAGTCAGTTGCCCAAAGAACCATCTCAGGATGTTCGTCAGAAAG
Source organism: Lathyrus oleraceus (assembly GCF_024323335.1). Lineage (NCBI taxonomy): Eukaryota > Viridiplantae > Streptophyta > Magnoliopsida > Fabales > Fabaceae > Lathyrus > Lathyrus oleraceus. The sequence goes on along the minus strand of NC_066583.1, from coordinate 380,764,988 downwards.
ATGGCTGCCTATGCGGAAAATGAGAAACTAATGATGCATAGCTTCCAAGACAGTCTAAGTGGGGCATCCCTAGACTGGTACATGCAGCTGGAAAGAACTCATGTCAAGACTTGGAGGGACTTAGTTAATGCCTTCTTAAGACAATACAAATATAATCTGGCCATGGCTCCCAATCGCATGCAACTTCAGAATCTTTCCTAAAAGGCAAGTGAATCCTTCAAAGAGTATGCCCAACGGTGGAGAGAACTGGCTTCCCGCGTAGAACCTCCACTTTTGGAGAATGAGTTAGTTGACATGTTCATGGGCACCCTGCAAGGCCATTACTACAAAAAGATGGTCGGTTCAGTATCCACCGAATTTGCTGACTTAGTAATAATTGTGGAGAGAATTGAGAATGGCTTGAAAAATGGTAAAATTGGAAAACCATCCTCAAATCAAAATAGTAACAAAAGGTACTCTAACGGTAACAATTCGAAGAAAAATGAGACCAATGCTGTCACAAACAAAGGGAATTCTCAGGCGACTTACAATCCTTACGTTGCTGCATTAGGCCCTAATCAGTATCCACAACAGGCATACTCCAAGCCTCAAACACAACAGGCCAGAGCACTGCCTCAATAAAATCAACAAAATGGGTATGCGCAGAGGGATCAGCAAAGGACATGGAAGGAATTTGACCCCATACCTATAACATATACTCAGGTCTTTCCATACTTAATTCAAAAGGGATTGGTAGAGATTAAACCTCTAGCACCTTCACCAAATCCGCCTCCCCGTGGTTATGATGCTAATGCCAGGTGTGACTTCCATGCCGGGTCACCAGGACATACTACTGAAAAGTGTTTGGTACTCAAGTTTAAGGTACAAGACTTATTGGATCGCAAGATCATCTCTTTCACTCCAGAGGGTCCAAATGTGAAGGGAAATCCAATGCCAGGACACAATGATCCAACTATCAATGCGGTAGAAGGACTAGACAACACCGTTCTGACCCAAATGGTAGATCATGTGAAAACTCTCATATCAAAGACACATGAAAAATTGATCGGATACAAGGCATTCGAAGAGTTACATGCTAACTGTAAAATCTGCCTCGTTAATCCAGACACCTGCAGGAAGATGAAAGAGTGTCTTCAACAAATGATGAATGAAGGTTTGGTTCAAATCGGGTATACCAGAAAGTTAGAAGAGGTCTCATTCATAGAATCTCAGGGACACACACCTTTTGAGATCCCTTACCAGCAAGTGGAAACCCCAACACCATTTCAAATACCATTTCAAGTGTCGTCCCAGACATCAGTATGTATACCGGTTCCAATTCCATCTCAAGTTGCATTTCAAATACCAGTGAAGTCAGAGGACCCTATTGTCTTTCATGTTCCTACACCGTTCCAATTTGAAATCACTAAGTATGTACCTTGGAATTACAACTCTACGGCATATGTAGGAGATAAATCTATGGTGATAGAACCATCAATCACTAATATTGCTAGAATTGGGGGCATGACCCAGAGTGGTAGAGTTTTTCTTATGATACACAAATGAAAGAAAAGACACTAGAAAGTTTAAAAGACAAGGAAGCTGAATCTTCTTGGAAGACCATACCTCAACGAGAAGCCGAGGAATTCTTAAGGTTGATAAAAAAGAGTGACTACAAGGTGGTAGACCAATTAAGCCAGACACCATCCAAAATATCCATACTATCTTTATTGTTAAGCTCTGAAGCCCATAGAGAATCCTTGTTGAAAATATTAAATGAAGCCCATGTTACTTAAGACATAACAGTAAATCAATTCAATGATGTGGTGGCCAATATCACTGCTAGAGGTTGTTTGGGGTTTAGTAACGATGAATTACCACCAGAGGGACATGCTCATAACAAAGATTTACACATATCCATTAAATTCCAGGATAGTATCATATCAAGGGTATTGGTGGACACAGAATCGTTTCTAAATTTCATGCCTAAAAATACTCTGGGAAAACTGAACAATGTAAGAACTTCCATGAAAGCTAGTACTTTGGTGGTCAAGGCTTTTGATGGTTCAAAGAGGATAGTAATTGGGGAAGTCGACTTACCAACAATTGTGGGATCTCATACCTTTATGGTCACTTTTCAAGTGATGAACATCAACCCATCATATAGTTGTCTCATAGGACGACCCTGGATCCATGTCACAAGAGCTGTAACTTCAACCTTACACCAGAGGATGAAATTTATAATCGACGATAAGCTAATAATCATTGAAGGGGAGGAGGACATGTTCGTTAGCCACCTTTCATCCTTTATATACATAGAAACAGATGAAGAAACATTGGAAATACCTTTTCAATCCTTAGAAATTGCAGCAGTCGGTCGAAGAAAGGAAAAATCAATATCCCCATGGGAGAAGATGTCCATATTGATCAAGGGTAGAGATACCCAGGGCTGGGGCAAGTTGTTGGAGATACCAGAAAATAAGGATCGACTTGGGCTGGGTTACAAACCAGCTAATGAAATAATTCAGAAGACAGGCCAGAAGAAGCTTTATACACTTCAAGAAACCTTCCACAGTGCAGGATATAGGGATGAAGATCAAGTGACTATGATTGAAGAAGAAGAAAAAGGGATGCCTAGCTTGGTGTGTCATTGTTCATCAAATATACCTCTCAGTAATTGGAAGGCCATCGAGATCCCAGAGATGATTTCCAGTTCAAAGTAATTTACTATTTTCAAAAATAATAATAAGTCATTTTCTATGCCCAATGCAAATGGACAAGCTTTGTAGGCCCCCCTTCATTTCAATTACTTATTTATGAATAAATTTTCATTTTCGTTTTCAATCAAGATCATTTTCTTTCGTTTTAAATCTTCTTTTTTAAAATGGCAATACCCTTCCATACTCTTTCATTTCTATCAAATTATCTAAAAGATAATAATATATAAAAAAAAATCTTCCTCATGCAGATTAATGAATGAACCTATTGAAAATGACACTACTATAATCCCTTATAACTTCAAATTCCCAATTAACCAAGCGGAAGAAGGTGATGAGGACGATTGGGAGATGCTAGAAGAGTTAGCAAGACTGCTGAAGTAGGAGGACAAAGAAATCCAATGTCATTAGGAACCAGTGGATGTGATCAATCTGGGGACTAAAGAAAACAAGAAATAAGTTAAGGTTGGCGCTTCCTTGAAAGATGAAGTCAAGAAAAGGTTGATCGAGCTCTTACATGAATACTCAGATGTGTTTTCCTGGTCATACCAGGATATGCCAGGGTTAAACACGAACATAGTCGTACACAAATTACCACTTAAACCAGAATGTCCGCCAGTTAAGCAAAAATTGAGAAGAATCGGGCCAGACATGTCTCTCAAAATCAGGGAAGAAGTTAGAAAACAACTCGATGCTAGGTTCCTAGCTGTTGCAAAATATCAAGAGTGGATGGCTAACATAGTTCCCGTTCCAAACAAAGACGGTCAGGTCAGAATGTGTGTAGATTATCGGGATTTGAATAGAGCGAGTCCTAAGGACAATTTTCCACTACCGCACATCGACGTACTGGTAGATAACACCGCTCAGTTCTCACTCTTCTCCTTCATGGATGGATTCTCAAGTTATAACCAGATAAAAATGGATCCTGCAGACATGGAGAAACCACATTTATCACTCCTTGGGGCACCTTCTGTTATAAGGTAATGCCTTTTGGATTGAAAAATGCTTGGGCAACATACCAACGGGCCATGGTAACCCTATTCCATGATATGATCCATAAAGAAATAGAAGTCTACATTGACGATATGATTGCCAAATCACAGACCGAAGAGGATCACATAGTCAACCTACATAAACTTTTTGATCGTCTAAGAAAGTTCAAGTTACGTCTGAATCCAGCAAAATGTACTTTTGGGGTCAGATCAGGAAAGTTACTAGGGTTCATAGTTAGCCAGAGGGGAATTGAAGTTGATCCCGATAAAGTGAGAGTTATCCAAGAGATGCCGGCTCCAAGGACAAAAAAGGAGGTTCGAGGATTTCTAGGGAGATTGAATTACATTTCTAGGTTCATCTCACATCTTATAGCTGCATGTGAACCAATCTCCAAGTTACTCAGTAAAAATCAAGCCATCGAGTGGAACGAAGGTTGTCAAAAATCCTTCGACAAAATCAAGGAATACCTGCAAGAGCCACTTTTCTTGGTACCACCAGTCCATGGGAGACCACTTATAATGTACCTAACGGTACTTGATAACTCTATGGGATACGTACTAGGATAGTAAGATGAGACTGGAAAAAGGGAGCACGCAATCTGCTACCTAAGTAAGAAATTTACCGATTATGAATCCCGATATTCACTCTTAGAGACGACTTGTTATGCCCTAGTGTGGGCTGCTCGGCGGCTTAGACAATATATGGTGTGTCATACCACTCTATTGATATCCCGAATGGATTCTATCAAGTATATTTTTGAGAAGCCTGCTGATCGCGACTTTATGAGTCTATTGGGGTATTAACTGCAAGTGCACAGTCTAATCGCGTAGTAATAAAAGATATCGATCCCACAGGGACTTAATGAATCGATATACCGTTTTTCTAGGGTTACTTCGTAAAGCTAAGGCGGATGATACTTTGATGATTAGGGGGAAAAAGTAAAACTAAAATTGGATCTAGATTAAATATCGAATAACGCGGATATCGGTATGTAGTTCGTCGTAATTAGGGAATCAAATCTTCGTTGGTTTCTTAGTTTTAAAATAAGTCCTTTCATTAGACACTATTGATTAAAAATCTTTTCTCAAACTCTCGCTCTGTTGAATAGACTATGATTTTACCTTAACGTACGCTCTCACTATTTAGTTAAAACTAAAATCACTTTTTGAAAACAATAGAATCTATAGAAACTATTTTTATTAAAATACTAACCGTTTAAACACCCTCGTCTCAAACTCTCGCTCTGTTGACTCAGATTATATGATTAAACTTAAGTGCTTAACTCTCGTCCTCACATTTAATCTTTAAAAATACTTTTTGAAAATGATTAGAATTTACTTAACTCTAAAAATTGCTTTCGCCCTGATTTAAAGTTAATGTCCAATTTACACCGTCCAGTTAAAAGCTCAAACCGTCGTTCTATTGATTTTAACTTCTTTACGTCTTTTACTCTCGTACAAAAACTTTGGTATTAATCCTGTAAATTGAGACCATAAAAAGAGTGACTATATCTTTAAATAAATTTAAACCAACTTAGTTTTGATTCCTTTATTCCGCTTACTTTACATACCGATACCTAAGTTTATTTAGCCGGACATGCTAAACAAGCCTAAACAATAAATACAGCCATGTCAGACAAACAGTATAGATAAACAGCAGTACATAGCATATATAAATTAAAACAATAAATTAATGAACCTGTAATATTAATAGAAATCTTGATTGTTCCCTAACTTCGATGCATGAACACTCCACCACAAACCGGTTGGATTTGTTCTTCACAATCTTTGATCAAACAGTAAAATAAAGGCGAAGGAATAAAATACTATGATCTAACGTAAGGTTAGATCCAGTAAAAACTACACAATAGTTTCCGGTGTAGAAACTAGTGTGAAAGAAAATAAATTCAATGCTTTGGAAATTAACTAGAAAAGAAAAGGAAATAAAAATTGCTAAGAAAGTAGAGTGCTGGAAAATTAAAAAGCAGGAAAAAATAATGCACGGTGCCGAAAACTGGAAAATTGAGAGAGCTGCAGGGTTCCACCATTGGATCTATTTATACCAATCCATCAAGTGACCGTTTCTTCCAAAGTCATTCAGTAGGTTTTGTCACACGTCAACTGGTCAAGCGAAGAAAAAGGTGAACGTGCTTCTGTTACGCGTCAAAGCCAAAAATATAGGAATGGGGGTGTGACGTTCGTCACACCTTGTGCGGCGCTCGTAACACTTAGCAGGGGGGCGTGACGCTCGTCACACCTTGTGTGGCGGTCGTCACAGCATCACAGCGCCTCTCCTTGTAGTTGTGGGCTGGGCTTTAGTGGATTGCTTTTCATCCTCTTTTTGCACCTCATTTTCTTTCTTTTTTTCACTTATGCTTCAAATAGTGTTACCTGAAATAAATAGAAGGAAAATACCAAGTAATATCGAATAATATGAAATAAATCGAATCAAATAATAATATAATTTAATTAAATCGAGTCCAAAAATGTGATATTATTTCATGTTATCAAACTCCCCCATACTTAAACTTTTGCTTGTCCTCAAGCAAGATTCAATGTAGAAATCGGTTTAAAATACTAGCCAGATGAAATTTCCAAACACACATCAATTCGTAGTAGGTTGCAAGTAAATCTCGTTTAAAAATAACTTGCGCTTAATCTTAACATCAACAATTACCGTTACAACCTCAGATAACCCCACCTTATGCAAACCAGTTCGAGTCACGCTATTATAGCTATCCTAGTTCTTTTACTCTTATTTCACCCGTTTTCATTCTAGCGAAATCACATTAAGCCCTTTATCTTTTCGCGCACATAGTGGAGTAACCGGTTAGCGATTCTGATTCCCTTTTTAGCTGGAAGTTCTGGTACATAAGTTGGATAACTTTGTTATTTAGTCCATTGTAAATTGCGGGGGATCAGACCGTAGTCCGCCCTACCAAGTTCAGCACCAGAAACCGCTGAACCAACTCACAGTGGATCGTTCATACAATGTTTTTGTAGGGTCCGCAACCTTTGGATTAAATGATCGGGTGAGGATCACCTAACTTAATTAGTGCATTTCCATATATATATTTTTATGTTGTTTTGGGAATCATTCACTTATATTCATCGGCTCTCCACGTAGTTTGCTATTAAGATGGTGCCGACTTCTCGTATAAACTACTCGGGGTTACTATAAAACTAAAAGTTCAAGGGATTGGTATAATAGGTACTTTTCCTGATCTAGCATGTTGAGGTTTTTAGAGCGTTGGGGCGGTAATAATTTTCGTCTTAATTTTACTCAAGTTTGATAAAATAAGCAACCTTTATACTTATTGAGTATGTTAAGTGTTAAATTATTTTTTTATTTTTTTATTTTTTTATTTTTTATTTAACTCAAGAAAATTTAGGGGAAAAGATAATACAAAATTTTCACACTAGGAACTCGACTTAAAATAAGTATATTATATTTAGATAAGGGAAATAACAATGGAAGGGAAGATAACATACTTGAAAGCGGAATGTTGGAAAAGAATAATCATAACGGAAACAAAGTTTTTCCCCCCCATACTTAAGTGAAACATTGTCCCCAATGTTTTAAAGAAAAGCGAAAAGAAAGGAAAATAAAATAAATATGCTCAATTTTGCCTGCGTCCTCTTGTTCTCGGGCCCGGTGAGCGTTGACGTACTTCCAAGTCATCAAACCTGTTGAGCAAATCAGTGAACCGCTGGTCGGTTATTGCATTCCTTGCTTCCTGTTGATGTTGCATCTGGCGCATCAGTTGCATCACTTCGTTATTTTGCGCATGCATGGCATCAATAACATCCATGATGTCATCATTAGTTGTTGGCCTTCTTCTTCGACGATGTCGGGAGGATAGACCAGTTGCATTATCGGAAGGGTTAAGCGGGGCTGACTGTTGTTCAAGACCTTGATCACCTTGCTCCATTTCTTCAAACTCGTCCGGGGTCGGGTTTGCTTGTGTAGGCTCGGTAGCTTCGGGAGCATTAAGGTCGTAGATGAATCGGTCGGGGTTGGTAACATCTGTGAGGGCAATGTTGGGTAAAACAACGCTTGTGACTTCTTGGTTATTCACCATAAGATAATACCTTCCGCCTACCCTATTTTTGATGAAGCGGCTGGAGCGACAATAGCTTATATCCATAAATAGGGGTGGCAGAGATTGTAAATTTTAAAGTCGGTCCCCTAGATTCAAACCAAGTGCGATGGTGGTTATTAATCCTCCAATCACAAAAGGTTGGCGGCCTCTAGCACATAGGGTGTGGATATGGTGAAATAAGAAAGAAGCGGCGTTTACCTTTGTATCCATTGCAAAGACGCAGTGGAGGAAGAATAATTCCTTGGCATTGACTTTGCTGTTGTTGGGTCGACCAAAAATGGTGTTTTGCAGAATGCGGATAAAATACCGGATAGTGGGGTTATGTATGTGTGAAGCAAGTAGTGCATCCCAATTATTGGTTTCCACACCGGAAATTTTTCTAAAGAGGTCGAAGGCGTTTATGTGCCACTATGAGTTCGGAGGGATTCTTGGGTGGACTTGGCCTCCTACAGGGAACTGTAGCATGACACTCAACTGATCCTAGGATAGTGAGTACTCGGTATTGAACATGCGGAAAGTTGCGGCACCGGTTAAGTACTCGTCTTCACCGGTTGGAGTGGTGTATGAATAATAACTTAAAAATTCTAAGGTGAGTGATGGGTAGGTAGGTTGATTGTGTGTGCAAAGAAAGGTTAAATCAGCAAGCCGAAGCATCCATTGCACACCTTGAAGTAATCCTAATTCTTGTAAACAATTTAAATCAAGATACCTGGTAGAGATGACACCTCGTTGTTGAAACTGATCGAATTGCTCTCGTTGATAGTTATCATCTTCGGATCGGAAGATGATATTTCCGAATTGTTGGTTTTCCGCCATATTGATAGGTGGGTTGAAAGAAGGAAAGAGGATGCAAATGTATTTGTATAGAGTGGTTTGTTGGAATGATGTGGTTTAGGGAGAAATAGAGTGTAGGTATTTATAGGAAAAGTTTTTGGAAGTTGGAAGAGGAGTGGGTGAGAGAAAAATAAATGTGGAGGAATATGAGTGGGATGGAGTAAAGAGGTGAATGAATGGGGAAAATAAAAAGGTGGGGGGGTAACGGTCGTGTCCCCAACGGTCACCAACGTTCACCTATTCTGGAGCTGTTACGCTCGTGACAGAAGGTGTTACTAGCGTCACATGCACTTGCGTGACGACCGTGATGGCTTGTGTGACGCTCGTCACACCAGTCAGCTTGCAACGGTCACTTACGTGGGTGCTTCATAATTTGTTTTTATTATTTTATTGTTTTTATTATGTTTTGTTTATGTTTATTATATTTTGGTATTGTTATATTTTTGAACTGCCATGCATGCTACTCTACTACACACCATAGTGTATATATATTTTTCTCTAATAGGCTATGTAAGTAGCATACAGTAAATATCATTATTGATAATTGTAGATACTGCATAAATCAAAATAAAATAAAATTGAACCAATAATGCAATAGCTTCATAAAATAAACATAATGTAACATTTGAAGGTAAAAGAAAACATGGAAAAACAAATACTAAGATTAAAACAATGTTAAATGAAACTATAGATTCCCTAAAACTAAAACTAATTAACTAAAAACTTCTAGCCACTTGCAGGATCTCTGGCCGGAGGAGCAAAGGAATTGACACGGCGGTCCAACTCGAGAAAATGATTTGTCATAGTGCTCATGTATTGCAGAATTTCATGTCCCATCATATTTAACTCCTCTCTCATGGCAGCTTGTTCTGACATCAAAGCTTGAATAGCAGTATTATAATCATTTCCGGGCAGATGATGTCTAAGATCTGGTATTGCTGATTCTGCGGACGGGATAGGATGAGGTGGAGAGGTTGCATCGTGGTAACCAGTTGGTGTCTGTGGATCAGACTCAACATAAGGAATCTGGTCGTCACAAATCTCATAGTCTTGGATGGATTCAACATATCTAACAGGGGAAGGTATTCCATTCAGGTTGTAAAGCCAATTGTTTCGGTCATGGACACTAGTCATCGGACTAGGCATTGTGAATAGGTAAACAACTTTGTTATTAATTACTAATTCAAACTCTTCAGGTCCCAGATTTCTGATAAACAAAGTCTTGAAAAGGAAATGTATGTTCATAGACTCGATGCCACAGAAAGGGTTCGAGTCAAGCATGGGTTGGCGCAATCCAATAGCATTGGCAATCATGGTTATCAATCCTCCTATTTGAATCGGTGCATGGTCAGCTTGAATAAGGCGGTCGAAACTCGCCAGCATATAAGTTGCACCATTCACTGGACGGTTCTGGGAAGCACAAAATATTATGAAGAGTTCATCACGTGATACTGTGGTAATGTTTGATCTTTTTCCAAAAAGAGTGTGTGCTAGGATTTTGTGGAAATAGCGAAAAGTCGGGTTATGTATGTTTCCAGAGAGAAACTCATGTTCCTCAAGGTCGTCATTACCCGTCAAACTTCCCAAAAAATGTTCAAGCTCTCTATAATCAAAAAGGTCTTCTTGGCTCATGGTGAATGTATCAAAAGAGGTAGGGAACCCTAAAAGGTTAGTAAACTCTTGAATGTTAAACTGATACTCCATATTGAACATCCTGAATTGAATGAAACCTCGGTTTATTCCTTTTCCATGGTTTGGTAAATAGATCAGGGAGCTAAGGAATTCTAGAGTTAGCCTTCGGTAAGTAACAAATTGTCTGCGAATAGGAGTGGTTTCCCACCCTATTTGATTCAGCAGATACAGGACACTATCTCTTAGCCCAAGTACGATCATTGCATCTTCATCAGCATAGAAGGTTGGGTGCATCTCTCTCTCAGTAAGTTTTTCAAATTTTTGTCTCTAAGCTCTCCCTCTGAATTTGATACCCATACGATCAATTTGTCCCATCAGGTTAGTGTTAACTAAAGAAAAGAAAAAAAACAAGAATTTAGTCAGGGTTTGGCCAGATGCCAAAAGAAGAAAATAAGAAATAAAATAAATGAAGAATGAATACTAAATAAAATCAAAAGAATAATAAAAGAAAAGATAGTAAAAATTTGTGGGTTGTCTCCCACGAAGCGCTTTGTTTAATGTCGCAAGCTCGACATAAAACTAGTAAATGTTAATCTATAGATTTAGGAGACAATACGTCTAATTTCACGACTTGCGAGTCTTCATTGTTTTCATCATAGTGATAATGTTTCAGACGCTGCCCGTTTACGATAAATGTTTCCATAGATTTTCCCTTAATTTCCACTGCTCCACTAGGGAAAACATTAGTGACTTGGAAAGGGCCTGACCATCTAGAGCGTAGTTTTCCTAGGAATAACTTAAGTATAGAGTTAAACAAAAGGACTACATCGCCTTGTTTGAAAGTTTTCCTTGATATGCGCTTATCATGCCATTTTTTCGTTCTTTCCTTGTAGATTCTGGCATTTTCGTATGCGTCTTGTCTAAGTTCTTCTAATTCGTTTATATCAAGGATTCGCTTTTCACCGGTGGCTTTATAGTTTAAATTTAAATTTTTAATAGCCCAATAGGCCTTATGTTCTAATTCTACTGGGAGGTGGCAAAATTTTCTGTAAATAAGCCTAAATGGGGTTGTTCCTATGGGAGTTTTGTAAGCAGTTCGATAAGCCCATAAAGCTTCAGGTAATTTTGATGACCAGTCTTTTCTTGACGTGGCGACTGTTTTTTCCAATATCTGTTTAATTTCTCTGTTAGACACTTCCACTTGTCCACTGGTTTGAGGATGGTAAGGTGTCGCTACTCGATGCTTTACACCATACTTAAACAATAGTTTTTCGAGTATCTTAGATATGAAATGCGATCCACCATCACTGACTACTATTCTTGGGACACCAAATCTTGGAAATATTATATTCTTAAAGAGTCTAGTTACTACTCGTGTGTCGTTTGTTGGAGAAGCTATAACTTCAATCCATTTTGATACGTAGTCAACCGCTACGAGTATGTACTTGTTACCGAAAGAAGGTGGAAAAGGTCCCATGAAATCTATTCCCCATACGTCGAAAATCTCTACTTCCAAAATGCCCTTCTGTGGCATCTCGTCACGTCTAGATATGTTTCCTGTGCGCTGACATCTATCACATTTCTTGACAGCAGCATGCACATCCTTCCATATGTTTGGCCAATAAAGACCGGCTTGTAGGATTTTAGAGCAGGTCTTGGATGTACTTGCGTGTCCACCATAAGGAGCGGAATGACAATGTTGGATTATACTTTCTACCTCTTCTTCAGGTATACACCGACGGAAAATACCATCGGGGCCTCTTTTGAAAAGTAAAGGGTCGTCCCAATAATAATGTTTTATGTCATGGAAGAATCGTTTCTTTTGTTGGTAGGATAAATCAAGTGGAACCATTTCGGCGGCTAAATAATTGACAAAGTCAGCGTACCATGGTGTAACGCATACAGCCAAGGTGGTCTCTACCCGTTCATCAGCTCTATTTTCTTCCAAATTAGCTATAAGTTTATCGTACGAGAAGTCATTATTGATCGATGTTCTTTCCGGTTCCAAATTTTCAAGTCTAGAAAGGTGATCTGCTACTACGTTTTCAGTTCCTTTTTTATCTTTGATTTCCAAATCAAATTCTTGTAACAACAAGATCCACCTTAGGAGTCAAGGTTTAGCGTCCTTTTTTGTTAGGAGGTACTTAATGGCAGTGTGGTCAGTGTAAACGATTATTTTTGCTCCGACCAAGTAAGAACGAAATTTATCTAGTGCAAATACTACTGCTAGAAGTTCTTTCTCGGTCGTGGCGTAATTCATTTGTGCTTCATCTAGAGTTCTACTTGCATAATATATGACATGAAGTTTTTTATCCTTTCGTGGTCCTAAAACAGCGCCTACGGCGTAGTCACTTGCGTCACACATTATTTCGAATGGTTCATTCCAATCCGGAGTCTGCATTATGGGCGCGGAGATCAATGCTTGTTTAAGTGTTTTAAATGCTTCTAAACATTTATTGTCGAAAATGAATTCAGCGTCTTTCATTAATAATCCAGTTAGAGGCTTAGTTATTTTAGAGAAATCTTTAATAAATCGCCGATAAAAACCGGCATGTCCTAAGAAGCTTCGTACTTCTCTCACAGTTTTCGGAGGTTGAAGGTTTTCGATTACTTCTATTTTGGCTTTGTCTACTTCAATTCCTCTATTTGATATGATGTGTCCTAAAACAATTCCTTCTTGTACCATAAAGTGACATTTTTCCCAATTAAGTACTAGGTTTACTTTTACACATCGTTCTAGAACTCTTTCTAGGTTTTCAAGGCATTCTTCAAAACTTTGTCCGCATACGGAAAAGTCATCCATAAAGACTTCCATGATGTTTTCGAGAAAATCGGCGAATATTGCCATCATGCACCTTTGGAAGGTTATAGGAGCATTGCACAAGCCAAACGGCATTCGTCGATAAGCGAAGGTACCAAAAGGACATGTGAACGTTGTCTTTTCTTGGTCGTCAGGATGAATTGGTATTCGAAAGAAGCTTGAGTAACCGTCCAGATAGCAGAAATGAGAATGCTTGGCTAATCATTCTAACATCTGGTCTATGAATGGTAAAGGAAAATGATCTTTTCGGGTTGCTTTGTTTAGCTTTCTATAATCAATGCACATTCTCCATCCCGATTCGATTCGTTTGGTTATAGTTTCTCCTTTTTCATTTTCGATAACTGTTATACCTCCTTTCTTTGGTACTACGTGTACAGGACTAACCCATTTGCTATCGGATATAGGATATATGATACCTGCCTCTAATAACTTCGTTACTTCCTTCTTCACTACCTCACTCAGGATCGGGTTTAATTTCCTCTGATGTTCCCTAGAAGTTTTACAGTCTTCTTCTAGCATGATGCGGTGCATACAAATAGAAGGACTTATCCCTTTAAGATCGGTGATGTTGTATCCTAGTGCGGTCGGATATTTTCTTAAGATATGTAGGAGTTTTTCAGTTTCGAGTTTTCCTAGGTCTGCATTGACTATCACGGGTCGTTCAAGTTCTGAGTCTAGGAATTCATATCTCAGATTTTTGGGAAGTGTTTTCAGGTCGAGGGTAGGTTTCTTAAGGCATTGCGTAGGATCCGATGTTACTGCTAAACATTGGTTCAGTCTGTCTTCTACACGACAGTCAGTCAATTCATCATTTTCTAATTTTGTTTCTTTTATGCATTCATCGATGATATCCATGAAGTAACATGTGTCTTCTATTGCAGGTGCTTTCAAAAATTTGGAAAGAATGAATTCAATTTTCTCTTCTCCTACTTCGAAAGTGAGTCGTCCTCGTTTTACGTCTATGATAGCACCGGCGGTTGCTAAGAATGGTCTTCCCAATATAATGGGGGTAACTTCATCTTCTCTTATGTCCATAATTATAAAATCGGTTGGAATGTAGAATTGACCTATGCGCACGGGAACGTTTTCAAGAATTCCTACGGGATATCTAACGGAACGATCTGCTAATTGCACAGACATTTTAGTTGGTCTTAATTCTCCCATTTCAAGTCTCTTGCATATGGACAAGGGCATAACACTGATACCGGCTCCAAAATCGCATAAAGCTTTGTCTATGACAAATTTTCCTATGTGACAGGGTATAGAGAAACTACCAGGATCTTTAAGTTTAGGAGGCATATTCTGGATTATAGCGCTACATTCAGCAGTGAGTGTAACGGTTTCGCTATCTTCAAGTTTCCTTTTATTAGAAAGAATTTCTTTTAAGAACTTAGCATATGAAGGCATCTGTGTAATAGCTTCTGTGAAAGGAATAGTGACGTTTAATTGTTTCAGTAGGTCAACAAATTTTTTAAATTGGCCCGCGTCTTTGGTTTTAATTAGCCTCTGAGGATAAGGGATAGGTGGTTTGTAAGGCGGTGGAGGTACATAAGGTTCTTTCTTTTCTACGGTTTCCTTATTACTCTCTTCCTTTTCCTTAGGTCTACCTTCTTCCTCAGTTGACTTTTTAGAGTTTTGGTTCTCAATCCTTGGGCCAGACGGTCCTTCTACCTCTGTTCCACTCCTTAATATAATTGCATGAGCGTGGCCTTTCGGGTTAGGTTAGGGTTGTCCAGGAAATGTACCAGTTAGGGCAGCAGTAGGCGCTTGTTGTTGAGCTACTTGTGAGATTTGTGTTTCCAGCATTTTGTTATGGGTAGCCAGGGCATCTACTTTACTTGCTAGTTGTTTAATTTGTTCGTTAGTGTGTACATTCTGGTTTAAGAAATCTTTATTGGTTTTCTGTTGAGAAGCTATGAAGTTCTCCATCATGATTTCCAAGTTGGATTTCCTAGGAACGTTATTGTTAGGTGTAGATGGGGTCGGCTTTTGATATCCAGGAGGTATAGTTGGGGCTTGACTGGGAGCTTGTCCTGGTGCGTATAAAGCATTGCTACTCTTATATGAAAAATTAGGATGGTTCTTCCAGTTTGAGTTATAGGTATGCGAGTAAGGATTTCCTTGAGCATAGTTCACCTGCTCTGCTTGGATTCCTGTTAGGAGTTGACAATCTGTAGGCGTGTGACCTTGGATTCCACAGACTTCGCAATTTTGAGTCACGGCAACCACGGTGGCTGGAGGTGATACATTTAAACTTTCAATTTTCTGGGCAAGAGCATCCACTTTTGCATTAACATGATCAAGGCTACTTATCTCGTACATGCCAGTTTTCATTTGAGGTTTTTCTACCATTGTTCGGTCGCTTCCCCACTGATAATGGTTTTGGGTCATGCTTTCTATAAGTTGATACGCGTCAGCGTAAGGTTTATCCATAAGCGCACCACCTGTGGCAGCGTCTATTGTTAATCTTGTGTTGTATAAGAGACCATTCTAGAAGGTATGGATTACTAACTATTCCTCTAAACCATGGTGTGGACAAAGTCTCATCATGTCATTGTATCTTTCCCATGCTTCGAAAAGAGACTCGTTATCTTTCTGTTTAAATCCATTTATCTGGGCTCTTAACATAGCTGTTTTGCTTGGAGGAAAATATCGGGCAAGAAAGAATTTCTTCAACTTATTCCATGTGGTGACTGAGTTGGAAGGAAGAGACTGAAGCCATCTTCTAGCTTTATCTCTTAATGAGAAAGGAAAGAGACGAAGTCGAATTACCTCTGAAGTGACACCATTAGCTTTAACAGTATTATCGTATTGAACAAATACGGATAAATGAAGGTTTAGATCCTCGGTAGGATTTCCAGTGAATTGATTCTGTTGCACTTCCTGTAACAGCGAAGGTTTAAGTTCGAAGTTGTTTGCTTCGATTGCGGGTGGAGCAATACTCAAATGCGGCTCGTCTTGTGATGGAGCGGCGTAATCTCGAAGAGCACGAGCTGGCTCTGCCATCTCGGGTATCGGCGAAGGAAGAAGATTTTTGAGATCAGGAATTTCGATTGGAGGAAGATTGTTTGTAGCACGATACTCCCGAATTCGTCGTAAGACTCGGAGATATCGTTCAACATCGTTGATTCGTAAGTAGTATGGTTCGCCTTGTGAGCGAGTGTGTGGCATACAAATCAACGAAAAACAAGAAGAAAAAAAATAAAAAATTGCCTTAGTCACTACAGCGTAAAAGAAGAGTTACGATATCGACTAAATAAAAGTCCCCGGCAACGGCGCCAAAAACTTGATCGCGACTTTATGAGTCTATTGGGGTATTAACTGCAAGTGCACAGTCTAATCGCGTAGTAATAAAAGATATCGATCCCACAGGGACTTAATGAATCGATATACCGTTTTTCTAGGGTTACTTCGTAAAGCTAAGGCGGATGATACTTTGATGATTAGGGGGAAAAAGTAAAACTAAAATTGGATCTAGATTAAATATCGAATAACGCGGATATCGGTATGTAGTTCGTCGTAATTAGGGAATCAAATCTTCGTTGGTTTCTTAGTTTTAAAATAAGTCCTTTCATTAGACACTATTGATTAAAAATCTTTTCTCAAACTCTCGCTCTGTTGAATAGACTATGATTTTACCTTAACGTACGCTCTCACTATTTAGTTAAAACTAAAATCACTTTTTGAAAACAATAGAATCTATAGAAACTCTTTTTATTAAAATACTAACCGTTTAAACACCCTCGTCTCAAACTCTCGCTCTGTTGACTCAAATTATATGATTAAACTTAAGTGCTTAACTCTCGTCCTCACATTTAATCTTTAAAAATACTTTTTGAAAATGATTAGAATTTAATTAACTCTAAAAATTGCTTTCGCCCTGATTTAAAGTTAACGTCCAATTTACACTGTCCAGTTAAAAGCTCAAACCATCGTTCTATTGATTTTAACTTCTTTACGTCTTTTACTCTCGTACAAAAACTTTGGTATTAATCCTGTAAATTGAGACCATAAAAAGAGTGACTATATCTTTAAATAAATTTAAACCAACTTAGTTTTGATTCCTTTATTCCGCTTACTTTACATACCGATACCTAAGTTTATTTAGCCGGACATGCTAAACAAGCCTAAACAATAATTATGCTTAAATACAGCCATGTCAGACAAACAGTATAGATAAACAGCAGTACAGAGCATATATAAATTAAAACAATAAATTAATGAACCTGTAATATTAATAGAAATCTTGATTGTTCCCTAGCTTCGATGCTTGAACACTCCACCACAAACTGGTTGGATTTGTTCTTCACAATCTTCGATCAGACAGTAAAATAAAGGCGAAGGAATAAAATACTATGATCTAACGTAAGGTTAGATCCAGTAAAAACTACACAATAGTTTCCGGTGTAGAAACTAGTGTGAAAGAAAATAAATTCAATGCTTTGGAAATTAACTAGAAAAGAAAAGGAAATAAAAATTGCTAAGAAAGTAGAGTGCTGGAAAATTAAAAAGCACGAAAAAATAATGCACGGTGCCGAAAACTGGAAAATTGAGAGAGCTGCAGGGTTCCACCATTGGATCTATTTATACCAATCCATCAAGTGACCGTTTCTTCCAAAGTCCTTCAGTAGGTTTTGTCACACGTCAACTGGTCAAGCGAAGAAAAAGGTGAACGTGCTTCTGTTACGCGTCAAAGCCAAAAATATAGGAATGGGAGTGTGACGCTCGTCACACCTTGTGTGGCGCTCGTAACACTTAGCAGGGGGGCGTGACGCTCGTCACACCTTGTGTGGCGGTCGTCACAGCATCACAGCGCCTCTCCTTGTAGTTGTGGGCTGGGCTTTAGTGGATTGTTTTTCATCCTCTTTTTGCACCTCCTTTTCTTTCTTTTTTTCACTTATGCTTCAAATAGTGTTACCTGAAATAAATAGAAGGAAAATACCAAGTAATATCGAATAATATGAAATAAATCGAATCAAATAATAATTTAATTTAATTAAATCGAGTCCAAAAATGTGATATTATTTCATGTTATCACCTACAGTAACAGGGAGAATAGCCTGATGGCAAATGTTACTAACAGAATACAACATCCAGTATGTCACACAAAAGGCCATAAAAGGGAGTGTGTTAGCAGATTATCTCGTACATCAGCCAACAAAAGATTATCACCCTATATGGTTTGACTTTCCTGACGAAGATATTATGGTAATAAGGGATTGCGAGACCCCAGGTCCCGATGAAGGACCTAAAACAGGATCACGACGGAAATTGATATTTGATGGTGCTCAAATGCAACCGGACATGGAATCGGAGCCGTCATAACCTCCCCAACAGGGTACCATATTCCTTTCACTGCTAGGTTATGCTTCACCTGTACGAACAACATGGTAGAGTATGAGGCGTGTATCCTAGGGATTGACGAAGTCATCGACTGAAGAATCAAGATTCTAAAGGTATATTGAGATTCAACTCTTGTCATCAATCAAATCAAGGGAGAATGTGGGACTCATAATGCTAAGTTAATCCAGTACCGAGACCACGTCTGGAAGATGATCACTTACTTTGACGAAATTACCTTCCATTATATTCCTTGAGAAGAGAATTAACTAGCGGATGCCTTGGCAACATTATCGTCCATGTTCAAGGTCAAGTGGTATAATGAGGCGCCAACTATAAGAATTCACCGATTGGATGAGCCTGCCTATTGCGTAGCCTAGAGGCAGAAGGAGATAATAAACCATGGTTTCATGCAATCAAACAATTCCTTCAGAAACAAGAATGTCCCGCAAACGCCTTAAGCGGTGATAAGAAGACACTCAAAAGATTGGCTTCCCAATTCCTCCTTAATGGGGAGGTGCTTTATAAGAGGAATCATGACATGGTCTTGCTCAGATGCTTGGACGGGTATGAGAAAGACATGCTTATCAAAGAAATTCATGAAGGATCCTTTGGAACTCATGCCAATGGGCATGCCATGGCTAAGAAAATTCTCTGGGCGGGATATTACTGGTTGACTATGGAGACCGACTATTTCAAGTACGTCAAGAAGTGTCAAAAGTACCAGATCTATGCAGATAAGATACATGTGCCACCTACTCCCTTAAATGTCCTGACTGCTCCATGGTCGTTTTCCATGTGGGGTATAGACATAATCGGGATGATTGAGCCCAAAGTTGCAAATGGACACCGATTCATTCTGGTTGCTATCGACTATTTCACCAAATCGGTGGAAGCTGATTCTTACACCAATTTGACAAGACAAGTGATTGCACGATTCATCAAGAAGGAAATAATCTATCAGTATGGGGTTCCTAACAAAATTATCACAGATAATGGGTTGAATTTAAACAATAAAGTGATGGATGAGTTATGCGAGAGCTTCAAAATTGAACACCATAATTCATCACCCTATCGATCAAAGATGAACGGTTCAGTAGAAGCGGCCAACAAGAATATCAAAAAGATTATCCAGAAGATGGTGAAGACCTACAAAGACTGGCATGATATGCTTCCTTTTGCACTACACGGTTACAAAACTTCCATCCGCACCTCAACAGGAGCAACTCCCTTCTCTCTAGTATATGGTACCGAAGTTGTACTCCCTATCGAAGTTGAAATCCCTTCACTAAGAGTCATGATGGAGACCAAACTAGATGAAGCGGAATGGGTGTAAGCCAGGTTCGACCAACTAAACCTCATAGAAGAGAAGCGCATGGTTGCAGTATGTCACAGGCAACTGTATCAACGAAGGCTCAAGAAAGCATTCGACAAGAAAGTCTGTCCTCGACACTTCAAAGAAGGTGATGTAGTACTCAGGAAAGTCCTACCCATCCATAAAGGTCCTCGTGGAAAACGGACCCCAAACTATGAGGGACCATATGCCGTGAAGAAGGCCTTCTTTGGAGGAGCTCTGATTCTCATGACTATGGACAGAGCTGAGTTACCACGAGTCATAAACTCAGATGCAGTCAAGAAATACTATGCATAGAAAAAGAGAATAAAAATCCCGCTAAGTCGAAAACCCTAAAGGGCGACTTAGGCAAAAATTAGGGCGTCCCAGTGGATTGAAAGCTTGAAAGAGAAATCCAGGCAAAAATTAGGGACTTGTATAATAATAAAACCCGATAAGTCGAAAACCCAAAAGGGAGGCTTAAGAGAAATAGGGTGTATCATCCCGGTGGACTAAGACTCGAAAAGAGCGGTCCAGGCAAAAGTTAGGGATATCCAAAAGGCATGTGACTGCATCATCTATTTCATCATACGAAAAGAATTCAGATGGGAGTAATCAATTCAACCATCACCGTCGGAAGCAAAGTATTATAACCTCGAAGATGTAGGGATAATAACATGTGTTAAATTCAATAGGGACATGAATAAATCTGTTTTTTATTGACATTTTTATGTCTTCTTAGACTTTCGGTAATCTCTCCTTACGGGAATTACCTCCTTATGTAATATTGCCCATTTACGGGCCAAATCTTAATTAATAAAATTTGTTTTCGAAATCTCTTACTTTGCTTTTCAAATTTTATGCTTGATTACAAAATGTTAATTATTTGTGAATAATGCATTGAAACGTTGGGCATACTAAAAAAGCTTGCAAGAGAAGACATATTTTACTTCGATTTTGAAAATGTCAAAGGGATCATATTCTTCTAACATCGCTTCTCAGGCAAAACACATGGTTCATAAATTAACAGTCACGCCAGTACAAAAGTTTCTTCCTATGTAAAAGAAAAGCACATTGCATATTCTCGGATATTAAGAACATCACGACCATTTCCATGGCCATAGCAAAATATCAAGGGGTCGGAGAGTCGGAACATCACGAAAACACCGTATCTCACAAAAACATACATTGCATTGACATATCATAAAAGAGGCGTTAGCCCAAAAAAATTGCATCATGCATCAAACATCAAACATATATCAATTCAAAATACACATACACATAAACATGCATACCTAATACATGGAATAAGATTTACGACCACTTTTAGAGGTTCAATCCTCAGCTATACCAATACATTTCCCCAAGCGGAGACACTTATTGGCCTTCCCCAGTAAGTAACACTCCCATAAGCACCTTTTTATTAAAGAACTTATCCAGCAAGCTCTCTCACTATGAGTCTTTAAAAGGAGTTTATCCAGTAGCCGGTCATCCTGAATGATCATTATCAACCAGTGAGCAGGTCTTCACCTCTCACATTCCCTAGCTCACTAACATATCCCACATGCGGGATACGTTCCAACAAGTCAGGGCTTCATCAATATAAAGGGTTTTATCAAGAGATTATGTCAATGGATGTTATCAAGGGGTTTATCAAGGATTCTACCAAGGGGTTTGTCAAGGATTTTTATCAAGGGTTTTATCAAGATTTTATGTCAAGGGATTTTATCAAGGGGATCCATTATGAGTGATCAAGGTATCACTAGGGTCCTACACGATTTTGAACCATGAAAATCATATGCAAGTCTCACCCGAAGGGGTTGAGACTAATTATCAGGGGTTTCACTAGGGGTTCCAACAAGTGTTTCGTTGAGAGATATTCTCAGGAGTTTAACTCCGATTTTTCATCAGAATTTATCCGAGGGGTTTTATCAAGTCTCTATTTAGGGTTTTATCAAATGGATTCTACTAAGGTTACACCAAACAACAACCGGAGGATCGTCAAACTCCTACCTAATTCCCGTAATATGAACGTACGAGCTTGGAAATCATACACAAGTTTCACCCAGACGGGCTGAAATTAACGAATAAGGCAGCACTAAGGTTCCACCATAAGATGGTTCAGATACTAACAGAGCTAAGGATTGTATAGTCCTTGCTCATTCCCAGGGTCTGCTAATTTCATGGTCAAAATTAGGATTCCTCTCTCTATATTTAATTATCTTATCCACGAGAAATTGAAGACTCATTGTCATCATCATCTCGGCCTGAGATGGTTAAATAGGGGCAGCTGTCGTACCCTAAATTTTGATCACCTCTTCTGTCTATTTTTCAGTTAACACAAGCATAGTCAGATATTCAACCTCAGGACCTAAAAAGTCAAGGGGAACCGTTTTGACTTCTTAGTTCCTCTTAGGAGTTGATTTTAGTTCAGAGGTATTATTTAGACTTTTCAAAATAATGTAGGATTATGCTAAAAAGGGGTTTATAACTATTAAAATTAATTTTTAGAAAAAAATAGATATGATTAGTAATTATCATAGTATATCTCATTAGATTATATTAGTTAAAAATATAAGTATTATATTAGGGTGTTAATTATTTAATAAAATTATAGATTAATAGTTTAGGAGGTTTTAAAAAAAAGATAGATTAAAAGTTTAGTTATTATTTGTTATGAAAATATTTTAGTTATCTCGGTATTTAAATTATTTGTTTAAGTATGTGGAAGTGCTATTTTATTTTGAATAAGTGTAATGGTTTAATGGAGGATAGTACATGGATAAGGGGTTATGAGGGTAAGAGGTCATAAGTTCAATTCCAAATTACTCACTTTTATAGTTTTTTCTTTCCTTTCTTGTTTTACTTTCACTAAACATTATTTTAAAATTTCATTTTTTTTTTACTTTTTATTTATTATTTTCGAATTTTTTATTAATTTATTTTTAATAAATATTATAATATTCATTTTTTATGTTTTTAATGAAAAAATCAAAATTAAAATATTTTCTTATCATTATTATTATTAATAGTCTATTTTATTATTTAAAATAAATTATTTAATTTTTTACTGAAATGCATAAAGCCATGAATCCATCCAGATTCATTGACTTGAGCGGTAAGAAAAAAGAGAAAATCAGGTCAAATTATATCTTTCTAAAAATAGATAATCTCATTTAATTCTTGACTTAATTCTTCATCTATAAATAGCACACATATTCACACTTTCCAATCATCCATAGTCTTATAAAGTCACTACTTCTAAAAGTTGTTACCGTCCCTGCAACCCAAATCCCAGTAGGCAATCCCTGCAACCAAGGAGGAATGAGAAGAGAAGTCAAAGGAGGGCAAGGACACAGAAAGTTGAAATCTTCCCTCGATAACTTAGAAAGTTGAAATCTTCCCTCGATAACTTTCAGGCTGGTAATTTTTTATCTTGTTATCCTTGATATTGGGTTGTGTTGTATAATATAGTTTTTTGTTACGTTGATGCATAATAACAAGTAGAAACTAAAAGTTATTTTATTTTATTTCTTTGTTCGAATCAGGTTTTGCAATAATTCAAGAAAATCAAACAAAACTAATATCCTTTAAAATTCTAACCATCTTGTTGATTCTTTCTTAACTTACAATAATCTAATCTTTTTGTAATTATATCTAAATAAATAGTGATTTTTTTTATCAAATTTCATTAGCAAAACCATAAATAATTTTTATATATATAAAAGTCTTTCGATCAAAATTTCACTCTTGACCAAAACAAAACCTGCTTTATATCATCGAGAGCACTTTCATCAAAACAAACAAACCCAGAGAGAGGAACATGCTCCATCCTCTTCTATTTGTTTATCTTTTTATTATTTAGAAAATCAAACGATCAAAATATAATGAAATAATTAAATTCTAAGTCGAATTGGTATTACTGTAGTGACTCCTCTTATCATCTATATTTCATGAACGTGAAAACTTCTCTTGTTACCAATACTATGTTTATTTATTTTATGTTATTTTAGTTCATTTATTTTAATAAAAAATATCGAAAACAATGAATATTTGATTAAAAAGTAATAAAAATACAAAATAGAATAAATCCTTAATTTACCTAATTACAAAAAAAAAATAATAAGTAATTAATGACGAACAATTTATGATTAATTAGGGTAAATAATATGAGTTTAATTAAGGGATAAATTATTCAATTAGGATAGTTTGCATGAGAATGATTAGAAATTAATTAGTTAGGATTAGAAGTTAAATAACTCATAAACAAACAATAAAAATAATCATATTAAAAGGGAAAAATCAATTTAAGTTTTTATCTTATTCTAAAAAAAACAATTAAAATCAATTAAAATCAACTTTACACACCTAAACTTCAAGTGATCTGCCCTTGTGTATCGGGGCATTTTCAAATCAAACATTCCCTCCCCCATATTATTAATGTTGGTTTATTAATTTAATTAACATTAGATTAGTGTAATTAAGTTAATAATTAAGGTTTTCAATATTTCAAGATTTTATTTATTTTTATAGTTTAATTTGTCTATTTTCTATTATTTAAAGAATTAAGAGAAAAAATATTTAATTGATTAGGGATTAATATAATAAAAAATTATGGTTAACTAATTGGATTTTTTTGGGGATAATTATGGGATAGAAATTTGGGGGGGAAATTAGGGATAATATGGGATAAGGTTATGGGATAAAATCCTAGTATTTTAAGGGATAAAAATTGATGGGAAAACTATGGGATAATTTAGGGATAACTTTGCGATAAATTTTGGAACAATAAATAGAGATAAATTTTTAGGGTTTTATGGATAAAAAATTAGGGATAAGGGATATAACACTCGGGTCTTTATAATCATCCTTTTAATTTTTTTCTTAAATAAACTAATGATTATATTTTTTGCAAATAATTAATTTGGATAATTTTAGGATAATATGGAATAATCTTATGGGATAAAATAACAATTTCAAGGGATAAAAATAAGGGATAAAAAAATAAGGGATAAAATTAAGGGTTATAAATATGAGATTAAACATGGGATAAAAGTCTAGGAATTTCAAGGGATAAAATTGGGATAAGAGTTATATCTAATATTCTAAAATTTATTTTCTTAAAATAAATTAAATATTATCTTCACAAACAATCATGGGATAAAATCAATCTAACACGCCTCAAATCATAAGTCCTCTGCCCAAGTGCATTGAGGCATTTTTCCAAAATCAATTATTTTTCCGCCCTCGATGCGTGAGAACTTTTTAAGGGATAAAAGCAACCAAACAACCAAAAATTTTAAGACGAACTACGGGGCTCTGATTCTTCATTAAATTTGAGGGTACGTAGGCATAGAGTTGTAAGACTCTAGCGAGTACAATAATCAAAAATATTTTTTTCTCAATTAATCAATTTTCTTTTAAATAATAAAATAATTTTCAATAAATAGATAAATAATTAACCAATAATACTCAATAAAGCAAATGTTTCTTAGAAACACACTAACCCTAGAATTAGACGAGGATCCGATTGAGTACAATAGAGGTAAGGGGTGCCTAACACCTTCCCCTTACTTAACTGACTCCCGAACCTAGCATTTTACCCTTAGTTAATAGGTTTTATCATTATTATCCTGTTCCTTAGGAACGAATAAAGAATGGTGGCGACTCTGTCATTTTTCCAGCCGTGACAGAGAGTATCAAAGAGTATCTGCTTGAGCCTCTAATTTTGTCTTTGCCTGTTGAAGGAAGACCCCTGATCATGTATTTGACTGTGCTTGATGAAAGTATGGGTTGTGTTCTGGGTCAGCAAGACGAAACTGGAAAGAAAGAATATGCAATTTACTACCTCAGTAAGAAGTTCACCGACTGTGAGACTTGGTGTTCTATGCTAGAAAAGACTTGTTGCGCATTGGCTTGGGTTGCTAAGCGTCTGCGTCAGTATATGTTGAATCATACTACTTGGTTGATATCCAAAATGGATCCAATCAAGTATGTATTTGAGAAACCTGCTTTAACTGGGAGGATTTCTCGTTGGCAGATGTTGTTATCCGAGTATGATATTGAATACCGATCTCAAAAAGCAATTAAAGGTAGTGTCTTGGCTGGCCATTTGGCTCATCAACCAATTGAAGACTATCAGTCGGTACAATGCAATTTTCCTCATGAAGAGATCTTATACTTGAAAAAGAAAGATTATGATGAATCATTGCTTGAAGAAGGGCCATAACCTAGTTCCCGTTGGGGCATGGTATTTGATGGAGTTGTTAATCAGTATGGTAATGGCATTGGGGCAGTGATTATTACTCCTCAAGGCACTCACTTTCCATTTACAGCTAGATTGACTTTCAAGTGTACGAACAATATGGCTGAGTATGAAGCTTGCATTATGGGGCTTGAAGATGCCATTGATCTCAGAATAAAATATCTCGACGTCTATGGAGATTCAACTTTGGTTGTGAATCAAATCAAAGGCGAATGGGAGACGAATCAACCCGGTTTGATACCATATAGAGATTATGCGAGGAGGATTTCCATTTTCTTTACAAAAGTTGAATTCCATCATATCCCTCGAGATGAAAACCGGATGGCAGATGCTTTTGCAACGTTGGCTTCAATCATTGTGGTGAAGTTTTGGAATGAAGTTCCCAATTTGACTGTGATGCGTATTGATAGGTCAGCTCATGTGTTTGCTGTTGAAGAGATCAAAGATGAGAAGCTGTGGTATTTTGATATAAAGTGTTTCCTCCAAAGCCATATTTACCCGTCTGGGGAATCTTTGAAAGATAAGAAGACTTTAAGGAGATTAGCTGGAAATTTCTACCTGAATGGTGATGTGTTGTACAAGAGAAACTTTGATATGGTTCTGCTCAGATGCGTGGATAGACACGAAGCAGACTTATTTATGACTGAAGTCCATGAGGGTTCCTTTGGTACTCATTCCAATGGACATGCTATGGTTAAGAAGATGTTGAGAGCAGGTTACTATTGGCTGACAATGGAATCTGACTGTTGCAAGTTTGTGAAGAAATGTCACAAGTGTCAAACTTATGCAGATAAGATTCATGTTCCTTCGACACTGTTGAATGTCATTTCCTCTCCATGGCCCTTCTCCATGTGGGAAATTGATATGATTGGTATGATTGAGCCTAAAGCTTCGAATGTACATCATTTCATTTTGGTGGCTATTGACTACTTCACAAAGTGGGTTGAAGCGGCATCGTATGCAAATGTAACCAAACAGGTCGTTGTAAGGTTTATCAAGAATCAGATCATATGTCGTTATGGTGTGCCAAGTAAGATCATTATTGATAATGGATCTAACTTGAACAATAATATGGTGGAAGCTCTTTGCGAAGACTTCAAGCTTGCACATCATAATTCTTCTCCTTACAGACCTAAGATGAATGGGGTTGTTGAAGCTGCGAATAAGAATATTAAGAAGATCATTCAGAAAATGGTTGTGATGTACAAGGATTGGCATGAGATGCTTCCATTTGCTTTACATGGGTATCGTACATCCATCTATACTGCAACAGGGGCCACCCCTTTCTCACTTGTTTATGGCATGGAAGTTGTGCTCCCAGTAGAGGTTGAGATCCCACCATTGCGTGTCTTGATGGAAGCCAAGTTGACAGAGGCTGAATGGTGTCAGACCAGATATGATCATCTGAATTTGATTGAAAAGAATAAATTAACTGCCATGTGGCATGGTCAGTTATATCAGCAAAGAATGAAGAAAGCTTTTGATAAGAAGGTCAGGCCTCGTGTACTCAGAGAAGGTGATCTTGTGCTAAAAAAGATTCTACTTTTCAAACCAGATGCTAGGGGCAAATTGACTCCTAATTATGAAGGCCCATATTGAAGGAGAATGGCGATCCAAAACGCAGCGGAATTTAAAATTTCTCCTTTAGTGATCCTTACGAATGGGCATGATCAGTGATAGAATTGTTACCTCTTGTGACGATTATAACCTTTGATGCAGATCTACGGAGCGATCACGAACGTTGAACGATGACAACGCCTCTACTCAGTCCACACGAACGGATTCCTTCAATCTCAGTGCTAGCTGCTATGAATGAAGGCTTTGAGTGTGAGAGAGAGAGAGAAACGAAATTGCAACTGCACAAATGCTTCTACACAAGGGTTCTATTTATAGAACCGCTTGTGTGGGCTGCAAGCTAAAAAGTCAACTCAAGTGTATGTGGCCCATATCTTATAATATGCCAAAATCACTTAAGCGCGTGGTATCTTACCATATTTCGTATTCTACTTAAGTACACCGTACCTTACGATGTTCTACAATTCACTTAAGGGCACCGTACATTACGGTATTCCTTAGTTACTCTATCTCTCATCAATCCGTCCTTTTGTGTGTGACCCTGTAGGTTTTTGCGGCATTGGCAATTATATTAAATCAAGTATTTAACATAATAAACAGTGAGCGGTATCTAGTAACACATCACTGCTACCTAAGACACGAAAATGTCATGTGATCTGACAAATATTTTTGTGATAATACTTATATGTACAATTACCCTTTTGCCCTTATGTCTATATTAAACACAAGGCATAGACCGTGTCATCCTTGTCCAGTTCAGTATTGGGCCCATAGACATTTATCCTGTTACGCAGGATGGGAAAATTCCATCTAGGTCACTCATGTCCCTTAGCACGCTTCGTGGAGTACCCATCAACTGTCTTTATGGTCATCCAATTATGGACAATGTTTGATCAGCAATAAGGCACTCGACTCTACATCTAGGGCCCATAGTCGTTTCAGGTTGAAGGGTGGTATACACCATTATCACCATGAGAATAACTTATGACACTTTGCATAACATTCTATATAGTATTCTCATAGCGGGTCAATCCAGTATAAATATTACTCTTAATATTCATACCTATGTTTAAGACTTGATAACTCCTTATCCATGATCCATGAGATGTGATCATCAATCTATATACATAATAGTCTTAATGCTTTAATGTTATCCCACTTCACAATAAAGCTCGACTATGGATACTTTAAGAATAGTGTCCTTATGTTTAATGTGATCTCATGATTAAGTCACACTTGATACATTAAACGGACTATCTATTCTAGGGACTTTATTAGACAAACATAATAAAGAAAAAGTCTTTTATTATTAATAAATAATTCGATACAAGTACCAAAAGTATTGGCCTCTAGGGCTTACACCAACACATATGTTGTTAAGAGAGCCTTTTCAGGAGGAGCTTTGATTCTTACAACTATGGATGGTGAAGAGTTCACTCATCCTGTGAATGTCGATGCAGTCAAGAAATGCTTCGCCTAAAAAGAAAAGAACAACTCGCTAAGTTGAAAACCTAAAAGGGCGACTTAGGAAAATATGAGTGTCTCGGTGGATTGAAAACTCGAAAGTGAGATCCAGGCAAAATTTAGAGACATAATACAGAAAATTTATCCCGATAAATTGAGTACCCTACTTTGGGGAAATTTATGCAAAAAAATTAGGGATTATGGCAAGTAACTGCGTCCTGTTGATTTCCAGTCCTGAGGACATTCTATAGTAAGACATTTGGTTCTAATTCGTCATTCTCAATCGAATCCAAGAGAATAGTGGATGTCAAAGTCGGTAGAAGGATTAGTGATCAATGTATTCAATGTAGCAGTTTTCCATGTAAATTACCATTCTTCAACTTTTGTAAAGATCTATGGAGTCTTGTCATTTACATACTACCATTCTATTAAATAAAGTTGAGTTTTTCATCCAATTGTTTCTATTCTTATTTATCTTTCAGCTAAATAGAATGAATTTTCATAATGATAATTTTGAAATTTTTGAATCAATAAAAATCAAAATCACGTTTCTTAAAATAATAAAAGCAATTTAAAAGAGCAATCGATTTCATTAAGGAATATCAGCAGCAGTCTGAAAATAGGTAAGTCCTAAAATGCGAAGCATTAGGTATTCCCCAAGCAGTTGGTTCAGTAATTCGGTTTCCCCAGCTAAGTTTTGTGATCGCCTCCCTAGCTGATTTGTAGGCACGTATTCTCAACGGTTTGCATAGATCCAGCGCATAAATTTATTCCCCTCAAGTCGCCAACAGAGCTCCCCCCTGAGCCTCTCCAGCACTGATTCTTGAGCAAGATTTTTGATCCTCTACAAGGTTGTCTCCCATTTGGTATGGTGTTGACCTAAATTTCCCCGTAGAATTGATGATTCAAATCCTCAGCAGATCTTTTCCCTTTCCCCAGTCAGGGTCGAGCCTTTGAGATGGATGATTTATGTTCATCCCTAACTCTTTTTCTCCAGTTGATGTTTCCATCCTGTCGAGATTAGCCGAGTGTTGTAGCGATGATTCAGATCAGTGACATTGGTATCCTTCGTGATTGTTATGCATTGTTATCGTAGTTGAGTCCTTATTTCTCCGATCCTCTGCTATGGTGATATCTTTCCCCCACGCAGATTTGGTGTGTATGTCCTCCCTCAATTGTAGAGTGTCAACCCTTTAATTAAAAAGAATTTAACCTTTCTCATTCCCCACTGAGTTATTTCCTCATGGATGGTTATTATTTCAGCTTCCTCCCCAGTCGATTATCTGGATGTAACCACTCCCCTTGAGTTATATCCTTATTGGGTCGAGTCTTTGATTGACCGTTTCTTTCTAGCTCCTACCTATTAGAAGTAATTCATATTTATTAGTTGTACTATTTTCTTAGCCCCTAAGTTTGTTAGAGGGTATTTTAGTATTTTATCCTATTCTAGTAACCCTAGTTTTAGCTTATAAATAGGGTGGCAATCATTGTAACTTTTATCATGTTTTGTAGCCGTCATTCTCTTAATATAATATTTCCATTCATCATTTATTCTACCTTTGCACCAACAATTGGTATCTAGAGCTCCGGTTCGGATTCATTGGGAAACACGGGAAACACGAGTGAACGTAAGGTCTTGTGTGTTTGATTTTGATTCTTATATTCGTGTTGAATCTTGAACAAAATCTGATCAGAATTTTAATTCTGTGGGTTGGGAAACACTGTGTGAGAAATCTGAGTGTACTGTGCAAGGTAGAAAGATGAACGGAAACGGCAACATGAACACCAAACTTCCAGTATTTGACGGTAAAAACTGGAATCGTTGGATGATCCAAATGCGTGTACTGTTCGGTGCTCAAGATGTTCTAGATCTTGTCACTGATGGTTATGTTCCGGTAGCAGCAGATGCGACGGATGAACAGAAAAACGCGCAGAAGGAAGTAAGGAAGAAGGATCAGAAAGCATTGTTCTTCATTCATCAATGTGTTGATGTAAATGTGTTTGAGAAGATTGCAGATTCAACGACAACAAAGGCTGCGTGGGACACACTGGTTAGATGTTATGGTGGTGACGCATCAGTGAAGAAGGTGAAGCTTCAGTCCTTGAGAAAGCAATATGAGAATCTCAACATGAAGAATAATGAGAAAGTTTCTGAATACATCTCCAGAGTGATTCTGATCACTAATGAGATGAAAGCGTGTGGAGAAACTCTTTCTGAAGAAACAATCATGGAGAAGGTATTGAGATCCCTTACCTGTCAATTTGATTACATTGTGGTAGCAATAGAACATTCCAAAGATCTGAGCACCATGAGAATTGAAGAGCTGCAGAGCAGTCTAGAAGCGCAAGAGTTGCGTTTGACTGAGAGAACTTCTGAAAGGGAAGTAGAGCAGCAGGCTCTGAAAGCAACTTCTGATAGGAGGTATCAGAAGCAGTCAGAAGCCAGGAAAAGATCTGATGGTGGTCAGAAGTCAGAAAGCTCAATCTCTGATAGATAAAAGAATGCTCAGAAGGGAAGAGAGAAGTATGACAAGAAGAAGATCCAATGTTACTGTTGTAAGAAGTTTGGTCACTTTGCTAGAGACTGTTGGTCAAACAAGGAGAGAAAATCAGAAGAAGCAAATATAGCCAGAAGTTCTGATGATGAATCTGTGCTATTGATGGCCTCTGAATCTGATGATATGGATCTGATAGACTGGTGGTATATGGACACTGGCTGTTCAAATCATCTTACTGGAAACAAGAAATGGCTGGTTGACTTTGACTCTGAAAAGAGGACAAAGATCAGATGTGCTGATGACAAATATCTTAATGCAGAAGGTATGGGAAATGTCAGAGTGATTCTGAACAATGGGGAAACAGCATTGATTCAGAACGTGCGGTATGTACCTGGCATCAGAAGCAATCTGATGAGTGTGGGACAATTAATTGAGAAAGGTTTTTCAGTTACCATGAAGGACAATCTTCTGAAGCTGCATGACTGCAATCAGAAGTTGATTATGGAGTCAGAACAGGGAAGGAATAGAACATTCAAGGTGAATGTCAGAACTGCAGACTCAGAATGTCTTAGTGCAACAAGTGCTGAGAAGGAGAGTGAGTTATGGCACAAAAGATTTGGTCATTTGAATTTCAGAAGCTTAAAACATCTGAATTCAAAAAAGTTGGTACATGGAATTCCTGCAATTAAGAAGCCTGAAAAGTCATGCAAAGTTTGCATGGAAGGAAAACAACCACGATTGCCATTTGCGTCAGAAACTGCTCCAAGAGCAAAACATGCCTTGGGAGTTGTACATTCTGATGTGTGTGGTCCATTTCCAGTAGCATCGATTGGAGGGAATAAATACTTTGTGTTATTTGTTGATGAATTCACAAGAATGACATGGGTATCCCTTATTAAGTTTAAACACGAGGTGTTTGATGAATTCAAGAAGTTTAGAATGAAGGCTGAGAATCAGAGTGGTCAGAAGTTGAAGATTCTTAGAACTGACGGTGGAGGTGAGTATAAATCCAAAGAGTTCCAGAAGTTCTGTGAGGAGAATGGAATTGAGCATGAGGTTACTGCTCCTTATACCCCTCAACACAATGGTCTTGTTGAAAGAAGAAACCGCACTTTGCTTGATATGGTGAGAAGCATGCTAAAGGAGAAGAAACTTCCTCAGAAGCTCTGGGGAGAAGCTGTTGCCACTGCAACGTATGTACTCAACCGATGTCCTACGAAGAAGTTGAAGGAAATAGTTCCAATACAGAAGTGGACTGGAGATAAGCAAAGTGTTAGTCATCTGAAGGTGTTTGGTTCTGTTTGCTATAAACATGTTCCAGAAGCCAGAAGACAGAAGCTGGATGATAGAAGCAAAGTGATGATTCTGATAGGGTGCCACAGTACAGGTGCATACAAGCTCTATTGTCCAGAAACCAACAAAATTGAATTCAGCAGAGATGTGATTGTGAAGGAATCAGAATTTTGGGATTGGGATAAGTCTCAATCTGATTCTGATGTTAGAACTTTTGAAGAAAGGTCAGAGTTAAGAATTTCTGAAGTTGGAGTAAACTCTGACGTTGATTCTGATTCTGATAGTGATTCTGACTCTGGAGAAGACTCAGAAGATGAAGGTGACTCTGATGATCCAGACTCTGATGGTAATCCAGATTCTGGTGGCAATTCAGACTCTGGAAATATGCCAGCCCCTGAAGATGGTCAAAGCTCTGGAGGAAGTCAACCATCTGAAGCTAGAAACTCTGAAGCTCAAGACTCTAAACAAGTTCAGAGACCACAAAGAATCAGAAATATCCCCAGAAGATATGCAGAATTTGACATACTGCAAGACACTGAAGTAGACTCTGAAGGAGAAGTTATTCATTGTGCCATGTTAGTAGACTCTGAACCCATAAGTACAGAAGAGGCTCTTAAGCAGAAGCTCTGGCTGAAGGCCATGAAAGAAGAACTTGATGCTATAGAGAGAAACAAGACTTGGAAGCTGACAGAACTTCCAAAAGACAAGAAAGCCATCAGCGTCAGATGGGTTTTCAAGCAGAAGTTAAAGTCAGATGGTTCAATTGGCAAACATAAAGCAAGGTTGGTAGCCAGAGGATTTCTACAGAAATCTGGGCTGGATTACTCTGAAGTGTTTGCACCTGTAGCAAGACATGAAACAATCAGAATGGTGATTGCAATAGCTGCTAACAGGAATTGGCCTCTGATGCATTTAGATGTAAAATCTGCATTTCTGAACGGTCCATTAGAAGAAGAAGTTTACGTGTCACAACCTCCTGGATTTGTGAAAAAGAATCAGGAAGGGATGGTGTACAGATTATACAAAGCTCTATATGGATTGAAACAAGCGCCCAGAGCTTGGAATCAGAAGATTGATTCATTTTTCAAGAAGCAAGGCTTTCAGAAATGTGAGATGGAGTACGGTGTCTATGTTCAACATACTTCTGAAGGAAATATGACTCTGGTATGTTTATATGTTGATGATATACTGCTGACTGGAAGTTCTGAACAGGAGATAGTCAAGTTCAAGAAAGTTCTGATGAATGAATTCGAAATGACTGATCTAGGCAAAATGACATACTTTCTAGGGATGGAATTCAGATACTCTGAGAAAGGTATTATTTTGCATCAGCTCAAGTATGAATTAGAAATTCTGAAGAGATTTAATCTGAAGAATTGTAAGATTGCTGTCACACCTTCTGATACAAATCAGAAACTGGATTCTGACTCTGATGGAAAGGATGTGGACGCTACAACCTTCAAACAGTTGGTTGGTTCTCTGAGGTATTTGTGCAATACCAGACCTGATATTTGCTATTCAGTTGGGATGGTTAGTAGGTTCATGAGTAAACCTAAGTGGTCCCATTACCAAGCTGCTGTCAGGATTCTGAGGTATATCAAGGGAACTCTGAAGTATGGAGTATTATTTCCTTCTGGAAGAAAGGATGAGTCAGAACTTCTGAGTTATTCATATTCTGATTGGTGTGGAGACAGAGTTGACAGAAGAAGTACGTCTGGGTACTTATTCAAATTTCTGGGAGGTCCCATTTCTTGGTGTTCCAAGAAGCAACCTGTTATGGCGTTGTCAACTTGTGAAGCTGAATACATTGCAGGTGCTTTACTCTTACCCAATACCCGGTAACAATAATCTACTTCCTCTTATTTTCCCCAGCGGATTTGTTTTACGTTTCCCCAGGCAGTTTATCCTTGATATGTTTATCTTAACCGATGACGGATATTCTTTCCTTTTAATTTTATCCTTGATATGTTCATCTTAACCGATGACGGGTATTCTCTTTGTGGTTTTCTACCCAGAAAAAGGTAGTCGTAATCCCTATTTCTTTATTCCCCAGAGGGTTAATCCTTGATATGTTCATCCTAACCGATGACGGGTTTCCTCCTCTTTGCGGTTTTCTGCCCAGTAACTAGTAGTTGTAAATCCCGTTTTCCCTTGCTGAGTCTATCCTTGATATGTTCACCTTAACCGGTGACAAATATTCTCTCTTTGGTATTCTATCTAGTAACTGATAGATGTAATTCCTATTTCTCCCCTCGGAGTCTATCCTTGATATGTTATTCCTAACCGATGATGGATATTCTCTTTTTGGTATTCTATCCAGTAATTGATAGATGTAATTCCTACTTTTTCCTGGCAGTCTATCTCTGATATGTTCATCTTAGCCGATGACGAATATTCTTCCCTTTGAGTTTATCCTTGATATGTTCACTTTAACCAATGACAAATACTCTCTTTCTTTACGGTCTTCTGCCCAGTAACCGGTAGTTGTAAATCCTATTTGGCTTTTCCCCATCAGGTTATTCTTACCCAGTAACTGGTAATGAATACACATCTTGTTGCCCTCAACGAGTCATCCTTGATATATTTACCCTAACTGGTGACAGATGTCCTCTCTGTCAGATTGTGTTATCTCCTTACCCGGTAACCGGTAATGGATAATATATTTCTGTTATTCCTGCGTTGAAGTTCATTTCTTCCCCAGTTGAGTTTGGATGCGTATTTCCTCAATGAAATCGCCATTTTCCTGTTTGGTTCGAGTATTTTAGTTTTGTTCTGATTTACCCGTTTCCCCTGCAGATTCTCTTCTTTTCCCCGGCTGAGTCCTTCCATGGATTTATTTTCATGGAATCCTGCGTGTCCCCCAACAGTTTTAAGTCTTAGCCTGACCTACACGCAAATTTTTATCCCCCAGAGTCTCTGTCTCCCCAGTGAGTTTTCCTTATGGAATGCATTATGCTCCTACAAACTTTCAGTCTCCACGGATTCTTTTCCTTTGTGGCAAAGTTTTTCCCACAAAGATTATTTTTAACATTCATATCATATGCATCATGAGGTCTCTTAGGGACCACAGTTTGTTTCTATTATTGTTATTTAAGTCCATTCTACTGAGTCAATACAAAGATTTTAACCTTCATCTCCTCAGCTATAACGTCCTTAAATAGGGGCAACTGTAAGACCCTAATTTTGACCCTAAGATCCCTCATGTTATCTCATCATATGCATTGGCATTGGGATCACACCCTGGCGTCCTCCTTACCCCTTATTCATTGGGTTTTAATTGGGAGAGATCAACAAGCACATTTGATTGTATCATACTTCATTTTTCTTTGTTTACTAACCAAAATACCAAAAATATATCAATGTATAGTTTGTTGCTTTTATAGGTAGTGTGCATGCTCACCAGTTCCTCTATCAAGCTCATATCTAGGGTTTAAGACAATCAATGCAAGGAGTGCAATCAATAAATGGTTCAAATTGGCTCTAATCATCATATATGGATCCCCATGATCTTCACATGTTATTTTTATCAAGAAATCATCAAGAGTTTGGAGTTTGTTTGCCTTGGAAACCCTAATTCATATGGGTATCTTGTGTAACTTCTTCAACAAGTTTCTTCAACAATGGATAAAATATCTTAACATATACTTCAAATTTCATCATCTTATACATATATGATCCTCCATGAGTCCCAAAGATCAAGAGAATGTCAAGCTAGCAAGTTGGTTCATGGTGGTTGACCAGAGAAAGTCAACTAGTCAAAACTGGGGTTCCCTAGACCCTATCTCCTACAATTTTTATCATATGAAAATGATTCCAAGAGAAACGTTAATCAAAATGAAATTCCAAACAACTTTCATGTTGAAGTAAAGAGATAAGTTTTCTTGGAAAGTCATTTTTTATGGTGAAAGATTATAGGTCATTTTATCTGAACCCTAGTTTGGTGGTCAACTTCCCAAGACCATAACTTGCTCAATTTTTATGATATGAAAGCCATTAAAATCCCATGATAAAATTCAATATATCTAATTCATCTTTGATGTTTGGAGGAAGTTCAAATTCAACTTGAAAATGTATGTGCCAAGAGGAAACATTATAGGTCATTTGGAGACAATACCATTGAACAAGTGATTTTCCTCAACTTCTAAAATGCATAACTCCTTCATGATAAATCCAAATGAGGTACAATTTGTGACCAAATTAAATAGGTTTGAAATAGATACAACTTTTATGAAGAAACCTTTCTCATTTGAAGTTCATAGAAAAAGTTATTCAAGGTGGAAAAAGTGAACATTTGACTTGGCACTTAGAAAATTTTCAAATCTGTGTGATTTCCCAAACTTCCACCTCAAAATT
The DNA here is from genome assembly GCF_024323335.1 of Lathyrus oleraceus. Taxonomy (NCBI): domain Eukaryota; kingdom Viridiplantae; phylum Streptophyta; class Magnoliopsida; order Fabales; family Fabaceae; genus Lathyrus; species Lathyrus oleraceus. The sequence continues at coordinate 380,727,789 of NC_066583.1, read as the reverse complement.
CATCATGATACAAGATTTAAATGAAAAAGTGTTCAACATGAAAGTTGTTCCCCTTGATATCAACTTTCTAAAAAGTCCAAGATCATCTCATTTGGCCAAAGGATGAAGGACTTGCGCATGGGTGTAAGTTGAAGGACCATTTGGATGATTTCCACTTCCACTTTTGATACACGATTGCATGGCTTTGTAACATGGTTTCAGCATGATTCACACTCAATTTTGGACCTAATTACATCACTTGATGGGCCTATCACACGCCCATGCAAGCAAGCAAAGAGGATTTTCAAATTTTGCCAAAATTGGAAGTGTGTCGAAATCAATCTCATGGTCTATAAATAAGACCCTCATTGCTCAGAATTAAGGACCCCATGCCCAAGCTTTGAACCTACAACCCCAAACCCTCACGTTGAAGGATAAGCTTGAAGATTTTCTTTGAAAATCGAGTTTCAAATCTCCAACTGTTTTGAGATTGAAACTCCAAGAGTCCAAACCTTTCATTGATCCTAATCACTTCCAGCAAGCATCTGAACAAGGCCAAGCATAATTGAAAGCAAGATCGTGCCAATCTGAAGCTTCATTGAAGGTGAATTTTTAGATTTTTTATCTTTTCGATTCTCCCTCAATTCTTCACCATTCTTGTTGATTTTTGGTTATCTAAAGTCCTATCAATGTAGGCAAGAAGATTGAGTTGCTTTGAGGTCAAATCGAAGCAACTCAATTCATGATCCTCAAAATTCAAATCCCTGTATCTTTTTATATACTTGGAATTGGAGAAAATTGAGGCCAGATTCGTGGTCCTGAGCATTTTTCCTTCGAATTAGTGTATTCACTTTTCATTTTCCATTGAGTTGAGCTTGGACCAGACCGGTGGTGCTCACCGGAGAAGATGACCGGAGCTAGGGCTCTGGTGGTGCGTTGGATCAATCCAGGCCATCTGATTTGGTTCTCACGTTTTAATCTTATCCATCCAATTTGATTACCACGTGTGTGACATAGTTGACTGAGGCGTTAGTGGAATGCGCGCGCTTGGCCATCAGATCTGCCACCTCAATTAATGAGGTATATCTGATGACCCTTGTTTTTTGATTTATATTTTATTTTCAGATTTTTCATTTAATCCTTTTATTTTGATTAATTCATGTTAATTTCATTTTTAATCCAAAAAATGTGGGACTTTCACCAAAATTCTTCTAATATTTTCCTCTTTCATTTTCTGAATTAAAATTATTTTTTGGATTAATTTTGATATTTTTTATGATTTAATTGTTTTTGTGCATATTTTTAATTGTTTAAAAATACTTCTGACTTTTCAAAAATTATGAAATTTTTTAGTCTAAGGTCCTTTGACCTTGTTTGACCTAGGATAAATCTCTTGGCCATTTATTTGGTGTTTTAAAGAGCTTTTAGGTTTTTGATCAAACATAATTCAATTTAAATGCATTTTTATTTGATTTTTAATTGATTAATTGTGTAGAAATTATGTTGAGCTATTTTTATTGACTTGTGAAGTTTGACTATGTGTTTGGGTCTTGGTCAAAGTTGATTTGAATTTTGTTGGATTAAAATCATTGGATTTAGGGGATTGATGAAATGTACATTTCATCTCCCAAAATGAACGAATGATTTTAATTTGACAAAAGTCCTCCCTTGACCAATTTGTGTTTGTCTCATCTCCCCTCCCTCTTCATCTTCAATCCCATTCTATCCCATCCCTTTCATTGACCAATGGAGTCTCAATATCCTAAGGCTAGTTACTTCATCAATAACTTTGTGTTAGATGAACCAATACAAGTATGGATGACATTAGGTACATCCTTTGATCATTTTCTTTTTGTGTGTGGTAGGTTTAGGAGTATGGTTCATTATACCATATCTCTAACATGCATTAACACCAAAAAAATTATTGCCCGACCTCAGATAGTTGTGACTTCTACATAAGTCCAATTATGATTGCTTAACATAACGCTAAATTTTGACCCAAAGACATAACATTCTAGTAAGTGAGATTGTAAGTCTCCCCCCTTTCATGGTATTGTGTGGAAACTTGGTCTTTTTTCCTTCCTTTGAAAGATGTCTTGGTTCAAGGATCCATGCTTGTGAATAGAAAGTTGAGTGTTCTCCAAAGAATGACTTAATCAATTGAAAAGCAAAACTCCACTAACATCTAATTAACTAACATTTGACTAACTTTTATATTTCTTACTTTTAATTTCAAGTCATTTACTTTATGTCATTTAAATTCGAGCCATTTACCATTTCATTTGCCATTTTACATATCATTTACTTGTTTATGTTTATGACATTTTCACTTTGCTCACTTGAGCCATATATTGTGTTTGTGTTTATGGTCTTATGACCTTAAAATATTTAATAAACAACAAAAACCCTAAAAAAGGTTTGTGTGGACTGTTGGATTTGATCTGAGCTTTGGACTTAAAATTAGGCAACATTCCCTATGCAAAAGGACTTGGCCAATGCCAACATTTCTGAAACCAAGTTATTGTGATTTGAGCTTCCATATGATGCAAGTATTGGAACCTATATGAATTCATCTGCTACATGGTCTTGGTGCAAATGTTACTTTGAACCTGTGTCTAATGCCTTATTCTAAGTCAATCAAGGAGTATTCCATATGATACATGGGAAGATTCAGAAGAAGACTGTGAAGTTTCTTGCTTGGATGTGGCTATCTTTATTTGATGCATTGCTCTTCATATTACTACTTGCTTATTGATATTGCTTGATTCTAAAGTCCAAAGGAAAAACGGGTTTCTATATGACATTCTTGTCTATTGGATTGCATCCCATTGGTCAGATCTTTTCAACTCTTAACTTTTAAATTTTTGCTTAGGATTAGTCTCTTCATCTCCTCCTATTTCTTAAATTTCAAATCTCTCCCCCTTCTTAAAATCCGACTTGCTTGTGATTTCTAAACTTAGACTCTTTTGCAAACTAGAAACTTTGGCCTTATGCCACTGTATTTTTAAACTCTTTCCTTAATCAAACTTGTAAATAAATCTAATCATATTGACTTAAAATTTCAAAAGACAAAAAGAACTAACACTCACTCAAACTCTTTTAGGCTCTTTGTGTAACACCCCGATAAAATGTGATAATTATTTAATTTAAGTTAATAGTATATTTATTAATTTAATTAAATAATTGGAATATTATTGGATTATTATTATTGGAATAATAAAGTTGGAATATATATATAAAGGTCCCATTTGGTAAAAAGGGTTTTCACGTGAAAGCAGAGAACACGTAACATTGAGAGAAAGAGAAGAAACTGAGAAAGGGAGAAGAAGAGGCTAGGGCTCAAGAGGAGAATTCACGATTGTTGAAGGTCAAAGAATCAATTGCCGGATTAACTCAGGTAAGGGGGGTTTATCGTCGTTTAATGGGTATTATGGGTTAACATGTAATGGGTAGTAATAAGCCATTGAATTGACCCTAATTGGGATGAGGAATGCTGTAAATGGTGATGAATAAGTTATGTTAAAACTGTAATTGAATCTATATGTGGGTGAGTCGTAAATTTCTGGACGTGTAGCTTTTTACGGAATTGAAATCGGAGGTCCGGAAGTCCTCCGACGGCGAAAAATGCGGGGGATTCTGCATTCTGTTCGTGTTAGCGCAGGAACAACTTTCTGTCTTGCGTTAACCGGTTAACCCAGGGTGTTAACCGGTTAACACTGTTATGAATTATGAGAAATTGTTGTCTGTCTTGCGTTAACCGGTTAACCCAGGGCGTTAACCGGTTAACACTGTTAAAATGTGCCAGGAAGCGTGTTCTGTGTTGCGTTAACCGGTTAACCCAGGGCGTTAACCGGTTAACACTGTTTGAAAAGTGAAAATTTGATATTTAAATATTGTGGACATATTTGATGATTGGCCTATATTGGTGTATGATATAGTAGGGATCTTTTCCCGTTGTTTTGAGCAGTATAGGTATTAGTAGAGTGTGCTAATACTGTGATTTATTATTTGGCATGATATGAATATGATTCTGTGATAAATATGCTGATAATGTATGATGGTATGCATAATACTGTGAATGTATCTGTTATGTATGCAATTGTGAATGGACTGTTTATGGCTTAGAGTGTGAGCATATGTCCATTGTGGATTGTTGTTGATGTTGCATGCTAGGTGATTTAGCGTGCATAGTATGGCCTTTATGGTGGTAGCTAATTCCCATGGTGAGGAATTAGTGAGTGAGTTATTGTGGATTGTTGTTGATGTTTGCATGCTAGGTGATTTAGCGTGCATAGCATAGCCCTTGGGGTGGTAGCTAATTCCCATGGTGAGGAATTAGTGAGTGAGTCACTAGGTCTCAAATGAGTGGGACTAGTGAGCTTGGTAGCCGTATCTGGGTTTGATCGGTGAGGTTGAACTATGTGTTCACGAATAGTCGGTACCGCATGCATGGAGTCTCATTGCATAATATATGTATGGCGTATAATATGAATGGATGTATTCCAATATTATACGTGTGTTTTGTGTTGGGTTGAGTATGATTATGAATTTGAGTTGATGTTGCCGTTGCTGAATGTGTGATCTGATTTGGGTGATGAAATGTGTTAAATTACTTAGCATTACATGATATTTTATAATGCTTATTATATCGATTGAGGAACTCACCCTTACAACTATGTGTCAGGTAACGAGCAGTGATTGAGTAGAAGCTAGTGCTTGGAGTCTAGTGTAGTTCCTTAGTGGGTCATGCTCTGGTAGATGTAACATCGGGACGGGATGTTTTACTTTGTTTTTAATTTTGGTTGTTGAACAACTTTACATGTAATGTGTTACATGGTTTGCATGATTGATTAGATCTATATCCGCTGCGAATTGTGCAATGTTTTATTTTGATTAATAAATGAGCATGACAAACTATTTTGATGAATGGTGTGAAGTGTCAAGTGTGACACCCTGAAATTGCATATCTACTCTGATTTATATTTGTTGTTTTAATTATTATTGGGGTATTTTAGAAGGGTGTTACATTAGTGGTATCAGAGCATAGTCGGTCGAGTCGAGTCGTAATTATTTTGTTTCCCTGTACGTGATAGGTGTTGTGTAACCCTATCAGTACTTATTGTTTTAGCTTGTTGGGTTTTCAGAATAGAGATGGCTGGAAGAGGTAGAGATGATGTTGCGATTGCTGAGGCTCTGGGTATGCTAGCTGGAGTACTTGGAGGAAATCCGAATGTTGTGGGACTGAGAGCTGCTCGTCAACTGAGTGAGTTCCAGAAGAACAATCCTCCAATGTTCAAGGGAGCATACGATCCAGATGATGCTCAGAAGTGGTTGAAGGAGATCGAGAGGATCTTCCGAGTGACTGAGTGTGCCGATAACCAGAAGGTCAGGTTCGATACACATATGCTGTCAGAGGAAGCAGATGATTGGTGGGTTGCTGCCCGCACTGAGTTGGAAGCTGCTGGGGGTGCTGAGATCACTTGGGCGGTGTTCAGAGAGAGATTCCTGAGGAAGTACTTTCCGGAGGATGTCAGAGGAAAGAAAGAGATAGAGTTCTTAGAATTGAAGCAGGGCAACCGGTCTGTTACCGAGTATGCTGCTAAGTTCACAGAGCTGTCGAAGTATTACACTCCCTATGATGAGGCTACTGGGGAATTTTCAAAATGTGTGAAGTTTGAGAACGGGTTACGTCCCGAGATCAAGCAGGCTATTGGGTATCAGCGGATTAGAGTGTTTTCTGACTTGGTTGACTGTTGCAGGATTTTTGAACAGGATACCAAGGCCAGAGCGGAGAGCTATCAGCAGAGGGTTGATAGGAAAGGCAAGAATCAGAATGATCGTGGGAAACCGTATGTAGCTGGCAAAGGTTTCCAGAGACAGAGTGGGATGAAGAGACCTAGTGGGGGAGACTCCAGTGCCCCTGCTAAGTGTCACAGATGTGGTCAGGCTGGACATCGTATCCATGAGTGTACCAGTACTGATAAGAAGTGTTTCAAGTGTGGCAAAGGTGGTCACTTGGCTGCAGAGTGCCGGTTGAAGACTATGACTTGTTTCAACTGTGGAGAGGTGGGTCATATCAGTCCACAGTGTCCTAAGCCGAAGAAAGAGAACCAGTCGGGAGGCAAGGTCTTTGCTTTATCGGGTTCTGAGACTTCTGCAGATGATCGTTTGATCCGAGGTACGTGTTATATTAATGGCTTTCCTCTTGTAGCTATTATTGACACAGGTGCGACTCATTCCTTTATATCTTTGGACTGTGCTGTGAAACTTAAATTAGAGATATCTGAGATGCATGGGGGTATGGTGATTGATACTCCTGCGAAGGGTTCAGTGACTACTACTTCAGTCTGTTTAAATTGCCCTTTGAGTATTTTTGGTAGAGACTTTGGGATGGACCTCGTGTGTCTTCCACTAGTGCAGATTGATGTTATCCTGGGTATGAACTGGTTGGTGTTTAACCGAGTTTCTATCAACTGTTTTGATAAGACTGTGATCTTTCCTGAGATTGAGGAAGGAAAGAGTTTGTTTCTATCAGCAAGGCAGGTGAATGAGGCAGTAGCAGATGGGGCAGAGTTGTTTATGTTGTTAGCGACTTTGGAGGCTAAAGATAAACTGGCGATTTGCGATCTAGCTGTGGTGTGTGATTTTCCTGATGTGTTTCCTGAAGAAGTGAATGAATTACCGCCAGAGCGTGAAGTTGAATTCTCGATTGATTTGGTACCTGGTACTAGGCCGATGTCGATGGCTCCGTACCGTATGTCTGTTGTTGAGTTAACTGAATTGAAGAGTCAGCTGGAAGATCTGTTGGATAAGAAATTTATTCGTCCGAGTGTGTCACCGTGGGGTGCACCAGTGTTATTGGTTAAGAAGAAAGAAGGTACTATGAGGTTGTGTGTGGACTACAGGCAACTGAATAAAATGACGATCAAGAATCGGTATCCTTTGCCGAGGATTGATGATTTGATGGATCAGTTGGTTGGTGCGAGTGTGTTCAGCAAAATAGATTTGAGATCGGGGTATCATCAGATACGTGTGAAAACTGAGGATATTCAGAAGACTGCTTTCAGAACAAGGTATGGACATTACGAGTATTCTGTAATGCCTTTTGGTGTGACTAATGCGCCTGGGGTATTTATGGAGTATATGAATAGGATTTTCCATCCGTACCTAGACAAGTTTGTTGTGGTGTTTATTGACGATATTTTGGTGTATTCGAAATCTGAAGAAGAGCATGCTGAACATTTGAGAGTGGTTGTCGCATCCTGCGAAAAATCAACCGGCGAGGCTCGAAAACAAAACACACACAGAGCCGCCACTGCGCGTTATTTATCCTAAGATAGGGAAAGGAAACGCTCAGAGAAACCTGGAAAGAACATGGTCTCGCGACCAAAGAGAAAGGGTAAGGGAGTCGGTTACGCAAGGGGAAGGTATTAGCACCCCTCACGTCCGTCGTACTCGACGGGATCCACGTCCTAGAATAAAGAAAAGGTTGCTAAACATCACACACACACATGGGGAACGCAGGTGGGGTTAGGAGGAACGAGCTCGATAAGGTATCGCACCTTATGCCTACATATCTTGTATGGAACAAGAATCAGAGCCACTGTAGTTCGGCTTACGCACGCCAAACAACACAAAGCACACAAACAAGCAAGGGTGGCAAACATGGAGCCCGACAACCACTGGATGGAATTACGTCGGCATCCGAACCAGAACACACTCAAAAGGGCAAACGTGGAGCCCGACGGCCAATCACTGGGCTTACGTCGGCATCCGAACCAAACACACTCAAAACGGCAAACGTGGAGCCCGACTGCCAATCACTGGGCTTACGTCAGCATCCGAACCAAAACACAAGAGGATACATGCAAACACACACAAAAAAGAAAAAGGTTGCCCGGAGTGGTCTCGCACGACCACCTGCCTACATACCTCGTCTGGAACGAGGATCAGGGCGATGTAGTTCCCCTGAAAGGGACTGAATTACTAGCCAGAAACCAGGGAAGGACACGCTACTAGGGAGTTGGACTCGAGCCTAGTGTTGTCATGCATCGTTTACCCTAAGTTCAGTTTTCTATCCTACTTGCATAAGCAAACTACTCCTATCCAGGAAAGAAGCAAGCACACAAGCATACAAAATAATTCACGCATACATCAAATGAGAACAAGCATCTCAGATATCCACATAGCACGCACTATAACCAAACAAGGGGCTCACACAATAGGTTTGACTGCCTCAGCAAGTCGTCTGTACGGGCTGTGTTTGCTCTTAACCTTGCCATTACGAGGCTAAGGTGAAGCAGATGAAGGATAAAGTGAGGATCAGACCTCACAGCTCTTATCCCTGACCAGGGAGAGCTTCTGACAAATGAGCATGGGTCCAGAATAGGGGAACCCTTCTATACTCAGAGACTCTGACACAATGTGCACTGCACGGATCTTGGGCTTGTAATCTCAATGCTACAACCATGTAATGGGAGCAAGGAGAAGACTCACAGAATAGTGGGGGGTAGACTGCAAACCCCTACCTTCCACCAATTGCCTTATTTAAAGGACTTTCACCTGCTTGGCACGAAAAATAAACAACCACAATCATTGCCTCTTAAGGAGGACTTCAGACATTTGCCCGGCCCGGTAACAGCCGGGTCTCCCAGACTACATGAAGTCAAGAGGACCTACCTCAAGCAGTTTACACAACCGAGCAGCGGCTACCAAGCAAGTTCTTAAAAGAACTAGAGCTACTAAAGGTACCTGTACAAAAGCTAACCAGTTAATAACTCAGACAACCAATCAGAAAACAACAAGTTAATCAGTCAAACTATGCAAGCCAAGGCACACAAAGGCAAGCTATGAGCTCAAGCCCAAGCTTCACAACCTACAAAACAATGTTATGTTAGTGTACAAACATCAAACAACATCATTTCAATCAACTTGGATCATTCTCCATGAGCCTTATGCTATTCATCCTGAAAAATCAAGCAAATATTAGCAACTAGACCACTAGGCCAAGCCTAGGGTCCAAAAGCAAGAAAAATTCCTAAACAGCAAGGTATCTCTAACCAAAGTCAAATTAATGTCAAACAAAAGCCCACACAATTAGTCCCATGTCCATATCATTCATCATGTTCATTTCATGCATAAAACAATTCAACTTATGTCAAATGGAACACCAAACATCCAAACAGAACTATTGCATTCAAATCCATATCAAAACAAATCCAAAAAATCTCAAATAAATTACACCTAAACAGGACCTAATCCAAGTATGGCACACCAAATTTCAGCTTAATTGGACAAATGGAACCATGTCAATGAAAATCAACAAAAACAGACACAATTATATGCTCCAAATCACAACATCAACACATGCAGCCACTTCAAAAATTCATAAATCCATGAAGACAATAAAGAAATGGATGAGACCAAAACAGGGATGTCATACAATGTGTCTATAACATTCCTACCAAATTTCATGATCATTCAATACCATATGAGCATTTCACAAAAGATCTACCAACATATGTCACATGAGCTTGCACATTTGACCAACAGAGATGAAAAATAGCAATCAAATTGAAAATGCCACATAAAATTCCACAAAAATTCACATAGCATCTTAACATGTTAATCAACCATCATGCAAAATTTCACATTAATCCAACAAGTATAGGTCATTCAAAAAAATCCAGCAAGTTGACATAAAGAGGTGTGACACACATTGTCACACCTAAGTTCCAAAATTCATATCTCAATGATCAGGTATCAAAAATTCATGAAATTTACATGTAAATGAGCATCAACCAGTCCACAATCATCACAAAAAATTTCAAGAATTTATTTGCAACTATGAGAATTTCATGAACAAAATGGCGAAGTGTATCAAATTTACATACATGTGAAAGAACCCTAAGTCAAACACAATTTCCACCATGCACAACTTTGACCAATAGGTCAAAAAACATCTACAGTCAACAAGGAAGTCAAAGAAACAATTCTCATATTTTTCTGAATTTTCTATGATTTTTTATGAATTTTATAACATGTTAATGATTTTTTTAAGAATTATTTGAATTAATTAAATGTACAGTGGCACTATCGTAATTAGTTACAGGCGGGGGCGGTAAACACCGTATTTGAAAATTCAAACGGAATTTCAGATCAAATGCTGCTTTGTTCATCGTTTTCGCCCAGATTTTCTAGAAAAAGCAAGAACATGAAGATCCATGAATCTCAACCAAAATGAACAAATGGATAGCCGTTGGACTCGTCTAAACATGTAGATCTCAAATATCAACTTAATCTAACCTAAATGTTGCTATATCACGCGAATCGATCAACTTAGGGTTTTGGTTCGAAACTTCAAATCCAGATTTCATGCGCTACAGTTATCTATTTCTAAAACTAATCATATCACTGAACTCTACGTGGAATGAACTTTAAAACGCACATAAGCTTCAAACAAATCATGAGATTCGAAAAATTGCAAAACCTGGAACGGCAGTGTCGTGTTGATGTTCTTGACGCGTTTTGGCTTCAAACAGATACGAAACAAGCTTCAAGAAGTTGAATTCCAGGCTCAGGTTCAATTGATTCCACTCCTAGCGCACGAAAACTCAACTTGCCATTGATGGAGCTCGTGTGTGCAGTCACGATTCAAGGCCTTTTCCAATCCAAACTCCACAAACAGTTGATGATGATGATGAAAGGAGATTGATGCCAAAAGAAATTCGAAGATTGACCAAGATTTGGAGAAGTTTGATGAATTTTTAGGTTTTGTGTTCTTGAGGAATTTTGAGAGAATGAAGAGTTTTCAGATCTGGTTTTGGGATGTGTGAGTTTCTGTTATGATTAGAATGTGATTAAGAATATATATGCCACCTTAATCCAAGCTTAATTACACCAATTAACCAAATGGAGTGTGCTAGTGAAATGTTAATTTTCAAGTTAGGGACAAAATGGTACTTTCACATATAAGCCAATGCCAGCTCATTGACAGCTCACACACTCTCAAAATGACATGTGTGAGCTGTTGCAACTTGTCTCACTCTCATTGGATGTGTATTTTGGAAAATCACATGTGAATGGTTATGTGTCCAATTTTGCAATTTCATTTTACAAGTCAAATTCCAAACCACAAGGCCTAGGCATGTTATGATGATTCCAACAAGTTTCAAATACCATTTATGAGGTGTTGCAAAAATCCCCACTCAAAAATTCCAATTATTTCACAAGTTGGACAATTTTGCCCTTGGTCCATTTAACTGTCCAGTTGAAATTTGACTTTTTGCATTGACCACTTTTGGGAAAATCCAATTATGCACCATGAAAGTACATGTCAAATGGAGTTTGTGCATATAAAGAACTTCCAATTTGGACACTCCATGTGGAAGTTATGGCCTCCTGATTATGGGTCATTTCTGAAATTCACTGAGCCATAATTTTCCAACCATACATGGGATTTTCAAGTTCTTGGACTTTTTGGAAAGGTGAGAACAAGATCTACAACTTTCATGTTGAACAAATTTCATTTGAAGTTTCCTTGGACACGTGGCTTTGAGGTCAAAAACTTTCCATTTTTGGAAACTTCAATTACAAGTCACTTTCTATTTTTGGCAGTTTTTGTCCTGACTTGATTTTCTTCATTTTTAAGCCTTGAGATGTCAAATAACACTTGTTCCAACATGAATGAAGTGTATCCAACTCATTTCCACCTCCAAATCCATCAGATCATGTACAGTTGACCACAGTTGACTTTTTCATCTGATAGATGAATCTGGCCATGCATAGATCAATCTGAGCGCCAATCCTCAACTGAAATGGCTCAAGGGTGAAACCCTAGCCTCAATAAGCACAATATAATCATAGAATGAACCCCATAACCATCATAGACCCCATCTCCTGATTATGCCTTGATTGGCCCAATGCAACTGATTAGGGTTGACCAGTGGTCAAAACCCTAATCTCAAGGAATGAGCTCCAATCTTCTGATGACATCCAACCATGATGATGATGATGTATCATTTCAATCAAGATGAAGACCAATATCCATTGAGAATCACAAAACCCTAATTCACAGCCCAATCCTCAGATGGCCCATGATCAGTCAATAAACCCTAGGCTTGCACTTTGACTTCTCCATCTTCTGATCAAGACTTGGGAGAATGGCTTGCACAATGTAACCACATGATATGCAATATGCAATGCCTAATGACCTAAAAATGTAATGCAATATGTTAATGCTAGTCCCAAGAGAGGAGGGCAAATTTTGAGGTGTTACAGTGGTATTAGGAGTTCTACGAGAAAAGAAGTTATTTGCTAAACTGTCCAAGTGTGAATTTTGGTTAGAAGAGGTTAGTTTTCTTGGTCATGTGGTTTCAAGAGGTGGTGTTGTTGTTGATCCTTCTAAGATAGAAGCGGTATCTAAGTGGGAAGCTCCGAAGTCAGTTTCTGAGATAAGGAGTTTTCTTGGACTTGCAGGTTATTATAGGAAATTCATTGAAGGATTTTCTAAGTTGGCGTTACCGTTGACGATGTTGACTAGAAAGGGGCAAGCGTTTGTTTGGGACTCAAAATGTGAAGAAGGTTTCCAAGAGTTAAAGAGAAGGTTAACTACTGCTCATATTCTGATATTACCGAGTCCATCGGAACCATTTGAGGTTTACTGTGATGCTTCATTGTTGGGTTTGGGTGGTGTTTTGATGCAGAATAAGCAGGTTGTAGCTTATGCTTCGAGACAACTGAAGGTTCATGAGAGGAACTATCCGACACACGATTTAGAGTTGGCAGTTGTGGTGTTTGTTCTGAAGTTATGGAGGCATTACTTGTACGGGTCAAGATTTGAGGTTTTCAGTGACCATAAAAGTTTAAAGTATTTGTTTGATCAGAAAGAACTGAATATGAGACAGAGAAGATGGTTAGAGTTTCTGAAGGATTATGACTTTGGTTTGAATTACCATCCGGGTAAAGCAAACGTAGTGGCTGATGCATTGAGTCGGAAATCATTGCATATGTCTATGTTAATGGTTAAGGAATTGGATTTAATTGAGCAGTTTAGAGACTTGAGTTTGGTGTGTGAGAGTACTCACAATAGTGTTAAATTGGGAATGTTGAAGTTAACGAGTGGTATTTTGGATGAGATTAGAGAGGGTCAGAAATCCGATGTGCTTTTGGTTGATAAGTTGACTCCAGTGAATCAAGGTCAAGGTGGTGAATTCAGAGTTGATGAGAATGGTGTTTTGAAATTTGGTAATCGGGTGTGTATTCCGGATGTTACCGAACTTAAGAAGAGTATTCTTGAGGAAGGACATCGTAGTGGCCTGAGTATTCATCCTGGGGCTACGAAGATGTATCATGATTTGAAAAAGTTATTTTGGTGGCCGGGAATGAAAAGAGAAATTGCGAGTTTTGTTTATTCTTGTTTGACTTGTCAGAAGTCAAAGATTGAGCATCAGAAGCCGTCTGGGCTAATGCAACCGTTGGCTATTCCAGAGTGGAAGTGGGATAGTATCAGTATGGATTTTGTTTCTGGTTTACTGAGGACAATTAAGAATTTTGAAGCTATTTGGGTGATTGTTGACAGATTGACAAAATCGGCTCATTTCATTCCGATCAGAACGGATTATCCGTTAGAGAGATTAGCTGAGTTGTATATTGAGAAAATTGTAAGTTTGCATGGTATTCCGTCGAGTATTGTTTCGGACAGAGATCCTAGATTTACATCGAAGTTCTGGGAAGGTTTGCAGAGGGCTTTGGGAACTAAGCTGAGATTGAGTTCTGCATATCATCCGCAGACTGATGGTCAGACTGAGAGGACGATTCAGTCACTGGAGGATCTTTTGAGGGCTTGTGTTTTGGAAAAGGGAGGTGCTTGGGATTGTTATTTACCTTTGATTGAGTTTACCTACAACAATAGTTTTCATTCGAGCATTGGTATGGCACCGTTTGAAGCTTTGTATGGTAGGAGATGTCGGACACCTTTATGTTGGTATGAGTCCGGTGAGAGTGTTGTGGTTGGACCGGAGATTGTTCAACAAACTACGGAAAAGATTAAGATGATTCAGGAGAAGATGAGGATTGCTCAGAGTCGTCAGAAGAGTTATCACGACAAGAGGAGGAAGTCACTTGAGTTTCAAGAGGGAGATCATGTGTTTCTTCGTGTTACTCCGATAACTGGGGTTGGTCGAGCTTTGAAGTCGAAGAAGTTGACACCTCGATTTATTGGTCCTTATCAAATTTTGGAGAGGATAGGGGAGGTAGCCTATCGTATCGCTTTACCGCCGTCACTTGCGAATTTGCATGAGGTTTTTCATGTGTCTCAGTTGAGGAGGTACATTCCTGATCCGTCGCATGTAGTCCAAGTAGATGATGTACAGGTGAGAGATAACCTGACTGTTGAAACATCACCTATGAGGATAGAGGATCGAGAGTTGAAGCAGTTGCGGGGTAAAGAGATTGCTTTGGTAAAGGTAGCTTGGGGAGGACCAGCAGGTGGCAATGTGACTTGGGAACTTGAGAGTCAGATGAAGGAGTCTTATCCTGAGTTATTCGCTTGAGGTATGTTTTCGAGGACGAAAACTCTTTTAGTGGGGGAGAGTTGTAACACCCCGATAAAATGTGATAATTATTTAATTTAAGTTAATAGTATATTTATTAATTTAATTAAATAATTGGAATATTATTGGATTATTATTATTGGAATAATAAAGTTGGAATATATATATATAAAGGTCCCATTTGGTAAAAAGGGTTTTCACGTGAAAGCAGAGAACACGTAACATTGAGAGAAAGAGAAGAAACTGAGAAAGGGAGAAAAAGAGGCTAGGGCTCAAGAAGAGAATTCACGATTGTTGAAGGTCAAAGAATCAATTGCCGGATTAACTCAGGTAAGGGGGGTTTATCGTCGTTTAATGGGTATTATGGGTTAACATGTAATGGGTAGTAATAAGCCATTGAATTGACCCTAATTGGGATGAGGAATGCTGTAAATGGTGATGAATAAGTTATGTTAAAACTGTAATTGAATCTATATGTGGGTGAGTCGTAAATTTCTGGACGTGTAGCTTTTTACGGAATTGAAATCGGAGGTCCGGAAGTCCTCCGACGGTGAAAAATGCGGGGGATTCTGCATTCTGTTCGTGTTAGCGCAGGAACAACTTTCTGTCTTGCGTTAACCGGTTAATCCAGGGTGTTAACCGGTTAACACTGTTATGAATTATGAGAAATTGCTGTCTGTCTTGCGTTAACCGGTTAACCCAGGGCGTTAACCGGTTAACACTGTTAAAATGTGCCAGGAAGCGTGTTCTGTGTTGTGTTAACCGGTTAACCCAGGGCGTTAACCGGTTAACACTGTTTGAAAAGTGAAAATTTGATATTTAAATATTGTGGACATATTTGATGATTGGCCTATATTGATGTATGATATAGTAGGGATCTTTTCCCGTTGTTTTGAGCAGTATAGGTATTAGTAGAGTGTGCTAATACTGTGATTTATTATTTGGCATGATATGAATATGATTCTGTGATAAATATGTTGATAATGTATGATGGTATGCATAATACTGTGAATGTATCTGTTATGTATGCAATTGTGAATGGACTGTTTATGGCTTAGAGTGTGAGCATATGTCCATTGTGGATTGTTGTTGATGTTGCATGCTAGGTGATTTAGCGTGCATAGTATGGCCTTTATGGTGGTAGCTAATTCCCATGGTGAGGAATTAGTGAGTGAGTTATTGTGGATTGTTGTTGATGTTTGCATGCTAGGTGATTTAGCGTGCATAGCATAGCCCTTGGGGTGGTAGCTAATTCCCATGGTGAGGAATTAGTGAGTGAGTCACTAGGTCTCAAATGAGTGGGACTAGTGAGCTTGGTAGCCGTATCTGGGTTTGATCGGTGAGGTTGAACTATGTGTTCACGAATAGTCGGTACCGCATGCATGGAGTCTCATTGCATAATATATGTATGGCGTATAATATGAATGGATGTATTCCAATATTATACGTGTGTTTTGTGTTGGGTTGAGTATGATTATGAATTTGAGTTGATGTTGCCGTTGCTGAATGTGTGATCTGATTTGGGTGATGAAATGTGTTAAATTACTTAGCATTACATGATATTTTATAATGCTTATTATATCGATTGAGGAACTCACCCTTACAACTATGTGTCAGGTAACGAGCAGTGATTGAGTAGAAGCTAGTGCTTGGAGTCTAGTGTAGTTCCTTAGTGGGTCATGCTCTGGTAGATGTAACATCGGGACGGGATGTTTTACTTTGTTTTTAATTTTGGTTGTTGAACAACTTTACATGTAATGTGTTACATGGTTTGCATGATTGATTAGATCTATATCCGCTGCGAATTGTGCAATGTTTTATTTTGATTAATAAATGAGCATGACAAACTATTTTGATGAATGGTGTGAAGTGTCAAGTGTGACACCCTGAAATTGCATATCTACTCTGATTTATATTTGTTGTTTTAATTATTATTGGGGTATTTTAGAAGGGTGTTACACTTTGTGCCTCATTTTTATGTTGGTACATAGGCACAAGTCCGAAGGTCTTGTCAAACAAAAAATATATAATTAATGAATTCTTTTCTCATCCCCACACTCTATTTATTACAAACATCATTTTATACCAAAACACATACACACATAAAAAAGGGCTCCCTAGGAGTACCTAGGACACTTTGGGTGCTAACACCTTTCCTCTGTGTAACCAACTCCCTTACCTGTAATCTCTGGCATTTTATTATTATTTTATTTGAAAACTTCTTATCTTTGGGTTTTGTTCGTACTTTCCCTTTTCCTTTGGAAACAATAAAGGCGCGGTGGCGACTCTGGTTTTATTGACGTTAAGTTTATCCATAGCTTAATGGTCATGAATTCACCGCTACGTGTGTGTGTATGCGCGTGCGTGCGTGCATGCGTGCGTGCGTGCGTGCGTGCGTGCGTGAGTGTGTGTGTGTGTGTGCGCGCGTGCGTGCGTGCATGCGTGTGTGTGTGTGGAATCTAACATTTTGTTTCTTAAATATGTAGGAGTGCAATATTGGAATGGTGGGAAATCAGTTTGGAAGTAATATTTGTGTAGAATCATCTCTTGAGGTTGTTAATGGAGAGCATTACTTAGATTCGAGTATTATGGTTTGTGTACATTATAAGATTGTATTAAATAATGTTTGAATTCACATGTACCATTTGAAGAATTTTGTGTTTTAAATTTGAGAGATTCGTACGTACGAGTTGCGGAAAACATATGTAGATGCTGAGGATAAATTAAGTGTACTCATTAAATTACTAATTTATTATGTATTTGATTTTACGTACGTCATATTTTAGATTTTTATATGTTATTGTACAGGTTGGAAATTGTATGTCATTCATGGATCTTTTGACAACATGTGAAACAACTTTGACGGGTTCATCTCAAGTTTGTACAAATTTATGATGATTTTGGGAAATTTTGGTTATTGACTAGTGGCATGTGTATTTTGGGGAGATTGTCACATATCTATACTATTTTGAAAATTTTGACATAATGGTATGATGTTCAAACATTTATTTTAATCTTGTTCAAAACATTACATGCATTAACAATAGTTACATTTGGCGGTGCAGTGTTACAAGATTGTAAATTGAATTTTGTATTAATCCAAATTGTAAATGGTGCAGTATTGTAAATTGACTTTTGTCATAATCCAACTTGTACTAAACTTTGTTGGTGTATATAATATATAAAATATTTTGTTAATGCAATTACTTCGTATCCAAACATAAAAAAAATATGAAGTTGGTTAATACAGTGCCAGACTTTAAAACAAGAGAAATTGCAGTCCCAGACTTGGTTAATACATTGCACGAAGTTTGTTAATGGAAGTTTAACTTCGGTTAGTGCAATGCCAAACTTTGAAATAAGAGAAATTGCAGTCCCAGACTTGGTTAATACATTGCACAAAGTTAGTTAATGGAAGTTTAACTTCGGTTGATGCAGTTCCAGACTTTAAAACAAGAGAAATTGCAGTCCCCGACTTGGTTAATACATTGCACGAAGTTGGTTAATGGAAGTTTAACTTCGGTTAGTGCAGTGCCAGACTTTAAAATAAGAGAAATTGCAGTCCCTGACTTGGTTAATACATTGCACGAAGTTGGTTAATAGAAGTTTAACTTCAGTTAATGCAGTGCCAGACTTTAAAATAATGGAAATTGCAGTCCTAGACTTGATTAATACATTTCACGAAGTTGGTTAATGAAATTTCCATTGTTTTAAAGTCTGGCACTGCATTAACTGAAGTTAAACTTCCATTAACCAACTTCGGTTGATGCAGTTCCAAACTTTAAAACAATGGAAATTGCAGTTTCAGACTTGGTTAATACATTTCATGAAGTTGGTTAACGAAAGTTTAACTTTGCTTGATGTAGTTCCAGACTATAAAACAAGGGAAATTGCAGTTTCAGACTTTAAAACAAGGGAAATTGCAGTCCCAGACCTAGTTAATACATTTCATGAAGTTGGTTAATGTAGTTCCAGACTTCAAAACAAGGGAAATTGTTAAATCAGACTTGGTTAATACATTGATGGAACAATATTCACTATAACACATTCTTAACACATTAACAACATAATGAACTATAACATACTCAACACATTAACCATAAAATGAACGATAACATAATCAGGACATTGTGCACATAAACAAAACACAACCACAAATTGTCAATATTGCACTACAACACATCATAATTGGTACAAATTCTGCAATACATATTACACAAATTCTACACTACAACACTAATGATTTACAAATTCAGTCTGGTTCTTTTTCCACACTTCCTTGGTTTCTTCCTCATTCTTGTAGCCATGTTGGATTTAGACTTTGATTGATTTTCCATAACATTGGCATCATCATTAAATAGAGTGTTATGTCCAACATCTCTAGCCAAAGTTCCTACTTCATCTTTAGTGATAAAGTTCACAAGTTGCCGATCATCTTGAACAACCTCATCCTCAAACAGAGTGTTAACTCTCGCCTCTTTCATCATCCTCACTTCATACTCAAGAACTGTTATCCTCTCTTTGAAATATTTATTCTCATCCACCAATCTATGATAATCAATAACATCCACAAATTGTTGTCCTTGTTCAAACAGAGCAACATTGACTATGTCATATTTTAGTTCTTCCTCTGTTGGAACCACTCTATCAATTATCTAACAAAAAAAAGTCAATCAACACACAACAATAGAAAAACTAATTTTCTCAATTCAAACACACAAAATCTTACCATATTTTTTTCAAATGCTTTTTCAATATTTTTCTTCTGCATACTTATAACCGGCCAATTTAATACACGTGGAAAACTAAACCTAGAAACAACTGGTGCTTTCCCCAAATCTATATCAAATATTAGGAGTTGTAAATTTCAAAATTTCAAAGTTTCAAAGTTTCAAAATACAAGATGGAACTATAAAGTAGTATAATATATTTACCTGCAATATGGCAGCACACCCGTTTAAATGTCTTTGTGCCTTGTTTTTTCCCTCCTTCAACACAACTGAAGACTCACATAAACTAGAAACCACAAAGTTATAAACAACAATGCCCCAACTATGGGCATCAAGGGAATCCAAATCATCCAATTGCTTAACAAATTCCGTAAATACCTTATTCCCTGTTTTGGGAAAGTAAAACTCCGCAAATGCAAGTAATATGTAAAGTCTAACAAAATTAACTAATTTTTTTCTTATGGCAACGAAGTTGTTTGCGGATATTGTTAATGGTTACCTCGGCCCCTTTCAATAGATCTAATGTTTCACATTGTTGATCTTCTTCTACTACTAGAGAGTTACCAACAATAGACAATCCAAGAGCAAAAGAAACATCAATTGGAGTAAAGGGAACTATTCTATCCCTAACCCTAAATCCCCTACTACATACGTCCCATCTACTTACCAACTCCCATAATAAACCACCTGAGGTTGAGAAGTTATTAAAAATATCCATCGCCCATTTGAATGTGGTGCATTCGATGTGAGCACGTTGAGTTTTTGTTAACTTTTCACTGATGCTGCTCAAATTCACCGGGATACAACTATGCCTCATTCGCACCTTTAATTCATGAGAAAACTTGATTAACCAACGACACAAACCAACTAGAATATGTAAGCAAATAAAAGTTTAAATCTATGCATATTACTTACTTCAGTTTCGTCGCTATTTTTTGATGATGTCATAGTTTCAGCAATAAATCACTCAACCTAATAACAAAACAGAACCAAAAAACCACATAATCAGTACTACAACCATGAAATTAAAAATCAAAAAAACACATAAATTACTCAACCTAAACCCTAAATTTCAAAGGAATCTTGTACATGCTTCTGGTTCCACTGTAAATGGCATCCTAAAAGGCGTTAACCCTAAATTTCCAGTGTTCCTGTTAATATGGTGGAAGTGTAACCATCTAACCTTGAGACGAAGAAGACGAAGACGAACAGGATGACACGTAGAATATGAAGACGGAATGACGCGGTGACGGAGACGGAGACGCGGTGACGGAGACGGAGACGCGGTGGCGGAGATGGAGGCGGAGAGCGCAGCTACACTTTTTGAGAGAGCAATTGTAATCCTTCAGTGTACACTGCAGTGATGGGTGTGTGTTTGAGTTACCCTAAAACCTAACGTTCAAATGACCAACTTACCCCAATTAAATTAATGAATTACAAAAAAAACAGTCTTATTGTACTTTAGATACGGTGTAGGTGTATAAGCAAGTGTAAGCATATCATTTCTGTTCCAACATATCACTTTCCAACCCTCTTTTTTCTCTCTCCGACCTCATTATATTTTTCATCTAGTCTCTCTCCAACTTCTCTTTCATCTTGTCTCTCTCCAACTCTATCATCTCATTATTCAACCATATCAATTTTCATCAACTACAACATAAGCTCATTCGAATAAAACAAAGTTTTAAGGTGGTGTATCCCAACCTCACACAAGCATGCTTCCTTAAGTTCCATTCTTCTTGATCTTCAATTTTTTGTTTTTTTTGTTTTCCATTTTACTTTATCTTTGTTAGATCTAGTTGATCTAAATTGTTTCATCATCGAGTTGTTAAGAAGCTATATGAGTTAGTTACACTATAACGACATCATTTTGGGTTTTATTTTGTTTTGGGTTTTGAGTTTCTGATTTTTGATACCTTGTATTTGGTTTGGGAAGTTAGATATATAGTTTGATTATGTGAATATAAGTTTTTGCTCTTATTTTACAGTAAATATGTCTGAGATTTGAAGTTAGAAAATACTGGAAAAGTATGTTAAATGCATACTACCTTTTAATGTCTTGCTTAGATTATAGATAGTAGACTAACTAGTTTTATCATACATACCTTATAGGCGTTGGTGCAGTTGAAGATTCAAAGTATACAAGTTGCTAAAAACAGTTTATGTATTTGGTACATGTTTTGGAAACTTATGCTGACATTTTGTCGATTTTTCCTGCTTTGCACTTTGTTTTTTTTTCCTATTGGATTTTGAATTTTGCTACTAGTTATTTTTAATTTAAGTTACTCATTTTTCTGGTTGTTATGAATGATTAATATGACATGAAGAAATGGTGAAGATTCGAGAGATATTGGAGCAGTATTGGTGTATTGATGTCACTATATATTGAGTACCTATTCTGATTCTTTCTTCTATTATAAATAAATATCCATAAACTAAATCCAGAACTTGAATCAATGACTTATGTAATCACTCATCACGGCGAAGAAAGGCCATTGGTGTTCGCCGATGAATCGATGTCTTAAATTTTATATTTCATACGGATGATTTTGATTATAAACTTTATATGAAAACAATATGAATATTAAAATTTCTTATATGCAATGATATCCTTGTGCAGTTGGTGAAGATTTACATTTGACTCTTACGCATCAAATTTACAAGACTGGAAGTTATAAGAAAGCGCTAGAACACAACAACATTGTCTATGAGAGAAATCCGCTTCGCATCGACAACTTACTGCTTTTTGGTGCAGTTTATTACCAGGTTTATTTTATATATATTTTTGTATCTATTTTTTCTATTATTGTTTTATGAAAACTTTCATTTCCATTAAGATGCAAATAACTTTGGAAAAGATGTATTTCTTTATGTTGCTTGGTTGCATCTTTTAATGTTGTATTATTATAAAAGAAATTATTTTACTGATTAATCATAAATTAACGATCTTTTGCTTTTCATTGGCAGATACTAAGAGGAATTGATCCAGAGCTTTGTAGGTTGCTTAAAAATAACGACTATAGGAATATATGTCGTTAATTTAAAAAAAGAAAAAAAATATACTACACATCCAAATATTTAATGACTTAAATATCAATATTTAAATTTTAAATAAATTTCTAAATTCCATATCTGTTTCAAGTTTTGTTACCTAATTATAATCAAAATAGATAGTTGTGAATTAAAAGATAATAAATTTTGTTTTCTCATATCTTGTAAATTATTTCAAATTGAAAAAATGAAATAATTTATCGAATTATTGTTATAAACGGTAACAACTTTATTATTGATTCAAATATTTGTAGAAATATTTTCAAAATAAAAATAATATTTATATATGGAAAAAATATATTGTTGATTCAAATATTTTTATATACGGTAACAACTTTACTATTGATTCGGATATTTTTATAATTAATATTAAAACAAAAATAATATTTATATATGTGAAGAAATACATTGTTGGTTAAACTAATTTTATATATGGGAAGAATTATTTTTGTTATAAATATGAACAACTTTACTATTGATCCAAATATTGAATAATAGAAATTTATCGACTTTTTTTTCAAATATGTGAAAATGATTAAGAGAGCTTATTAATAAAAAATGAATACATATTTAAAATTATATTATTTCTTATAAAATAATTATTGTATTTGTAAAAACCTATAATATCTGATATATCTAACACCAGTTTCAATAGTTTTTTTCTAATCATATTATTCATATATTGTTGTTTATCTTTGACCTTTTATATGTATTACTATTTCAATTTTAAATTTACTATTATTCTTAAGTTTATTATTTTTTCAACTTTCTATTTTGATGTGATAACAGTTTATAAACAAATACGCGTCCAAAATTATATCTCACTCAAAAACTTATCTCTTATGTTATTACTAGTTTTATAAAGAAGTAATCTATGAATCAATTTAAACTCAGTGCATTTAAAACCCCATTCTATAATTTATAAACTAATTAAATAACTTAAATGTTTAGTTGTTTAATATAAATTTATACCGTGATTGTTCCCTGTATATTATTTAATTATATAATACAAATTAATATGGTTACATATGATTTTGAATAAATATATGATTTGCATATTGAGTGTATGTCAAGAGGACTACACTAGGTGAGGACTCTAGAGGACGGAGCTCACCTAATTATATTGAATTTTATTCATATGATTTGTTAAAATATATGAATTGATATATGGTTATGATTGCATATGTTGAGATTATGTAAGTTTTTGCATTAATATATGTAGAGAAAGTGTATACTCATGCATATCATAGTTGCATGTATGTCGAGAGGACTGCACCAGGTGAGAACTCTAGAGAACGGAACCCACGTAATCCTACGTGATTTTATTGAGTAAGTATAATAGAGAATGCTACACCTGGTTTCATTAGAGAAAGTTGCACCTTTAGTAGAAAGAATCCACGACTCTCTATCGAGAGGTTAAATTCCAGAATTCATGCATGTGAGAAACCCAATTAGGGGGATCACACTCATATAGAGTCTGCATTATGCTATTTGTGCATTGCTTTATGTGTTGAAATAAATGTTCTGACTATTACATACTCTCTTTATTCCTTCTTAAGTGTCACTTTCTTGAAAAAAAATTGTTCATTTTTAATTGTCACTTGCAAAGTTCAAGGTAGTATTAGTTGCACTTTTGTCAAAATTACTCATAGGTAATTATTACAGAGAGAGAAAAAGTAAAATAAATGTAATAAATAAATAAGGGTATTATAGGTAAAAGAAGAATTGTTGTTTGAAAAGTAACAATAATGATTAGTTTTCTTAGTATGTGTAAAAAGTAAAAAAATGACACTTAAAAAGGAATAGAGGGAGTATATTATATTGTACTTGCATGTGTGTATTATTTCATATATGATGTTTTTAGATCATGACCCTCTACTATTATTATGGACTGGGTTTATTCTGCAGGTTCTTAGAGGTTTAAGTTATTCTTAAAGACGTGGAGAGATGGTTATTGGATCTATGATGCTACTCGAGGATTTAGTGTAACACCCTAAAGCCCCACATGCAAATTATCACATAATTTAATAAAAGTATAACCATGTAGGGTGTTAAACACATCAAATATATCATGCTCCATAGCACAGGTTATGTTAACTTACATAAAACATGTCATCACATGCTCACCTTCATCTAGGATATCATCGCAACAAAATCATCATTAAACAATTATTAAAGGTATAACATATCATGACATTCAGTCTCAAACTTTAACTTTCATAACATAAATAAAAGGAGTTGTATCAATCAACTCAAACGAATCAGTCGGAATCTCTACGAAACAAACACGATATTTAACTTCAACATAAGCAATGTAATGAGTAAAAAAAGTGTTCCCAACCTGATCTTACATAATCAGAGCAAGACATTACTAATCAAAATGATAAACTAAGGAAGTACTCCAAGAGCCAACTTCCACTTACTTCGGCGATATCTACTCTTGAGTATTTACACGATGCACATGTAAAGGCAACATTCAAACAGAAGCGGTGAGAAACAACATTCAATATAAACAACGTAAGTAATGCTAAGATAGAGAAACATACAATAAGTATATATTCATTACACAATCAACAACAACATATTCTCACACCCAAATCATCAAAACCATTATACACAACATCATCTTAATCATACATAATCATAGTTCACACATCCATTTCATTTATACTATGCAACTCATGACAATGACAAAAACTCATATGCATGTGGTACCATATCAGCAAAAGGTTCCTTAGCAAACCAGGTTCACCCTACTCAAACCCCGAATAGGATACACCTGAATGTTACTCAATTATTTCACCATCTCATTATTGTAACTCAATAGTTTGTTAATCAAACATACAAACCTTCACACTTATCCCTATAGGATACACCTGAATATTACTCAATTATTTCACCAAGGACTAACATGAGGTAGATATGTGCATTATCTATCCAACACTTTGAACCGCGCCTCAATATGAGTCACGAAACTCAAGTTATGCTAGAAAATGTCTCACTTGGTACAAATCCAGAGAGCTGCTACGACCGCCCGTAGCACGCACTACAACCCGTAGCATTTCCCAGGACCCCCCCTCCCCTTTGGCTCGCCTCTAGCCGATAATCCAGAAGGCCTCTACGGTCGCCAGTAGCACATGCTACAACCCATAGCAGAGCCTTGAAAACCATATTTTTCTCGCGATTTTGTGCGATCACTCTTGTTTTTCAGTCGTCCATTTGACCTAAAACCCCATGTTTGGACCTCTAATAGTCCCAAATCATATCATACATCATGGTATATGAAAACATATGGATTTTTATCATCTCGTAACATCTAACTCAACAATACATCATGGTTCATCATCTCTAAATCACCGTTAACACACTTCATGGTCACAACCTTCACACATTCATCAATGGCAGAAATTCATACTCATAAATTCATCATATATGAACATACTTTCAGCAACACAATTACATATATAAACATTATAAATCATCATTCAATTATGGATTTATAAGAAACCATAACAATCAATCATTTAATCGTTGTAAAGACATAACCCTTAAGGAGAGTAAGGACATTTCTTTTCTATCCCATCATGCAATACACCTAGATTAAATGCCCTTTCTCCCCCCTTACCTAAATTTTCCAACAACAATTGATCGACTCTTGAACTTTTCTCTCCTAAGCCTTCTCATTCTCTTTCCTTTGCTCTAGCCTTCCTTTTCTCTAATTCCAAAAGTTTCACGTACCGTGAACCTTTTCCTTCACTCCTCTCATTATAAATCAAAATCTAATTTTGTCTTTCTAATATTCCACTAAGACCCAAATTATTACTAACTTACATTATTTATTTTAATTCTCCATAATTAACATTTTCCACCCCAAACTCATTATTTTCCATTTAATTTAAATAAATTAAATAACCCACTACTATTCAATTATTTATAAATTAATTCTAGTTAATTCTAAGCAATTACCTAACCTCTTACTCTCTCTCTCTCTCCCCACCCCTCCACTTCAAGGATACTTACCCTCACAATCACACAACAAGTAAATAAATTACGCAAAAGGCATAATTAAATTCAAAAAAATTATCTACCAAAAATGGGGTGTTACATTTAGTACCAAGTCATCTTTAGTTAGAGTCTAAAGATCAGCTTAGAGTCTTGTTTGAGAGTAGTGTCCTTTCTGTCTATTGTGAAGTATGTTGTTACAACATAAATAATTATTGTCTAAGATGTATTTATAGTTACATGTCCCTAATACATTCAAGGTGTGAGCACCCCAATATAATTATTTTGTTGTTTGTCTTATCGTTTTCATCCTTGATTTACTTTTGATGATTGATTCTCCTTCATGATTTCACCTCTTTGAATCAAGTTTTGAAATGATTCATTTTTAGCATGCATAAACCATTTGTTAGGTTTGAACTTAATCATAATGCTTTTAATCAATTGCATGAGTTACTGGAATAAGATCCATATATACGACATTCATTCAAGTTAGATGGAAATAAAAATCTCAAAGTCTCCTTAAAATTTTGAAATTTTGGCATTTTGGGTGTTTCATTTGAATCAAGCACAAATCATGATTTGGATAATTTTGGACAGAGGAAAACCCGAAATTTTCAAAACAATTTAATTTGAACCACATTTTACACATGATTCAAATCATCACACTATGGGTGACATCTGCCTAAATTGATTTCGAATCACACTTTACACATGATTCGAACCATGCAATTTTTCCATATTATTTCAGTTAGCTCAACTTGTTTGATTAAAATCATATCTTACACGGGATTTGAATCACGGGGTGTTTCATTCGAATCACACTTTCATCATGATTTGAATCAACTGAAAAATGGGTCAAAACTCTGTTTTTCTTTTACTCCACTCACTTATTCATTTTATTCAAATCATGAAATGCTCTTGATTCGAATCTAACTGACTTTTTCAACCATTTTTAGTGCTTAATCTCAATCACATAAGAAACCTTTTTGTTATTGTTTATTAAGTAACCAATCATAGTGAGTATCAAAATCAACATTGCGATTATGTGAAAAATCAATTCCTCTCTTTTGAAATTTTAAACTTCTTGCAATGAAATTCTTGCATCTTCAACTTCAATTTGATTCAGATCTTGATAACGAGAGATTTGGAATTGATTGAAGGAGGCACGTTCTTGAAACTAATCGTTATTGAAGATTTGGTTAATATTTGCAGGTTGTTTGCAAGATTGAGGCGGCTGACAATGGTGATGACAAATTCCATTGAAAAGAAGTAGGTTCTTCTTTCCAGAACTTCCTTAGTAGTGACTTTGTGGAAGGCTACGGATAAGACAGAGTTCTTCTCAAATCTTTGGACAATTCATCCCTCAAGGAATCGGTAGGATCAAGGGGTTAATTGCTACACACAAAGGCTTGAAGCATATTGATGATATTGGAAGATTCAATAAGCGTTAATCGAGTAAAAAATATGTAGAAGAGTTTGGTATTGTATTATATATAAGTCAAGATCCAGATATGAGATTTTAATTCTCTCAACATTATTGTAGATTGGTGATTGTATGAATTGTTGCAAATATTTGTCAAATGAAAATGAATAATACAGGTTCTAATGGGAAACCATTGAAGAATGCGCGTAGGCAAAGCGATGGCGAACACTGAAGCACTATAAATCTCGATGTCATCTCTATTTTACTCTTACATTTAATTTCGTAGTATTTGCATGTTTAGGTATTTCAATTCTAGCATAGTTTATCACTTATTCAATTGATAATGATTTATTACGTAAACATTAGGTTTTGTTTGAATTAGATACCTTATTGAGTTGAATTGGTGATTAAATTCTAATAAATAATTGAGGTTAGAATTCACTATATTGAATCGTTGTATAAACACATCTCATGGATTATACAATCGAATCAATTGAATACTTTGTGCTTAATCATATTCATCTTTGGTGTTTGTGAAATGATTTAGTGTTAGCGTGATCAAAATTTCGAATAGTATAATTTTCATATTTTTGCATCAAACCTTCCACTCATAAATTTTGAAAACACTATGATAACTTTTTTAAAAAGTGGTTAATTTTAATTTGGGTCTATTCGCACATCTCTATACCATTTTTCTACTCCTATATTCACACCCAACAATTAACATAAAGAGTTGGTCTTTTGATTGTGTTTAATCGACATCCAAAAGTTGTGAATATTGTGGTTGATGACGATCGTAAGGGAGTGTATAATAAGGCACCATTTTTCAAAGGCAAAAATTATACTTATTAGAAAGCAAACATCTATGTACATTTGTTATAAATTGACAAAAATCTATGGTGTGTTGTCACCGAGGGACCATTTATTCCCGAGAACGATGACGAAGTTGTTAAACATCCAAAAGATTGGAATGATGTTGAAACCTAAAAGGCTTGATATGATTTAAAAGTGAGGAATATACTTATTTCCGCTTTAAGCGTGTGTCATACCCCAAATTTTTCCCTACTTTTTTTAATTTTCCTGGCTTATGGTTTTGTTCATTTGCATACTTTTTCTATTTTGATCATGCACTCATCGACATTTGCATATGGTAACAAATTTAGGTCAAAGGTTCGATGATAATGGATTTAATCAGTTTAACTGGATTTTCGATGTGGATATTATTTGGTAATTATTCAAGTTTATTTCCCATATTACTTGTGGTGAGGATCATCTCTTTATTTAAGATTCATGGTTATCAGGAGAGATTGAAACGATTATCAATTAATTCGGAGGTTTGTTTGGATTCAAAGGAAAGGGAAAGTTGGAATAAAAGGGAAATTTCATTCATTAGTGAAAAATATCACTTCTCAAAAGTACTAAAAGTCATGGGTTAAGCCACTCAAAATTCAAGCCAAAAGTGGTAGAAAAATCAACGCAAATGCATGAAAATTCAAGTTCAATTACTAGTGACTCTTTGTCTTACATCATAACTTGGTACTTTTGCTAAACTCCAACACCATTGGTCTTTAACTACCCTTAACTACCTATTTCTCCACAAGTCATCCATTTACCTAATTATCCTTAACTACCATAACTTTCAAACAAATACAAAACTTCCAAACAAACACAAATCTCAACTACCATTTTTTTTCACTCAATCCTAATCACTTTTAACATTTAATCCTATGGTTGAAATTGTTGATCCAAAACTAAGGATTAAATTAACTCATAACCGTTGATAAACCAATTACTTAGATCATAATCCAAGGGTGATCATTCATCTATCAATTTTATATAAACATGTTATTTTTCATATTTTAGGGGTTAACTAACGTAACTTGGAAAATTCACAATTAATCATTATTTTTCTACCATTTTTTCTTCTTAATTTCTCTCTCAATATTTAGCTTCTCCCTCACCCTCACTAAAGTTCATCTTCATCACCATTTAGAACTTCACATTGAAGTTCTAAAATGGTGGAACTTAGCCACAATCCAGTTTTAATAAATCATCAATCAACAATCCTACATTATCATCAATAATCATCTAAAGTTTATCAAGATTTATCAACAATCATCATCTAAGATTCATCAATTCAAACTTATTCAACAATATTCTACATTCATGATTCATCTTCTACATTCACTCGTCGTCAAGAATAATTACCAAAGCTTGGGAGTTAATTAGATTTATGGAGTTTATTCTTGAAGCTTTCCGGGTTTTTTTTACGCTTCGATTTTCAACACCAACCGAAGCAAATCACCGCTCTGTCAGTAATCCTTGATCTCTTCCACACCTTTGCCATGAATTATAAGATTTTTGTTTGATGATCAATTTTAGCTACTGCTTTGAATGTTGCTTATCAAATAAATATTTATTTTGCATAAAACACACAAACTTAAAAATAGTGATTTTTTAATTCTTAACCATTAATTACATGTGAATATATCATTAGAAGCAATTTTTTGTCACGCTCCTGAATATGCAATTACTTTTTCACGAATCATTATAACGAATGTGAATCGATCGATTCTTTACATATTTTATTTGTCACCTTTTCGCTCGATTCTTCAAAATTCATGGCTCATTTGCAAAATTCAATCGTATATTTGGATTCCTCGCAAAAAATCGAGTTCGGCGATATATAATTTCCATATTGTTTATTGAATTTAATAATTTTGATAGATTAAATTCATGAATGTATGAATAATTGATGAACAAATGCATAAATTCAGAACATACAGTCTTGTGAGACGTGTCCTACCTCTTTTTTCTTTTTTTTTACATTTCTGCACATTGCCACGTGTCACAGCGTGACTGATTCAGCATGACATATAAGACAAAATAACATATATGACAAAACAGGAATAAGACAAAATTGATTATGTGGGTCTTTTGGGTCATCGAGCCTTATTTTAATTGTTTTTTACACCCCTAATCTGAGCTCATTATTCCTTTTGTTCTTGATTCATTTTGTTGTTTTTTTTGTTTAGTTTTTTTTATTAATTAGTTCATATAGATTTTTTTATGATTAGTTTAATTAAGTTAGATTTTTAGGATTAGTTTAATTAAGTTTGATTAAAATAGTTTTCTTAGAACTTGATTAATTTTTAGGTTTTAGTTAGGATATTGATTAGGATTTAATTTTGTACTTAAATTGAATATTCATGTGAAATGACCTTTTACCCTTAGGATTATTTTTGTCATTTTAGCCATATAAATACATGTTCCTTTAGGACTAAATTTTTAATTAGAATATTAAATAGTTTTAATCATGTTTCTGATTAACAAATGCATGCTCCCCTTAGGAATAGCCTAGATATAATCATAACCCTTAGATTAGGCAAATAGTTTCAAGCTAATTCAAACCTTTAATTCAAGTTGATCAAAAGCAATTTTGATCAACTAAATCCTTTGAGCTTGTATAATCCCACAGTCTATTCAAGTGATTAAAAGATCCTTGATCACATGATAAGACTCTTTTTGTAAGCTGTGGACCTCGAGACCTCAAGTCAGACTCTCAATCAAGACAGCCCAGTCATATCAAGCAGTGGATCATACAAGGCACATCAAATGTGGTTCTTCAAGAGATTGTTAATCAAGGTTAAAATTGGGTGGCATACGCCTTAAGCAATAGAGAAGGAGTTAGAGTGGAGAGTTCCTATCCTTATTCTGAATATCTTTGGGTACGAGACGAATGACCCAGTTGCTCAGCGTATTCACCTCTATTTATAGACTTTAGCACAATTCAAATCATATGATTGTCAAGTCTCTCCCTCCAGCAAGCAACATCAACACAAGGAGCAACACATATTCTTCTCCAACAACTTGAAAGTTATGATGAGAACCATATGCCATAAGCCTTAAGTAATAAATAAAGAATCAAAGTGGAGAATTCATATCCTCATTCTGAATATCTTTGGATACGGTACGAATGCCTCAGTTGCTCATCGTATTCGCCTTTACTCATAGACTTTAGTGTGGTTCACATCAAACAACTGCCAAGTCTCTTCATATTCTATTATTAATCATTTCTTTTGCTTCAATCATCTCGCTGTCAGTCCTAGTGGGCTGAACTAAGAAAGCTATGACTTTCTCATTGCACGATGATAATACGTAGGCAGGAGAATTCAATTTCTTTACGAGCTACCCTATTTATTAATCTTCATTCTTCATTCATCAATCAATACCATCCTTTTGAGATCAAATATACTTCTCCTTGGACTTCATGTACATCCTTTTAGGATGATATAGCGGCAATCCACCTTGTGAGCCAAGAGTTGTTTGGATTGTACCCAAACATTGCCCATTTACTCTTCGGTTCAGAGTCTTTCCCTTCATGGATCCAAGATATTATTCCTCTTTGATCTCAAAGTGATCATTTCATAGCAAGTGATATGTTATTCCTTGTACCCAACCATACTTTCTTTTGGGCCCCGTATATACCATTTTAGGACGATATAACGGCAGACCACCTTGTGAATCAAGAGTTGGTTGGCTCGTACCCAAACATTTAATTCATTTCTTTTTTGGCTAAGACACCTATTTACTTTTTCAGTTCAAAGTTCACTCTCCCTTGTGGGTTCCCTGGATACTATCGTTTTGGTGCAAGTTATACCATTCATCACTGTAATCATATCCTTGAAGTTGTTTGTCTTGTTAGTCTTAGTTGCCTATGCAAACACTTCCTTATCTCTTCCTTTGTTTTCGTGGTTCCACGAACTACGAATGCTCTAATTTTCTCATTGCACGATGAGAATACGTAGGCAGGAGGATGAGAATCCTTGGCGAGTATAATCTTAATTATTCCTCCTTCCACCTTAGGGCACCACTCATATCTTCCATGATCCATAATCTACCTTCAATCATAAACCACTCACCTTAGTTGTTGGTGTAAGCCCTAGAGGCCAATACTTTTGGTACTTGTATCGAATTATTTATTAATAATAAAAGGCTTTTTCTTTATTATGTTTATTTAATAAAGTCCCTAGAATAGCTAGTCCGTTTAATGTATCAAGTATGACTTAATCATGAGATCACATTAAACATAAGGACATTATTCTTAAAGTATCCGTAGTCGAGATTTATTGTGAAGTGGGATAACATTAAAGCATTAAGACTATTATGTATATAGACTGATGATCACATCTCATGGATCACGGATAAGGAGTTATCAAGTCTTAAACATAGGTATGAATATTAAGAGTAATATTTATACTGGATTGACCCGCTATGAGAATACTATATATAATGTTATGCAAAGTGTCATAAGTTATTCTCATGGTGATAATGGTGTATACCACCCTTCGACCTGAAACCACTATGGACCCTAGATGTAGAGTCGAGTGCCTTATTGCTGATCAAACATTGTCCGTAACTGGATGACCATAAAGACAGTTGATGGGTACTCCACGAAGCATGCTAAGGGACATGAGTGACCTAGACGGAATTTGCCCATCCTGCGTAACAGGATAAATGTCTATGGGCCCAATATTGAACTGGACAAGGATGACACGGTCTATGCCTTGTGTTCAATATAGACATAAGGGAAAAAGGGTAATTGTACACATAAGTATTATCACAGAAGAATTTGTCAGATCACATGACATTTTCGTGTCTTGGGTAGCAGTGATGTGTTGCTAGATACCGCTCACTATTTATTATGTTAAATACGTGATTTAATATAATTGCCAATGCCGCTAAAACCTACAGGGTCACACACAAAAGGACGGATTGATGAGAGATAGAGTAACTAAGGAACACCGTAAGGTACGATGCACTTAAGTGAATTGTAGAACGTCGTAAGGTACGATGTACTTAAGTAGAATACGGAATATGGTAAGGTACCACGCGCTTAAGTGATTTTGGCATATTATAAGATATGGGCCACATACACTTAAATGGGCTTTTTAGCTTGCAGCCCACATAAGTGGTTCTATAAATAGAACCCTTGTGCAGAAGCATTAAGTGCAGTTGCAATTTCGTTTTCTCTCTCTCACACACTCAAATCCTTCATTCGTAACAGCTAGCACTGAGATTGAAGGAATCCGTTCATGTGGACTGAGTAGAGGCGTTGTCATCGTTCAACGTTCATGATCGCTCTGTAGATCTGCATCAAAGGTTTCAATCGTCACAAGAGGTAACGATTCTATCACTGATCATGCCCATTCGTAAGGATCACTAAAGGAGAAAATTTTAAATTCCGCTGCATTTTGGATCGCCCTTCTCCTTCATTAGTGGCATACTATTTCTTTGAAACCAAATACAGTTTTTCTTTGAAATTCCATATATATCCTTTTAGGACGATATAGTGGCAGTCTGCATTTGTAGCTGGAGTTATTTGGCTCGTACCCAAACATTTTATTCCTTCTTTTTTGGCCAATAAACTTGTTTCCCTCTATGGTATAAATCCCATTTCTCCTATGGATTACAATATGCCATGACCTTTGGTTTCAAACTATATATCTTCTGTCACCATTACCAAATCCTTCACTTCTGTGACTATGGTCATTCATCCCATTCATCTCCATGATGCATTCATATACTACTTTCATTAACTTCATGTGATATACTGTTATCTTTGATCCAAATACATTATCTCTTTGAGCTTTATCTTATGTCACCTTGTGAACCAAGAGTTGTTTGACTCGTACCCAAACACTTAATTCTCTTTGTTTTCCGCTATACATTTCGTCTATTCCACATATTGGTCAACGCCAGTTTTACTCTTGGGTTCATATTTTATCCTTTGTTGGAGTCAAACAACATAATTATTTGGTTTAGACCATATTTGTTATAACAACTTCTTTTCACCTTCTGCCATTAGTTCTATGAAATACGGAGCTCTGAATTCCTTATTTCACTATAAGGACACGTAGGCATGAGGGACCCAATCCTCACTGAGCCCTTTATATATTTATTTTCCTTTTCCCCTTATGCTTTCATAAGTAATCTTTAGATCATACCTATTTGAGCAAGAACAATCAAAACGGTTTCCATGGAGTACCATGGATGTTAGGGGTGCTAATACCTTCCCCTTGCATAACCGACTTCCTAATCCAACATATCTCTTTCCCCCAGGTTTTATCGATGTTTTCCTTTTCTTTCAAGAATAAATAAAGTTCGATGGCAACTATGTTATATGTTCGAATATGCGATATGTTTGGGTATATTTCCGCTAGCTTCAGTGTAAAAGTGTTATACGTTATTTCACATCATATGAGTGTTAAACGTATCTGGGATGCTCCTCAAACTCTCTACGAGGGAATAAATGACATCAAGGATTCTAAAATCAATATGTTTACTGAGGAGTTTGAACTATTTTCTATGGAACTCGGAGAATCTATGGATTCCATACAAACTAGATTCCTCCATTTAATCAACAAACTAAGCAGTTTGGGTAAACCTTTTCTAAAAAAGATTTTTCTAACAAAATATTGAGAGCTATGTGCAGGGAATGGCAACCAAAGGTCACTGGTATAAAATAATCAACTTATCTTAGTACTTTGGATATTACAAGACTGTTTGAAAAACTAGTCGAGCATGAGAATAAGTTGAAACGACTTGTCGATAGCGAAGTAAGGTCGAAAAAGAAAAGAAAGTTAAATATGAGAAACTGGATCTTTCTTTAAAAACTTAATCATCAAAAGGGAAGAAGTCAAAGGAAGAAAGTGACAACTCTGACGAATAAGTTTCTAAAAAGGAAGAGATGAGTTTATTCGTCAGACGCTACAATAAATATCTAAAGAGAAACAAGCTCAAGTATACCAACAAAGGTCTAGTAAATTTCAGAAATACTCACCCACCTAAGAAATATTACAAGGAAAATGATTATGATATCACGTGTTAGGAGTGTGGAAAATTGGGACATTAGAGAACCACTTGTCCAAGTCTCACCAAACATCATAAAAATAAAGACAATGATTTCTACAAGACGAAGGGAAAAAGTTCCAAAGGTCGTAAAGCCTACATCGTGCGGGAAGAAGATGATGAGAGCTCCTCCTCCGATTCTTGCTCGAGTTCAGATGATGAATGGGCCAACTTTTGTTTGATGGCACGTAAGAAAGGTGAAACGTCAAAGGTATATAATTGTGATTCTAATAATGAGTATTCTTTATAGTAAATTATAGAAATCATTCAATTACATGTATGCAGATTCTATAAAAGCGTTTAAGAAAATTTCTCTCAAAAAATAAATGATTTTAAAACTTAAAGAGGAGATAAATCATCTTAATCAGGCTTTAGAATCTCTTAAGGAAACACATACATCTCTAATGAATGAGCGTTGTAATATTTCAGATACTTTAGTTGAAAAATGCTAATTATGGAATGTGTTGAGTGTCAAACTTTAAAATATGAAATTGAAACTCTTAAGGGACAACTAACACATGATACTCCACTATCTTGTATTTGTTCTAGTTCTTCAAGTGAAAGAGGGAATGTTTTTTAAAAAAACTCTCATGCCACTAAAAGAAATAGAAGAAACATTTCGTCTAAAGTTATTTTCCATTATCGTGAAGATAAGGGTCACACTAGGCCTCTTTTTCATGTTAGGAGCATTTGGGTTCCCAATGGTAAAATGAAATGGATTCCTAAGTGTACATAAACTAACCCAAAATGACCCAACTAAAATTGGGTACCTAATTCTATCTATTATTGTTTTGTGCAGGAGTGTCTAGGAATCTTTATGGATTCTCAAGACAAGTGAAGGAATATGTATCAAATCATATATTTGATCGTATTGTATTTTTTTTCTATATTAGTGTTATTATTTGCTAACGTTACTTGTGTAGGAAGTTTAGTCCTAAATCATCGTAATTGGTATGATCGTTTCATTCTCCTTTATCTTAATGTAGTTGTACTTTATTTATCTAATTTTCATTTAATTGATTTTCATATGCATAGAAGAATTTATTCATGTTGCATTTGATGAGTCCTCACCCAAAAATATGGGGAAAGACATTTGTTATGATACTTCAGGTTTGATAACAGAGAAGTTGATCAATGACAAAAGTTCCAAAGAGGATTTTCCACCTTCAATATAGGACGAGGACATTAAAGAGGATAAAGACTAAATCTTACACGAGGATGATAAACAAGAGACCCCGAACCAACTACCTCAAGACTGAACAATCACAAAAGATCATCTGTTGGATCAAATAATGAGAGATATCTAAAGAGGTAGTTTACAAATTCAAGCCCATGGGTATAGAAGTATGGTGTGTACCTCAAATGTGCTTATTGAAAAAGATGACAGAAGAGTAGATTTCAACGTAACCAGGTATAGAGGTATAATCGAATCCTTACTATATTTAACTGCAAGTAGGCCATATATCATGTTTAGTGTGTGCATGTGTGCTAGATATCAAGCATCACATAGGGATTCTCACTTTAAGATCATAAACGTATTTTGAGGTATCTTAACAAAACCTTCCATCATGGTCTTTGGTATACTACAAGTAATGCTTATAACTTAGTAGGTTTTTCTAATTTCGATTTTGCGGGGTGCAAGTCGGATAGGAAAAGCACTAGTGGTACCTGTCCCTTATTTGGAAGATGTTTAGTTTCTTGGCACAACAAGAAGCAACATAACATTGCTCTTTCTACCACCGAGGTTGAATATGTAGCCGTTGGTAGTCATTGTGAATAAGTTTTATGGCTAAAGCAACGATTACTAGACTATGATTTAACACTTGATTGCGTTTTAATTAAGTGCGACAGTACTAGTGCAATAAGACTCACTAAGAATCATGTACTTCATTCACGGACCAAACACATTGAGACCCGATACCATTTTCTTAGAGATCATATAGAAAAATGGGATGTTGTTTTTGAATACGTTGACGCTAAA
This sequence comes from Lathyrus oleraceus, assembly GCF_024323335.1. Classification (NCBI taxonomy): domain Eukaryota; kingdom Viridiplantae; phylum Streptophyta; class Magnoliopsida; order Fabales; family Fabaceae; genus Lathyrus; species Lathyrus oleraceus. Next base: position 380,690,160 of record NC_066583.1, on the reverse strand, counting down.
AGTAAACTTGCTGACATTTTTACAGATCCATTGCCATCAGATCCCTTCCACAAGATTTGTAGGAATTTGGGAGTCTTAAACTCTTCATGCCTTAAATATAATGAGGATTTTGTTTAGTTTCATTTGCTATATATTTTGTTTTCAGTAACACTCTTTTGTAGCAAATTATAGCTTTTACCGAACTACAATGGTATATCTATGTAACTCTTGTATCTGGTTTATATCATTCTATGTGTTTGTTCTAAAGTTGTGCATTGGTTTGCTTATTTCCTCCTTACCTTACTCATTTATCTCTAGCTTATTTTTTTATTGTTCTTATTTGCATTTAAGTTTTTTTAAATGCTATTAATAATTATGTGCATTCGAGCATTTATATATTTGTTCATGTGTTATTTATGATTGTTAATACATTCATTGACATACAAGTTTTGATAACTTAACTATTAGTTGTTGAATGTTGGTGTTGCATGTCTATTGGCATTTTGTTGCTTGTGAGATGCCTATCTTCGTGTTCTATATCCGATCTTTGTTGTTATATATGCCTAAATTGCATGAGTCAGTGGAATAAGAGCCATATATGATATTGATTCAAGTTAGGTGGAAAGAAAAATATCAAAGTCTCATTAAAATTTTAAAAATTTGGGATTTGGGTGTTTGATTCGAATCAAGCACAAATCCTGATTCGAATCATTTTGGACAGAGGAAAACCCAAAAATTTCAAAACAATTTGATTCGAATCACATTTTACACATGATTCAAATCATTAAACTTTGGATCACCTTAGTCTCAATTGATTCGAATCACACTTTACACATGATTCAAATCATGCAAATTTCCATATTTTTTCAATTAGCTCATCCTGTTTGATTCAAATCACATTTTACACATGATTTAAGTCACATGGTGTTTGATTCAAATCACACTTTCCTCATGATTTGAGTCAACTGAAAAATGGCTATAAACTCTGTTACTATTTTATTCCACTTCACTTGTTCATTTGATTCAAATTATGAAATGCCTTGATTCAAATCTAAATGACTTTTTCAACCATTTTCAAAGCTTAATCTCAAGCATATATAAAACCTATTTGTCATAATTTCTCAAGTAACCAATCATAGTGAGTATCAAAATCAACATTGTGATTATGTGAAAAATCATTTTCATTTGTTTTGAAAGTTCAAAGTTCTTGCAACAAAATTCTTTCATCTTTAACTTTAATTTGATTTAGATATTGATAATGATAGATTTGTAATTGATTGAAGGAGAAACGCTCTTGAAACTAATCGTTCTTGAAGATTTGGTTGAGATTTTCAGGTTGTTTGCAAGATTGAGGTGATTGGCAATGGTGATGTCAAATTCCATTGAAAAGAAGTAGGTTATTCTCTCTAGAATTTCTTTAGTAGTGACCTTGTGGAAGGCTAAGGATAAGGAAGAGTTCTTCTCAAATCTTTTTGGACAATACATACGAAGTCTAGAAGAAGATTGGTGATATTCAAAGATTCAAGAAGCGTTGATCGAGTAAAGATTATGCAGAAGAGTTTGACATTGTTCTATATACAAGTCAAGATCCAGATATGAAATTTTAGTTTTCTCATAATTATTGTGGATTGGTGATTGTATGAATTGTTGCAAATATTTGTCAAATAAAAAGGAATAGTGCAGGTTCTAATGAGAAACCATTGAAGAGTGCATGTAAGCAAAACAAGGACGAACGCGGAAGCACTATAAATCTTGGTGTCTTCTCTTTTTTACTCTTGCATTTAATTTCGTAATATTTTCATGCTAAAATATTTCAATTTTGAGTGTAGTTTATCGTTTATTCAATTGATAGTGATTTATTATGTAAGCGTTAGGGTTTGTTAGAATTGGATACCTTGTTGAGTTGAATTGGTGATCAAATTATGAGAAACGATTGAGGTTAGAATTTACTATATTGAATTGTTGTATAAACAAACCTCGTAGATTATACAATCAAATCAATTGAATACATTGTGTTTCTTCGTATTCATCTTTAGTGTTTGTGAAACGATTTAGTGTTAACGTGATCAAAATTTCAAATACCCTGACAATTTTTTTAAAAAGCGGTTGGTTATTTTTGGGTCTATTCACCCCTCTCTAGACCGTTTTTCTACTCCCATATTTACACCCAACAATATTGATCATAATTTAATGTCAACTACTTTTTGAAACAGAATGTTTTCAGTGGTGAAAATATTTTGCAACTTATGACAAATATTTCATAATAACTTTGAAGAAGATTATAAATAGAAAAACGTTTACTCTGGTTGTATTTAAAAGAAAAAAAATACACTTCCCATGTTAAAAATCAAGGTGTTACACATGCGTAGAGAGAGAGAGAGAGAGAGAGAGAGAGAGAGAGAGAGAGAGAGAGAGAGAGAGAGAGAGAGAGAGAGAGAGAGAGAGAGAGAGAGAGAGAGAGAGAGAGTATGGTATACTAATCGTTGGAAAAGGAAGAATGCTGAAGAAAAAAAGAGTGCTACAAGAGGTAGATTCTTGATACACAATAGGCGAGCAAAATAGATTAGCACCATTAACAACAACAATTATGGCTAATTGAGAGCAGAATAGAAGGAATAACACTCTAATATGGTGATCTAGTTCAGAAATGAAGAGCAGACAACACCACATAGGGGAATAGAGAAGATTGATAGGATCAATCTAAAAGATTGTAGTGTTCTTGGATCGATTTTCGTTCTTGAAGCATGAAAGTTTAATTGGTTTGGGGAGCGTCATGTAAAAAGGTTTTATGTTCACTTTTGAATTTCTGTGAAAAAATATATTTAGTTTTGATTGTTATCGTATATATATATATATATATATATATATATATATATATATATATATCATGATAGAATTAGAGTTTGGTCTAATTCAATCCTATAAAGCCGACTTATAAGATGATGAGTGACACTCTATATAAATCATTTGTAGATTATATCTTTAATCAATGTGGAACTTAAGTTTTTCCCAAATACAACATAAGCAAAAGTAGAACATACAATAAAAACAATCGCCAAATCAACCAAGGAGAAGATCAGCGAAGACCCGAAAAACACCGGCTGAGCACCACCCAAAAAGAACCATGCTAAAACTCAGAGAATATACCCATTTACACCAAAACCAATTCGCATAAAACACCAAAGAACGACTAAACATCAGAGAGATAAACTATAACATTTGATCTGCTATTGTGCTATTGGTTCAAACATATTATAAGATTATGGAGCAATCTTAATTTTAAATTTTTTTTATAAAATTAATTTATATTAAAATTTGTTCACCTGGTATGTATTTAGACATATCTGGATATTTTAAAACAAATGGAACAAAATATAAAATATTCGTTGTTTAAATATTTAAATTTTTTTTTATTTGAATATTTTTTAAATAGAATGAAGTCATCTGCAAATAAAAAAATAAGAATAAGGATGATAAGTGAAGAAATAAGATGTAATATATAACACTTTATTTTGCCATGTACCATATACTTTTAACTAATCCAAACAATAAAACTATACTATTTCATTCCATATTTATTTTAGTTAGTCACATTGAGTCGATTCAAATAAAATTTTAATATTTAAAAAGTCAAAATTAAATATTTTATATAAAATTAGTTTTAAGATTAATTAATTTTTGCAAATACTAAAATAAAAATATAAAATTCAAAACAAAATAATTTTGACAAAAAATCATAGTTATTAGCTCTTTAAACATATTTAACTTTTATCGTAATGACCATTAACATTATAATAATAAGTTATTGTAATATATATATATATATATATATATATATATATATATATATATATATATATATATATATATATAATTCTATTATTTATGTTTATTTTATATATAATTTAAAATTTAATAAAAATAATAAAATGGTCATAATTTCACGCGCATGAGAATTAAAAAAAAAAACAGACAAGAGACTAGTAATAATAACACATATCAATTAAATTTATTAAATATTATTTAAAAGTCATATACATATTTAAAAAATTAGCAACTTATGTTTTAACTATACGAATTTTTTTACTCATGCATCAAATCAAATCAAATATTAATTATTTATATATATTTTTTTGAATAAAACACAAATTCATAATTTAGGTTGGAGAAAGAAACGACTCACAAATTCACAATAGTATATAAGAAAAATACCAACGTCGTTTGCAGGTTTCAGATCTCTTCTCATTCGATCATTCACAGCGAAATTCATCATCAGCAGAAGAAGCTTCTAGAGAGAAAAACGAAGAACCAATTTGCGATGGGTTACAGAAACAAGAGCTTGGTGACAAAGGATCAAACTATTTCTTCATCTTCAAATTGTGAATCACTGAGTGATGCAATGCTCGTTTTCACTATGAATATCATTGGTTTACCAGTTGATGTTCACGTTAAAGATGGTTCTGTGTTTTCTGGAATTTTCTATACTGCTTCTGTTGATGACCGTTTCGGTACTCTTCTTTCTCTCTCGTTTGTTTATTCAAATTGGAAACTCGTTTTCTATATTGAATCCCTCAAAAGCTTGATTAGGTTGTGATTCTTTTTGTATAATTTGTACAGTTCTCATGATTAGTGTCACCTTACTTGAACAATTATTGAATTTTTTCGTTGTTGTTGTTGTTTCCCCCAACTCTATTTGGTCTTATTGTAATCTATTTTGCTTAAACCTGATCATAGATCCTAAGAAAATTGATAGTTTTAGGGTTCATTCATTTTGTATGACTCCCATTGTCTAGGAGAATCTTAGGAATTGAGTAAGCAATTCTATCAGAAAAATTCATATGTGCTAAATTACTAACTACTAATTGTACTCATTATATAATCTTTGTAGTAGCGACACTTCAGATTGAAGACCTGTCTGGTCTTAAATGTCTGGTATTCGGGAAAAATGACATCAACACATGTAGATATAATCAATCACTTTCTTTTTCTAAATTTATTTTGGGTGTCTATGTGTGGCAACATGTAGACACCTCTCTAGCACCGACATCTCTGGAAAAAAAAGTGTATCAGTGTCGAAACTATCACCGGTGTCGACGTGTCTGTGTTGGTGTCGTGTTTCCGTTGTTCGTACTTTATGGGTAGACACCAACACAAATGACACCAACACATAAGTTTTTAAATGTCTATTTGTCTTAAATGCCTATGTGTTGGTGTCTAAAGGTCGGCCACACATAGATGCTCGAAATAAATTTAGACACTGAAAGTGATTGACTATATCTACATGTGTTCGTGTCAACAACAACAACCAAGGCTTATCCCACTAAGTGGGATCGGCTACATGGATCAACTTTCGCCATAATGCTCCAGTACTGTGCTTCTACTTCTATTCAAATCGTTAATCTCAAGATCTTTCTTAATAACGAGTGATAGGAAAAACAGGCTGATTTAACCTTCTTAATTATTTAGTTTTGGCGTGTAACCATAAGTGGTTTTTTTTCCCAAGGGAATGAATTGATTCAATTATACTCTAGAGAATTTTGTATCTCAGTTTTTGTTTCTTAGCGGTTAAATGATTACACGCGCTATAACTTACTTGTCACTAGTCTAACTAACTAAGATTGACTCACTTAGTCAGTTACATGCTAAGGTGCTATACATTTCAGTAAGTTACATGAGAAAGTGTTCCCTAAGGTGCATCCCCATGATTGACATGGTGCATTCTATGAATACATTAAAATTTTTATAATCTGTTATATAATTAAAAACTCATCAGCATTCACTTACTTTGCTGCTTGTTTAGGTATTGTTTTGAAGCAAGCAAGGATGACCAAGAAGGGAATTGGTCACAGCAATGTTGGAAAAGAGGCCTTGATAGATACACTAGTGGTTCAATCAAAGGATCTTGTGCAGGTCATTGCTAAGGTAAAACCATTTGTCCATGCAATGCATCTTTTATGAATACATTTTTTAGAATATAACTATGTGCTTAAGGTTAAGGTACACATGACTTTGTGCGTAGGGAGTAACACTTCCCGGGGATGGTGATAATGGAAAAATAACTGGCGAGGATGAGGAAGCAGTTACACCCAAAGTTTGTTGTTCCGAGAACCGTTCAGTGGATGCAGAACAGGTTAATCAATCAAGGTATTGTCTTTATCAAATTCATTCAAATGGACAGAGATATGTGTTATGTGTAGCCAAGTTAATTTGTTATTAAGTTTCATAACCAACCGCCAAGGAAGCATTTGACTATGTCTTCACTGCTTGACATTTGTCTTAGTTTTTGATATGATTTTCTCATACAAATAACTCCGATTAAGCACCTATCTTAACATGACATTGTTAAGCTAACATTTTTGCAAAACATTTTATCTCTTCCAGAATGTTAGACCTGAGTTAGGAGCCTTGTTTTTGAGTGAAGGCACTTTTCTGCCATTTTCTAATACACTAAGAATCAATGATTTTGATATTAGCACGTACCAATCTAAGTTAAAACATTCAAAACATTCAAAACATTCTCGCAACTTGAGTTTTCAGGTTACTAGGAATTTTCTATCTTAAGCCAGGAAAATATGTACTTCTTCGAGTCACTATTATAAGCAAATATTTCATTTTGAGATTTATTGAATAACTGATATATTTGACCTTAAATATAAACCAAGTACATAAGTTATTCAAGAAAACTGAAAATTAAATATTTACTTATAAAAGTGATCAGAAAATATTTTTTTAAATATTTACTTATAATAGTGATCGAAGGGAGGAGAGAGTATCAATTAACTATTTCTTCTTTGGTTCTTGTCTAAAATAACTCGTATACCTCAAGTAAACCCTTCACAATGAAATATCATGAAGCCTTTATCTATTCACAAATTTAGATTAACTCATTATATGTATTTAGATTTACTCATTGGTTGGTTGCAAAGTCAAGCTCCTACTACTGAACTACATTGTTAGACTTCTCATAAAGAAAAATTGATGACTTAGTCTCAGAATTTGGATTGAGTCTAACTCATTCCTATAAAACCGACTTGTAAGGTTAGGATTGACCCAATTTATAAACACAACACTTGCCATATATCTAAGCAATATGGGATTAAATTCATCCCTTCAAACCCAACACAATGAAGGTGTTGGAGGCTGCAATGAAGGCGAGACAGATGCCGCAATTAAGGCGACTAGGGGCGAACCGTATTGAAGGCGGAAATTCCAACACACCCCTCACGCTTGGGCCTCAATGAGTCTAGGGCATGGACGATGCGGGAAGCCCAACAAGTGATCTAGGATAGACTCTAATACCATCTCAGAATTTGGATTGGGCCTAACTCATCCCTACAAACCGACTTGTATGGTTAGGATTTTCCTTATTTCCTTAATTCCTTTCAGTTGGTTTCTATCATACACATCGTGGATTCACAAAAGGGAATGTTAAAAAATAATGTAGGACACTGTTACATAACGAATTGGAATGTCAAGTGACTTGATTATTTCCCACCTGCCAGCATGCAATTTTGATTTTGTTAATTACTAGTAGGGTGGTTACTCAATGGTATTTAGATATATAGTGTATTGATTGTTCAACTTAAGGAAGAAGATTGAATTTGCTCTTAAATGATATGTTCGAATTTAATTTTTCGTTTATCGAATGCTGTCATTTAGTATGCCTGTCTTTAGTAGTGTATAGTTAACACATTCACATTGTAAGATACTAAGATTTAGGCTTTATTTACAACAAATTTATATAACCAGTTTGTTAAAACTAATGTGAATCATGATAAAACAAAAGAAAGTAGAAATTCTTCTCTAATTCTTTATTTACCCAATGGTATTTTTTCTTTTCTTGGGCGGATAGCTTTCCCGTATCATGTACTTATTGGCAGTATTATACTTAATTGTTTTGACTTAAAAATGGATATTTAGATAGCACTTAACCACATATATTAGATATACATTTTTGTGAAATGTTATTTCATTTGACTTAGCATATTCAAATATCAATTTAGAGTTCATCCTTACCATGCTCCCCACCCTCCCTTGCTACTGTTCTCCAACTTAAGGAGATGAACTATCAAAAGTGAAGAGAACTATTTTACTATATAGTTCTAATTTCCATAAGAAAAACATAAAGTATGATGGACTTCTTAGATTATTGCATTTGTAATATATATGGTATGATATCAACTCTTTGGATTATATCCTTTTAGAGCATATTTTTTAAATGTGTAGATAAAATAGTGCGCTTCTAATATAAGTCTAATTTGTTAAAAATTTAATATTTAATATAAGAATCCTCAGTTGCTATCATAACAAACAATTAGCTCCAACTTGATAAAATTGTTTTCAGAAAATAGAGATCTATGACATTATTTTCTTTTGCCCTTCTGTTCATGCCAACTTTCTACTGACAGACAAGCTGGAGATAACAACTCAAAAGGGAAGGCTGATGACTGCAGGCAGAAGTTTGAATTTCACAGTGAAAAAAATGTATGTTGACGTAAGCATAGCTGCATTTTTGGTGGTTTGATTTTTTTTTTTAAATTCTAAAGCTGTGATTTTCCACAGGATGAAAAGATTCAAAGCCTTGATTCAGGCCATGAAAGTGAGTTGGATTTCTCATCTCGTATTTAATTGACCCCCCTCTTCTTAGCACTAGATGAGAACATTTCTTTTAAATTCTATGTTCCCTTATCAATTCTTATGTACTTGAATTGTAGTTATTACATGTCTGGGCCAAGTTAAAGCTGATAAAGCCAATGATCAGGGTAGTGAAAGGTCTACTTCACCAGATTCTACATCTACACATTCCACCCTTAGTGAAGATCTCAGTGAGGCGTCACATAATATTCCAGCAAAAATTATTGAAAAATCTGCTCCAAGGGGTGCAGATTGTACCAGAAATGCAAAGGTAAATAAACAAGTTTAGCTTCCATCAACAGATGCTGGCAATACAGTTCCTGATAAAAAAGGATGTAGATGGAAGGTTTATTTTGTCATGACAAAGCACATTGGATGCATTTGTGCCCTGTTTAATGCATCTTATTAACTGAAAGTCATTTTTGGAAACGTATGCGTTCATACATCATATATTTCTTCTTAATACTCAGTTAGCTATAGTATCGCTTAATTTTGAATGGGTGATCTGTTAAATTTTAATCTGGTTAGAGTATTAGAAAATAATAATATCTTATAATAACTTTATATTATATTGTAGTGTCTTAGTTTATGTCATAAGATCACTTCATAATTTTAGATTATGGGTACAGTACCCGGGGCGGATACTGATACCAGTACCGGATACGACATTTAAAAAATAAGAGTTTTTTTATAAAATGTACGAGTAGAAAACTAAATCGTTAGATTCACGACAAAAATTACTATAAAAATTTAAAAAATAATAAGTAATGTTAAGATAATATATATATATATATATATATATATATATATATATATATATATATATATATATATATATATATATATATATATAAGAAAATCACAAATTTCACTCAAAACTGAATAATGAAAAAAAATAAAATACCACAAGTAGTACCAGATACCGGTACTTCACTATTTTAAAAATACGCATGCTTCAAAGCTTAGGATTAGTTTCTATTATAATATCTTATGGTGTAGTGTTTTAGTTTATGTCATAAGATCACTTCATAATTTTAGATTGTCTCTTAGTCTATGATGCATAGATACAGGTACGGGTAGGAATAGAGTGGGAATAAGTTAGACCAACTAACAGGGCCTATGGTCTAGTCCACACAGGCCCATGCCAAGCCAGACTTTTTTTAAGCAGAAAAGGCTTAGGCTTTTTTATAAGCCTATTTAGCTAAAAAGGCTAGGCCACGGGCCATATAAAAAGCCTTTTAAACATGAATAAATTTATTATTGTTATATTGTATTTTACACTAAATTAAAATACCAAAATAAAGCATAGTTATCTTGAAGAAATTAGGAGAATAAGTTGAAAAATCCTTATGAACAATGTTGAGTTGTCATAAGTTATTTCAATACGTTCTCTCAAATAAAGAGTATCATAAAATTTGTGTTAATAGGTAAACTCGAACGAGTCAATGAAAACAAATAGTTATGCTCGTTGATCTTTTAATTTTTTAGTCTATTTAACATTAGTTGAATTGCTTATTTACAAATATTCAAATAAAGTAACTTTTAAAATGCTAGACTCAAGCCTAAAAATAAACCTATGATAGGTTATAGGCCAGACTTAGGCTTTTAAATTTTAGCATGTCAGACTCAGGCTTGGCGCTCGGCCCAACCCATTCCCATTCCTAGGTATGGTACCCTAGTATCAGTACGGGATACAATATTTAAAAAAAAAGGTATAGGTACGTTAATAAAAAATAAGAGTTTTTTATAAAATGAATGAGTAGAAGACTAAATCGTTAGATTCGAAACAAAAAATTACTATAAAAGTTATAAATAATGTTAAGATACAATAACAAAGAAATTAAAAAATATAAATATACTATATTGATATTTGAGAAAATCACAGATTTCACTCGAAATTGAATAATGAGGAAAAATGAAATACCACGTGTACTCGGTACCGGTACTTCACTATTTTAAAAGTATCCATCTTTAGAGCTCTTAGGATTAGTTTCTATATTACTTAAGATGTTATAATATCTTTATATTATATTGTAGTGTTTTAGTTTATGTCATAAGATCACTTCATAATTTTAGGTTATCTCTTAGGCTATGATGCATAGATATGGGTACGATACCCAGTGCGGGTACTAGTACCAGTACGGAATACGGCATTCAAAAAAAAATCAAGGCACATGTATGTTAATAAAAAATAAGAGTTTTTTATAAATGGTATGTTAATAAAAAAATAAGAATTTTCTATAAAATGTACGAATAAAAAACTATATCGTTAGATTCATAACAAAAAATTACTATAAAGATTCAAAAAAATAATGTTAAGATACAATAACGAAGAAATTAAAATACATAAATACATAAATATACTAGAAAAACACAAATTTCACTCGAAATGGAATAATGAGAAAAAATAAAATACCACGAGTACAGTACGTGTATTTGGTATCGGTACTTCACTATTTTAAAAGTATCCATGCTTCAGAGCTCTTAGAATTAGTTTATGTAATACTTAAGATATTGTTATAATTTGTTTTATGGTTTCCCTATTTATTTAACATTTGAAGTCTTGTATCCTTATAAAGAAGGGATTAACATTTAGTCTTCCGTATCAAGATACTACCAAACTATTAACAATAACTATTAGAGTTTGACATAACCCATTCTTACAAAACCGGTTTGTAAGGTGACGGGTGTCACTCTATATATAAAGCTTTTCAAGGCTCTATCTCTAACCAATGTGGGACTTGGGATCTTTCCGATACACCCCTCACGCCCAACACTCTATTGAGCTTGGTGCGTGGAAATAGTGGGTGGCCCATGGTCCGATCGCTAGGCTCTGATGCCATCTCAGAATTTGGGTTGAACCTAACTCATTCCTACACAACCGTGTAAGGTGAGGATTGCCCACACTTCTAAATACAACACAAGCCATATAGTAATATGAGACTAAATTCATCCCTTCAAACCCAACACAATGAAGGTGTTGGAGGCTGCAATGAAGGCAATTCAAATGTCGCAATTAAGACGACTAGGGGTGGACCACAATGAAAATGGAAATTCCAACACCCCCTCATGCTCGGGCCTCAATGAGCCCAGGACGTGGTTCTGATACCATCTTAGAATTTGGATTGAACCTAATTTATTCCACAAAACTAGCTTGTAAGATGAAGGGTGACACTCTATATAATTTCGTTTCAAACTTTATGTTAACCAACGTAGGACTTAGAATCTTTCCAATAATAACATTCAAGCATTTATTCTTTTTCTCCATTTTTTTTTAAAATCTAGAACTCATGATTTTAACATATCTATTGCTCCTTAGATACGCCATCCATCATTTATTAAGTTAAGAATACTAATCTAAAATTTAACAGACATTAGTTTGTCTATGCAGCAGCTTGATAAATAGCTGGTGCCAATTGTGATATAATATGGGTTTTTAGTTTGGTTTGTTGATATACCTTTAACTTTTTCTCTGTGACATTCTTATAGGAATTTAAGCTCAACCCAGCTGCCAAGATTTTCTCCCCGTCTTTTGTATATCCTATTTCAGCACCTTCTGCTGTGCCAACAGCTGCAAACATGGTTTACATGCCAAATAGCTCTCCAGCTCCAAATATGGTTTACATGCCAAATAGCTCTCCTCCAGTACATGTTGCTACTCTTCAACCTGAAGTCGGATTCAATAATTTTGCTTCTCGACCTTCTGTGCCTGTTAAGGTTTCACAGTATGGTAATTTGACAGTTGGAAATGCTGGCAGTGGTTCTCAATTTTCACAACCTGTATGTATTAAAATTTTTACTGATATTCTGTCTCTTGTTTGCATTAGCATGTTTCTTTGAAACACAGGTACTGTCAAAAAACATTTGCTTAGGAACTCATTTTTGTCATTTTTTCGATTTCTTTGGCGGCAGATTGTTGGTCAACTGGCACATAGGACACAACCTCTTCAGTATGCTGCACATTACACTCCAGTCCTATCTGAACCTGCTTATTTGCAATCAAACTCTCCTGCTGTAAGTACACAGATATTATGTGCCTGTACCATCTATCTAATTTAACATTTCTTCTTTAAAGGCTATTAATTGGTTTAGGAGGAATCAAACGTTCCCACGAGATATTGTCTTTTTTCTGAGTGCAGGTTATGGCTGGACGATCCACCCAGCTAGTCTATGTTCAACAAGTTTCCCACGTAAGATAGCATGTCTATAACCCTTTTCACCTAAGGAGTTTCTTCAATTTGTCTTGATCAAAATTAAGCCAAAACCAGAAGAAATTACTTCTATAGTAATAGAAAGAGAGAAATCAAAGAAAGATAAATGGGAGAGAGTTGCATTTTTCTGTTTTCTATTTCTGTTCTATAAAGTTAGTTACACAATACAACAAGCTGAATAGCTGAATATTTATAACTCAGCTGGACTCTGCTGACTCAGCACAGTCAATTACAGATTGTTAGAGCCCTTAGGCTTAGTTTGGCTTTGCACTTTATTTTCCTAATGCTTCTGTTACTCTATTATATATAAGGTCTTATATAACATTAAGAAATTTGCAGTGGATAAAAAATTAAAAGAAAATTTGTACGCAGTACATACTATTGAGCTGAATTTCATGTGTAAATTTATTTTCATAATATAGACTAATGATAATTGCACAAGGAATAACAATGATGATAAATCCCAACAATGTCTCTCAAGTTGGTGAATGAGTATCTATCATTATCAGCTTGTTAATTAGATCCTAAAACTACGCTTTGGTGAGTCCTTTATTCAATACACCTGCCAATTGATGTCTTGAGGGAACATAAGTTGTAGTGATCAAACCCTTGTCTAGTTTCTCTTTGATGAAGATGGAGTGTGTGTCTCTCCCTATGCTTTGTCATGTCATGCTCACTGGAATATGTGCAATGCAAGTGGCTGATTTGTTGTTAAACAATAGCTTCTGGGAGTTTCATGTACAACTCGTAAGTCCTCCAACACAATGTTCAACCGCAGTTGTTCACAAATTCCCAACGTCATGGCTCAGAAGTCAACTTTTGTGCTTGACTTGCCAACTACATTTTGTTTCTTACTCCTCGGTGCAACTAAGTTTCCATCCAAGGACATGCATTAGCCCGAAATTGATTCCTATCTGTGACTGATCTTATATAACCAACAATGGTATAGACACTTCCATAGATGAATCTCCACCTTTCTTTTATTAGTAGTCCTCTGCCTGGTGTAGACTTCAAGGTTTGTAAAACTCTACACTGCTTGTAAATGTCTCACTCCCAAGTCATACGTGATTTGGCTAAGAATACCAATTGCATATGCTAGGACAGGTCTTATATGCGTACAATATATCATTTTCCCACTAACCTTTGATATTGAGCTTTGTCAACTGTAAGAATTTCTTTCATCATTTCCAATCCCATGATGATTTGATGGGTACAGTGGCAGTCTTACAACCTAATTTCCTATTTCCCTTAAGGACATCAAAATCATATATCCTTAGGAAAATGAAGATTGCTTGTTATTGTTAGGAATATTGTTAAGTTTGAGTATAGAGAAGAAATGTAACTCTAGTACTGCTATAAAAGATTTTATAGGTAAACAAATCATGTTTCCTTCTCTCAGGGCAATAGGCAATTCATTTGGGTTAGCAGAAACATTTAAAAGCATATCTAAGGTATCAAGAGAAAGGGTAGGAGAACCAATACCTTCGATACTTACTAAGTTCAGATAATCGGACAAAATGTTGGCAAATTTGGATTTCTTCTGTATTTGTACAAGATTTGTGATGTGCTGTTGGGATATGGAACACGCTGATAAGTTTGTTGGTTAAGAGACTTAGTTAGTAAGGCTGAGATTGTTAGATGAAATGCATATGGCACGTGGCCTATAAATAAGAAAATGGGGGGTTAAAAGAGACAACAGTCAAGGCTGAACCTGATATAACACGCTGTAATAGGGCAGATTTGTGATGTGTTGTTAGGATTTGGTAAGACTTGAACTAAGTTTTTAATGTACAAATTTCAAAGACTTAAATGTGACATAGGAATACTCTCCCCCCTGAACTTGGACACCAGAGAAGAAAGACTTATTTATCATTGAATGTGGCCTCCATAGAGGCAATGGAGCGACAATTTTGAGGGTAAGTACACCCCAAGAAACACATTTGGTAGCATAATGATCAAGTACATGGACGTACATTGCTAGCCTGGTATTGATTGGCAACGGTTGCCAATACTAGTACATGACACTAAGTCAAGCATGGTGGGATAAACGGTATCAGGAATGATGGCTGGACATTCTGCCACATCCCACTAGAAGCTTGTTGTGTAAACTCACATGCAGAGAAGTTCACTTGCATGCAACAGCAAGTAAAAGGTATGGCAGTGGGCTTTTGGGGTTATGCCGGGCTGTCTCTGGTGGTCTCAGTAGGTTTTCTTGCAACTTAGGCTTTCTTGGTGGCTGAAGGGAAAAACATGATACAGAGAAGGGGTGAACAAGCTGTAATAGGGCAGAAGCAAGGAAAACAACTGCTATCAGATATTTTGATCTTGAAACAGATTCTTCCAAATCGAGAGAACTTTTACTGAATACTATTTCTGAGTTAAATTCACATGATGCCGACCAAGATCTATTAATAATTTTCTAAATTACGGTTCTATTTCACCTGTACAAATCTGTCATAAAATAGATATAGTTGTACTAGGTATAATATAATATAAAATCGTAATAACAAAGGTCATTCTCAAACAGATGATAAGAGTGTGCTATTTTCAAGTATCCTATGGATCCTTATAAAGGGATGTGACTTCTGTGAAAATGTATGGATGTATCTATTTGCTAACTGAACCAAAAGTTACGCAAGCTTTTCTATATTTTATATTTCCATGGTCAACCAAATCTAAAGTGCAAAGCATTTCCTTCCCTGCAGAAATGTTTATTAATTTGATCATAATATCTAAGTCTTTCTACTTGTGATTGAAGGATTTGGTACATGGTGTAACGGCTCCATTCCCAACCCGCCCCCTGTTGAATCACGTACAATTTCCAAAGCATCAAGGTAACAATATGATGATCTTTTTATTGCATTTGTTTTTCTTTTCAAAAGCTCTCTCAAGAAGCTGCCAAAAGAAAAGTGACTATTTCCTGAAAATAAGCTACACTCATTAGCACTTTCCCTAT
Source organism: Lathyrus oleraceus (assembly GCF_024323335.1). Lineage (NCBI taxonomy): Eukaryota > Viridiplantae > Streptophyta > Magnoliopsida > Fabales > Fabaceae > Lathyrus > Lathyrus oleraceus. Next base: position 380,674,380 of record NC_066583.1, on the reverse strand, counting down.
TGATATGAAACATAATTGAATCTTGACGTCCAAATTGAATAAAAAGTATGAATCTGCATTTCTTTTTGGCTAACTGTTCTATATTTCAAAAACAGGTGGAGCATTTAGTCAAGCAATACCAGTTGTTATGCCTCCATCTGTCATAACAAGTGCGCAACAACAAACCTTTGCATTTCAAAACCACATTCCAGTTTTGCAACCTGGCTTTTCTCCGCCTAGACCTATTTCAATCCCAGGATCAAATGGTTTCTATGGCACCAAATTTTCATGAAACTTTCATTCAGATTCTTGTGTTATATCCCCTCTCTGAGTTAAAGCTCATTTTTCTCTGCCATTTTTTTTGATTATGTCTTAAATTTTTTGACTTGTCTCATTTATTTCCCTTCTCTTGGTGAGAAGTGTATAGTAGTTTTGTGCTGGTTCTTTAGAAATTTTAGGGTTATACTTTTTTAGAAGAAAATTTTTGTGAGTCCTCATGTGAATTAAGAAATTTTTATTTTCTTTAGGGGTTGATATTGAATGGTTGGCAATTGCACTTAAATGGTTGGCTATAAACATCATTGAACATTATTGAATATAGATTTGAAATTGGTCTTTCATATTTAAAGAGATAGAAAAGTGATGTGACATTCAAATTTTATGTTTATTTTGGACATTTGATAATTAGATTTTGTTTATGATAGCTATCTTCATACCTTTATTTTTTCTATTTAGATTTAATGAGATCATAGACAGATAATTGTGTTAACTGGATACTTCAGTTGAGATTACAAGCTATGTAATATTTACTTGTTAAAATTGTCTATAAGGAGATTGTTAGATTTTTCAAAAGAGTACTCCCTTTAAAATGAATTATGGCTAAGAATGATCAAATAACTCATTAAAAAAGTAGTTGATTACATTTAAATTATGCAATTTCAATCAAAATAGTTAGAATATTTTTAAAATTACCTGTGCTTAAATGATGTCTGGGTTATATATAGAATCTTGTCAAGAAAAAAGAAGCCAAGATATAGTATCATTAAATATAGAATAAATTATTAACGTTTTGTTTATTTTTTATTTTAAAAGAATTAACATATTTGTTAAATTCCTAGATTTAATTATGCTTAGTAAGTAATGAAAATGTTTGACCTAAAAAATAAAATTATTCCAAAAAAGTTAATTAAAAATTCGACAATTTTACATGGACAATAAAAATAGATTTGGATATAATTTTTGTATTTTAAATTATAGTTTTTTTAATTATATTTACAATTTTTTTTTTGAATTTAGTCACTAAATTCAAAAACTGTTGTGTTTAAGTTTCTAACATCGGCTTATTAGGTACTATTCTGGTCTGATTTATAAGCAAAAAAGACAAGTTTTATGCTTATTAAAAAATATACTTAATTGCATTTAAATTTCTTGATTTTATGTGAGAGAGACAATACAATTACTAGTATACCCTCAATTAAATTGTCTTATAATAATAATAAAGTAATTAATGCAATGATACTTTTGGAATAAAGGTATTAAATGCATCTAGGTTTGTTGACATTTGCTTATATTTAAGATCAAAAAATTAGAAGATTTTTACTTATAAATAAGGCCGGAGGGAGTACTGTAATACGATTTCATTGCTTTGTGTTGCGAATAATTATTTTAATGTGGATGGTGTGATTCTTATAACTCTCATTTCTTATTTCACCCTTATAGTGTGGGTGACGCTTTTGAAAACTCAAAAATATTCTCAGATTTTTCTGAAAATGCATATTCGAACATACCAAATTTTATTTTTGTCAAAATTTAGTTTGAAAATGCATATGTGAATATTTTTGGAGTGAATTCAAAAATAAATCTCTGAAATCTTCTATGCATGTTTTTTGGGCTGAAACATTATTCTAAATTTGTATTTTTTTAATTCAAAATCATTTTAATTTGATTAACATTGACATTTATTTGATTCAAACATTAATAAACACGAAAATTGTAGAACAAGGTAATGCGTTTATTAAAAAAAAATCCAATCTTATAACAAACATTATTCTCAAAGTATGGAAAGAAATACAAAAACATCTCAAAATACAAATAAAAGCATACTCTAATGCGTATGCCTAATCCTAACCCTCCTACCCATCCTTTGTCGCCGATAACCCAAAACATTATGTGTCTTGGTAAGAATGGAGCATGTTAGGGCAACCACATTATCACCACCTCTTTCGAACAACCTAGACTATATACCCTCCAACGTACGCATAATATTTTTATATATACACATTAATGACATGGTCATCCATTGCCTGTTCATTCTCTAGGATCTCCTCATGAGCAGAACTTTGTGGATCCATGAGCGTCCAAAGTCATGGTAGGGTATGAGACACTATACAATCAAGCCATGTAACCGCCCGCATAAGACCCATGACTTGTGCCTGACATACTATGATACTCCTCTGGTACTAGATGACTCTCGTAGTCCGCCAATATGTCATCAAGATGTATGCAGACTATGCTATTAAGAGCAAACACGAATGGGGATCTCGAAATAATTTGCACATATCCAAACTGACGCATGAATCGCTTAGGCAGATACTTGCACATCAGATTTGTTCCACATGCCATCCATCCGGAGTAAAATGAAATAGGCTCGAAGGGAACAATGTCTTGGTTAGTGTTGTATGGTGTTCAATCGATGTCATTGTGCCGAGTCTGCTCAATGTACACACAGAACAGACGCACAACATCATTCCCTCTCCGCAGACAAAGAAAGCAAACACGTGTCCAATCCTTAGTATACTCTAGCACATAATCAAGCACGTGTATGCGGTGAAAGTGGAATATGATCCATCCCTGAAAATGAATCAGAAAAAAATATTAGTAACAAGTGTAAAAAAATGGTTCTAATATTAATAGTGGCTATGGAAATTACCGTAAGCAGGGTGCAGGAGCCTGCCATTTGCTTTGTCGTCCAAAGAGAACCTTCGCTCAACTTAGAGTACAAATATACCAAACAGGCAGCCCCCAGTTCCACTCGTGAATGGCCGACAAGTCGATGAAATACTTAAGATATGCGACATCGACGTAGGTTGCACTTTTGTCCACAAAAATGGACGTGCCAACCAAGAATAGGTGGAAACACCTTAAAGCATACTCCCTGTGGCAGGTAACCTATAGATCATCACCATCGACATTCTCGGCCAACTCCAAGTTGTTTTGATATAGCGTCTCCAAGTAAGAATTTTTTTCATGTGCATCTCTGGTGCTCTCATACTGCATCATGGCATCCATTGGATCAGCTCCCAAATAAATGACCATCATCTCCTGGACTTTATCATATCTGATCCTTGAATGATCAAGTAACCTCTCCCTAATGGGAAGGTGTAAAAGGTAAGCAACATCATCCAGGATGATCGTCATCTCATGAATGAGGAAGTGTAAATATGTCGTTTCCTTATGTCATCTCGTAGCAAAAGCCCTCTACATGCCATGGCTAATGGTCATTTACCCGGAACAACACATTCCTGCAAGACCGGAGTACTGAAGGACACTCTGGAACCAATGATTCTTAGATTGATAAAGCTTCATAATCTTTTTGTTAGGGTAAACAAACTTTAAACAATTGCACTCATGTTAAAAAAACAAAATAGAAGTCGCAGAGTAAATGTTTAAAACATATAAATAACAATTGTTAAGAAAAACACCTCTCCAACCCAGACATGCCCAACAACATGATCTCTATAGTATATCAGTAAGGAGGTGTCAGAAGACCTCATGAAAAAGATTTTGTAAGTGGAGGAACATCATCATGTGAAGCAGTAGGAGCTTCCTCTCGGTCTATGTGATCAGAGGATACGTGCCCCTGGAATGAGGACCCATGTGACAGGTGTAACACCCTTCTAAATACCCCAAAATATTTCAATTAAAATAACAACATATTAATCAGAGTAATTATGCCCCGAAGGGTGTCACACAATCATTTCACTGCATTCATCAATTCTATCCTGTCATGCTCATTTATTTAATCAAAATAAGATTTATTTGCATAATTCGCAGCGGATACAAAATATCGACATTCAAAACATGTACCACATTACATGTAAAGTGGATCAACAACTAAAATAAAACATAGTCAAACATCCCATCCCGATGTTACATCTACCAGAGCATGACCCACTAAGGAGACTACACTAGACTCCATAGCACTAGCTTCTATTCAACTCACTGCTCGTTACCTGAAAAATAGTTGTAAGGGTGAGTTCCTCAATCAATATAATAAGTATTATACAACAGCATGTAATGTTAAGTAATTAACACATTAATTCACCCTAACCAGACTACACGCTCAGCAACGGCAGTATCCATTCAAACATCACATTCAACAGTAACATATAACGTATGTATAACCTCAACCATACTCAACATCAACAACACAACACACAACACACATATAATACTGGAATACATCCATTCATATTATATGCCATACATTCATTATGCAATGAGACTCTATGCATGCGGTACCGACTATTTGTGAACATATAGTTCAACCTCACCGTCCAAATCCAGGCACGGCTACCAAGCCCACTAGTCCCACTCATTTGAGACCTAGTGACTCACTCACTAATTCCTCACCATGGGAATTAGCTACCACCCCAAATGGGCCATGAAATGCACGCTAATCACCTAGCATGCAAACAATCAACAACAGTCCAATAATGACTAACTCACTAATTCCTCACCATGGGAATTAGCTACCACCCTAAATGGGCCACAATGTGCAAGATAAACACCTAGCAAATGCAACATCAACAACAATTCAAGAATAGACACATGCTCACACTCTAAGCCACAAAGCAGTCTATTCACAATGCATACATAACTGATACATTCACAGCATCATGCATAGCATCACACATCATTAACACATTTTATCACAACAGCATATCATATCATGCCACATAATCAAACACAGTATTAGCACACTCTACTAATACCTATACTACTCAAGACCCAACAAAACAACAACAACATTACAACGATATCACATCTGGGAGTTTAAAACGTGAAATCTGTCTGTCGAACTGATATGGCGAACGCCATTAGGCTAATGGCGAACGCCATTAGCGTTAAACGCTCTCATTCTGGAAAAACTGTCTGTCAAACTGATATGGCGAACGCTATTAGGCTAATGGCGAACGCCATTAGCGTTAAACGCTCTTATTCTGGAAAAAAAACCCAAATGGCGAACGCCGAAGGCATAATGGCGAACGTCATTTGGCTGTTATGTGCATAGATGTTAAATTTCTACGAATTCCTTTCAATTATCATCCAATTTCATTCATCCACTGGCTGTTATGTGCATAGATGTTAAATTTCTACGAATTCCTTTCAATTATCATCCAATTTCATTCATCCACTATTCCACAAATTCATCATACATCAATCTAATCAGAGATAAAACAATGGTTATCACTACCCAGTACATATTATCATATAATACCCTTTAACCGATGATAAACCCCCCCTTACCTGAGTTAATCCGGCAAATCTCAAGCTTCAAGCTCTTCTCTTCTCCAACCTTCTTCCTCTTGCTCTGCCTTTGCCCTTTTCCTCTTTCACGATCGCTTCTCTGTTTTTCACGTAAAAACCTTTTTACCCCAAATGGGACTTTTTCCTTAATTCCAACTTATATATATTTTCCAATAAATAATTATCCCAATAATTATTATTCCAAAATAATAGTAATAAAAATCCAAAATTCCAATTATTCAATTAAATTAATAAAAAAAATATTAATTTAAATTAAATAATTATCTTATTTTAATTGGGGTGTTACAACTCTCCCCCACTAAAAGAGTTTTCGTCCTCGAAAACATACCTCAAGCAAATAACTCCGGATAAGACTCCTTCATCTGACTCTCAAGTTCCCAGGTCACATTGCCACCTGCTGGTCCTCCCCAAGCTACCTTCACCAAGGCAATCTCTTTACCCCGCAACTGTTTCAACTCTCGATCCTCGATCCTCATAGGTGATGTTTCAACAGTCAGGTTATCTCTCACCTGTACATCATCTATTTGGACTACATGCGACGGATCATGAATGTATCTCCTCAACTGAGACACATGAAAAACATCATGCAAATTCGCAAGCGACGGCGGTAAAGCGATACGATATGCTACCTCTCCTATCCTTTCTAAAATCTGATAGGGACCAATAAATCGAGGTGTCAACTTCTTTGACTTCAAAGCTCGACCAACACCAGTTATCGGAGTAACACGAAGAAACACATGATCTCCCTCTTGGAACTCAAGTGCCTTCCTCCTCTTATCATGATAACTCTTCTGTCGACTCTGAGCAATTCTCATCTTCTCCTGAATCATCTTAATCTTGTCTGTAGTTTGTTGAACAATCTCCGGTCCAACCACAGCACTCTCACCGGACTCATACCAACATAAAGGTGTCCGACATCTCCTACCATACAAAGCTTCAAACGGTGCCATACCAATACTCGAATGAAAACTATTGTTGTAGGTAAACTCAATCAACGGTAAATAACGATCCCAAGCACCTCCCTTTTCCAAAACACAAGCTCTCAAAAGATCCTCTAGCGACTGAATCGTCCTCTCAGTCTGACCATCAGTCTGCGGATGATATGCAGAACTCAATCTCAGCTTAGTTCCCAAAGCCCTCTGCAAACCTTCCCAGAATTTCGATGTAAATCTAGGATCTCTGTCCGAAACAATACTCGACGGAATACCATGCAAACTTACAATCTTCTCAATATACAACTCGGCTAATCTCTCTAACGGATAATCCATTCTAATCGGAATGAAATGAGCCGATTTCGTCAATCTATCAACAATCACCCAAATAGCTTCAAAATTCTTATTTGTCCTCGGCAAACCAGAAACAAAATCCATACTGATACTATCCCACTTCCACTCTGGAATAGCCAACGGTTGCATTAGCCCAGACGGCTTCTGATTCTCAATCTTTGACTTCTGACAAGTCAAACAAGAATAAACAAAACTCGCAATTTCTCTTTTCATTCCCGGCCACCAAAATAACTTTTTCAAATCATGATACATCTTCGTAGCTCCAGGATGAATACTCAAACCACTACGATGTCCTTCCTCAAGAATACTCTTCTTAAGTTCTGTGACATCCGGAACGCACACCCGATTACCAAATCTCAAAACACCATTCTCGTCAACTCTGAATTCACCACCTTGACATTGATTCACTAGAGTCAACTTATCACCCAAAAGCACATCGGATTTCTGACCCTCTCTAATCTCATCCAGAATACCATTCGTTAACTTCAACATTCCCAATTTAACACTATTGTGAGTACTCTCACACACCAAACTCAAGTCTCTAAACTGCTCAATTAAATCCAATTCCTTAACCATTAACATAAACATATGCAATGATTTCCGACTCAATGCATCAGCCACTACGTTTGCTTTACTCGGATGGTAATTCAAACCAAAGTCATAATCCTTCAGAAACTGTAACCATCTCCTCTGCCTCATATTCAGCTCTTTCTGATCAAACAAATACCATAAACTTTTATGGTCACTGAAAACCTCAAATCTTGACCCGTACAAGTAATGCCTCCATAACTTCAGAACAAACACCACAGCTGCCAACTCTAAATCGTGTGTCGGATAGTTCCTTTCATGAACCCTCAGCTGTCTCGAAGCATAAGCTATAACCTGCTTATTCTGCATCAACACACCACCCAAACCCAACAATGAAGCATCACAGTAAACCTCAAATGGTTCCGACGAACTCGGTAATATCAGAATAGGAGCAGTAGTCAACCTTCTCTTTAACTCTTGGAAACCTTCTTCACACTTTGAGTCCCAAACAAACGCTTGCCCCTTTCTAGTCAACATCGTCAACGGTAACGCCAACTTAGAAAATCCCTCAATGAACTTCCTATAATAACCAGCCAAACCAAGAAAACTCCTTATCTCAAAAACTGACTTCGGAGCTTCCCACTTAGATACCGCTTCTATCTTAGAAGGATCAACAGCAACACCGCCTCTTGAAATCACATGACCAAGAAAACTAACCTCTTCTAACCAAAATTCACACTTTGACAGTTTAGCAAATAACTTCTTTTCTCGCAGAACTCCTAAAACCACTCTCAAATGCTCAGCATGCTCTTCTTCAGATTTCGAATATACCAAAATGTCATCAATAAACACCACAACAAACTTATCTAGGCACGGATGGAAAATCCTATTCATATACTCCATAAATACTCCAGGCGCATTAGTCACACCAAAAGGCATTACAGAATACTCATAATGTCCATACCTTGTTCTGAAAGCAGTCTTCTGAATATCCTCAGTCTTCACACGTATCTGATGATACCCAGATCTCAAATCTATCTTGCTGAACACACTTGCACCAACCAACTGATCCATCAAATCATCAATTCTCGGCAAAGGATACCGATTCTTGATCGTCACTTTATTCAGTTGTCTGTAGTCCACACACAACCTCATAGTACCTTCTTTCTTCTTAACCAATAACACTGGTGCACCCCACGGTGACACACTCGGACGAATAAATTTCTTATCCAACAGATCTTCCAACTGACTCTTCAACTCCGTTAACTCAACAGCAGACATACGGTACAGAGCCATCGATATCGGCCTAGTACCAGGTACCAAATCAATCGAGAACTCAACTTCACGCTCTGGCGGCAATTCATTCACTTCTTCAGGAAACACATCAGGAAAATCACACACCACCGCTAGATCGCCAATCACCAGTTTATCTTTAGCCTCCAAAGTCGCTAACAGCATAAACAACTCTGACCCATCTGCTACTTCCTCGTTCACCTGCCTAGCTGATAGAAACAAACTCTTTCCTTCCTCAATCTCAGGAAAGATCACAGTCTTCAACCGGCAATCTGCAGCCAAATGACCACCTTTTCCACATTTGAAACACTTCTTCTCAGCACTGGTACACTCATGGACACGATGTCCAGCCTGACCACATCTGAAACACTTAGCAGGGGCACTAGAATCTCCCCCACTAGGCCTTTTCATCCCACTCTGCCTCTGAAAACCTTTGCCAGCTGCATACGGTTTTCCACGATCAATCTGATTCTTGCCTTTCCTATCAACCCTCTGCTGATAGCTCTCAGCTCTGGCCTTGGAATCCTGTTCAAAAATCCTGCAACAGTCAACCAGATCAGAAAACACTCGGATCCGCTGATATCCAATAGCCTGCTTGATCTCGGGACGCAACCCGTTCTCAAACTTCACACATTTCGAAAATTCTCCAGCAACCTCATTATAGGGAGTGTAATACTTCGACAGCTCTGTGAACTTAGCAGCATACTCAGTAACAGACCTGTTACCCTGCTTCAGTTCCAAGAACTCTATCTCTTTCTTTCCTCTGACATCCTCTGGAAAATACTTCCTCAGGAATCTCTCTCTGAACACAGCCCAAGAGATCTCAGTATTCCCAGCAGATTCCAACTCAGTGCGGGTAGCAACCCACCAATCATCAGCTTCCTCTGACAGCATATGCGTACCGAACCTGACCTTCTGGTTATCGGCACACTCAGTCACTCGGAAGATTCTCTCTATCTCCTTCAACCACTTCTGAGCACCATCTGGATCGTATGCTCCCTTGAACATTGGAGGATTGTTCTTCTGGAACTCACTCAGTTGACGAGCAGCTCCCATTCCCGCAACATTCGGATTTCCTCCAAGTACTCCAGCTAGCATACCCAGAGCCTCAGCAATCGCAGCATCGTCTCTACCTCTTCCAGCCATCTCTACTCTGAGAACCCAACAAGATAAAACAATAAGTACTGATAGGGTTATACAACACCTATCCCGTACAGGGGAAACAGAATAATTACGACTCGACTCGACCGACTATGCTCTGATACCACTAATGTAACACCCTTCTAAATACCCCAAAATATTTCAATTAAAATAACAACATATTAATCAGAGTAATTATGCCCCGAAGGGTGTCACACAATCATTTCACTGCATTCATCAATTCTATCCTGTCATGCTCATTTATTTAATCAAAATAAGATTTATTTGCATAATTCGCAGCGGATACAAAATATCGACATTCAAAACATGTACCACATTACATGTAAAGTGGATCAACAACTAAAATAAAACATAGTCAAACATCCCATCCCGATGTTACATCTACCAGAGCATGACCCACTAAGGAGACTACACTAGACTCCATAGCACTAGCTTCTATTCAACTCACTGCTCGTTACCTGAAAAATAGTTGTAAGGGTGAGTTCCTCAATCAATATAATAAGTATTATACAACAGCATGTAATGTTAAGTAATTAACACATTAATTCACCCTAACCAGACTACACGCTCAGCAACGGCAGTATCCATTCAAACATCACATTCAACAGTAACATATAACGTATGTATAACCTCAACCATACTCAACATCAACAACACAACACACAACACACATATAATACTGGAATACATCCATTCATATTATATGCCATACATTCATTATGCAATGAGACTCTATGCATGCGGTACCGACTATTTGTGAACATATAGTTCAACCTCACCGTCCAAATCCAGGCACGGCTACCAAGCCCACTAGTCCCACTCATTTGAGACCTAGTGACTCACTCACTAATTCCTCACCATGGGAATTAGCTACCACCCCAAATGGGCCATGAAATGCACGCTAATCACCTAGCATGCAAACAATCAACAACAGTCCAATAATGACTAACTCACTAATTCCTCACCATGGGAATTAGCTACCACCCTAAATGGGCCACAATGTGCAAGATAAACACCTAGCAAATGCAACATCAACAACAATTCAAGAATAGACACATGCTCACACTCTAAGCCACAAAGCAGTCTATTCATAATGCATACATAACTGATACATTCACAGCATCATGCATAGCATCACACATCATTAACACATTTTATCACAACAGCATATCATATCATGCCACATAATCAAACACAGTATTAGCACACTCTACTAATACCTATACTACTCAAGACCCAACAAAACAACAACAACATTACAACGATATCACATCTGGGAGTTTAAAACGTGAAATCTGTCTGTCGAACTGATATGGCGAACGCCATTAGGCTAATGGCGAACGCCATTAGCGTTAAACGCTCTCATTCTGGAAAAACTGTCTGTCAAACTGATATGGCGAACGCTATTAGGCTAATGGCGAACGCCATTAGCGTTAAACGCTCTTATTCTGGAAAAAAAACCCAAATGGCGAACGCCGAAGGCATAATGGCGAACGTCATTTGGCTGTTATGTGCATAGATGTTAAATTTCTACGAATTCCTTTCAATTATCATCCAATTTCATTCATCCACTGGCTGTTATGTGCATAGATGTTAAATTTCTACGAATTCCTTTCAATTATCATCCAATTTCATTCATCCACTATTCCACAAATTCATCATACATCAATCTAATCAGAGATAAAACAATGGTTATCACTACCCAGTACATATTATCATATAATACCCTTTAACCGATGATAAACCCCCCCTTACCTGAGTTAATCCGGCAAATCTCAAGCTTCAAGCTCTTCTCTTCTCCAACCTTCTTCCTCTTGCTCTGCCTTTTCCCTTTTCCTCTTTCACGATCGCTTCTCTGTTTTTCACGTAAAAACCTTTTTACCCCAAATGGGACTTTTTCCTTAATTCCAACTTATATATATTTTCCAATAAATAATTATCCCAATAATTATTATTCCAAAATAATAGTAATAAAAATCCAAAATTCCAATTATTCAATTAAATTAATAAAAAAAATATTAATTTAAATTAAATAATTATCTTATTTTAATTGGGGTGTTACAACAGGCGGTTCCTAGAAGTCGATGCTTCCTGCTCATGAGGCCTAAGGACAGTTCCCTGCCTAACTCTGGCTTGCTCACTCTAAAGCTTAGCCCTCTCACATTGAACATAAGCGTGATGGGTTTCACAACCAAGTTTCAGTCTATCATCGTTGTTTACATCCATTTCTCCTGAAACAATACGAGAAAAAGACATCAACTTGCATCCATGAGAGTTTCGAGTATGCATCTCCGAAAACCAGTAAGGATGCAATTCAGATATGCACCTCTGAAAAAGATTGTCCATGCATAAAGGGCAAAAATTGATACCAGTCTTGCCCCAACAACCCATAATGCTGCCAAATCCATAGTGCATGTCTCTAACAGCTATGTATTACAAATTTGAATACTATCTAATGCATTTATAATAAACTATTTTACATAATACGTTAATCAAAACTCAAAATAAGTTAAACGAGAAACTTCCTCAAAAAGTGTGAAGTATGAATGGGTGTTGAGGATAAAATGCTTGAAATAGAAGTAGTGTTTATGCTTGAATGAGTGTATGTTCATAAAGTCCCTCAAAACTCTGCTCCTTGGTTCCTAAAGTCGATGTAAATTGTGCAACTAACCTAGGTCTTTTAGGGCACCATGCGGCCAATGTAGAGTTCATCTTTCATGTGGCATGTCTAATGGTCATAACTTATTTTTATTTATCGTCTAATAGGCATAATATTCTTGAGAGGAAATTTTTTCTAATGCTCTTAACTTATCTCAGATATAAGTTATGGAAATGGCTGATTGTGAAGGGAAATTACGAGTAAAGTGTAGCGAAAAAAATATTTTTTCCATATGCTAGATCCTTACGAATAGTCATGATCATGAATTGAATGATTACCTTTTATAGTGATGAACTTTAAAGTCGAATTCATAGTGATCACGAGAACTACGTGAATAAATTCACCTTTACTCAGTTCGCAAAAATATAATATCTTTCCTCCTAGTGATAGTTGATTCGAATGAAGGCTTAGAGAGAGAGAGAGAGAGAGAGAGAGAGAGAGAGAGAGAGAGAGAGAGAGAGATGGGATTTTTAGGTTTCAGAAAGATAGGATTTCAAAAAGGAATTTGATCAAAACTTATTTACTTAAGCATAAGGGTTCTATTTAAAGAACCACTTGTGTGAGCTGCAAATTGAATTAATCCACTTAAGCACATCGTACCTTACTGTATATTGTATTGCCCTTAAATGCATTGTGCCTCATGGTGTATCATGTTTCCCTAATTAACACTAGTCCATTGCAACACCACACTAGTTTCACTTATTTATTTATTCTCTCGTCAATTTGTTCTTATGTATGTGACCCTGTAGCTTCTCGTGATATTAAAATTATATTAAGTCAACATTTAATATAATAAACAATGAGTGATATTTAGCAACATATCATTATTACCCAAGTGACAAAAAAATGTTATGTGATATGAAAAAACCTTTCTATGATAGTGATTATGTTTAAAATTACTCTTTTACTCTAATGTCTATATCTAACTTAATGTATAAATTGTGTCACTCTTGCCCAATTCAATACTGGACCATGATATGTGACATACTCATCAACCATCTTTATATTCATCTTATTATAGACACTATTTGAATACCGATAAATTACTCGACTCTACATTTAAGATCCATAGTGGTTTCAAGTCAAAGGATGATATACAACACTATCACTATGTGGATTATTTACGACACTTACTTAACATTCTATGTTGTATTCTCATGGAAGGTCTATCCAATACAAATATTACTCATAATATTTCTACCTTTGAAAAGATTCGATAACTCTGCATCCATGATCTGTGAGATGTGATTCTCAAGATATCTACGTAATAGTTTCTATTATTTAATATTATCCCACTTCACAACAACGTTGGGCTACATATACTTTAAGAATATTGTCCTTATGTTTAATGGAGTCTCACGATTAAGTCATACTTAATGTTTCATCAAATGAACTAGTTATTATAAAGACTTTATTACTTTGAAAAAATAAACATAATAAAGAAATGATTTATTATTAATAATAAATTATTTGATACAAGTAACAAATTCTAATAAAATTATTATCCTATAGAGCTTACACCAACAATTTTCCACTAGCACTAGAGAAAGTTAAGCATACACCTAATACCCATAAATCTAGTATGCCAAACATGCTTCTACTATGCAAAAGACTTTGTCAGCGACTCATCGACATTGTTAAGTGTTGATATTTTTCATATCTTCACATATCATCTATATATTATCTCTCGAATGAGGTGATAGTTCCTAAGTATGTGTTTAGAATGTTGGTGAAATGTAGGTTCCTTACCTTGTGTGATGGTACCATTGTTATCACAATAGAGATAAATGAGATCCACAATGCTAGGGATTACATACACCTTTTGTTCCTCCATTTGAAGCAACAATATACTCAAACTCGTTCTAGAATAACTGATTATATCCTACTTTGAACTTTTCCAACTCACACTACCACCATTTAAGTAAAACATATAACCAAATTGCAATTTGAAGTCATATTTATCTGTCTAAATGCTAGCGCCAATGTATTCTATTACAATGAGCTCTTCCTGGATTCCATATATAAAAATGAATCTTTAGTCCTTTTCAACTACTTAAAGATATTCTTGACAACAACCCAATGAGCATCATTGGAATCAGACTAGTATATACTTATTGCAGTTAAATCATGTGAGACATTTATTCGAGTATATAACATGATATACATAATATATCTTATTTCATATGCATATATGGTCTTATACATCTGATCCCTTTATTCCTTAGTTAAATGGAATTATATTTTTGATAGACACAAGCCAATGTTTTATAGGTATGAATCCTTTTCTTGGAATCATGCATATTAAAGTGTCTTAGAATTTTGTATGTGTATGTAATATGACTTAGGCCAAACAATTTTTATGATATATCTTTATAGATTCTAATTTCTAATATATATGTTGTTTCTCCTAAGTCCTTCATAAAAAATCTTTTCCCTAGTCAATTTGTTATTTGCTGCAAGGAAAAGACATCGTTTCAAATGAGTAATATGTCATCTAAGTATAATAACAGAAATAAGATCATGCTCCCACTAATTTTATTGTAGACACAAGGCTCACCTTCATTTTTAATAACTCCAAATTATTTTATAGTTTCATCAAAATGAAGATTCTATCTTCTGGAAACTTGCCTCAATTAATAGATTGATCGTTGTAACTTGCAAGTCTTTTTGGCTTCTTCTAGAATGCAAAAACCTTACGAACATCTCTTGTACACACCCTTAAGGAGATTCCTATTACAGAAAGCAAACTTGACATTCATCTCATATTTTATAATCACGACGACAATGATATTAAGTAAAACCTTAACGCTTTTAAACGGTGTAAGTTGTCATCATATTCTACCCCATCTTTTCTTTGTTTTTTCTTCTTCCTAAATTCTAAAATTAAAATCAAAAACCAAAAACCTCTAAAACCTATTTTAATTTTTTATTTTTTAAAAATAGTTTTATAAAACTAAACTATCATACAAGTTTTATAGTTTTTCAATTTTAAAAACTAAAAAATAATTTTACAAAATCATATTAAACAGACCCTAAATATTATTAATAAATACATGAAGGATAAGGAACACATGTTAAAAAGATTGGCAAAATTTAAACATACAAAACTTGAGTATGCAAAATATTTTTATTATTATTATTTTTCAAGCAATCTTTTTATTATTTTTAAAATTAAATTAAACATCCATATAAAAATATCAAACAATTTATTTCTTTGATTTCCTAAGCAACCAACCAACCACCAAGAGAGAGATTATTTCCTTGTAAGCCTTTAATTTTTTTGTTATAAAGCATTGTTACAAAATATAAGGAAGTCATGGGAGAGTTTAATATGGCTTCATCACAACACCACCAACAAAATATAACCAACCACCTTCCATTTATCTATAACTGAAATGCTCTCCTGTAAAGAACATCAACGGTTCAACAAAGAAAGATACATTATTTCGGGAGAAAAAGTATCTATGAAGAATCCAAACTTATCACCTCTTCTAAGCTTCTTGGTTTAAGCAAACTCGTACTAGTCACTTCCTATAAATTTCTCCTTTTTCACTACCTTGTCATTACACTTTGCACAGTGCACCTTTCCATAATAGCTCATTCTAGTTTCTTCATCAACAATCTCTATTGCTTTTTGGTTCCAAAATAGACTTTTCTTAGTGACCTCTCTAGGAAAATGTTATGCACGTAAACATTACTACCAATTAATATCAATATCAATGTGTATCAACATACTCAGAAAGTCTATAACACGAGTTACATTGTCTTACCAGAATAATTTTTCGTGCCTTATAACCATAATGATCTCTTTTTTTCAGTAATGTGTTTCCTCTCTATCATCTTCCTCTTCATCTTTCGAATCTTCATCATCAGAATCTTTATCAATTTAGGATCTAGGAAAGCCTCTCACAACCTCTTTTGTACATTCTTCACTTCCTCCTCATATGCTTCAGATAACTTGTCATCCCTTCACAATATTAACATTTATAAATTCATTGACAACACTTAAAAATACTCAATATAGTGTTTTACATATTACATACACATACGTAATTGTAATTATAATCATATATAACATTTTTAAATAACTACAACATAACAACCATACATGCAACATCATAAATGATAAAGTTTCAAAAAAAAATCACTTGCAAATCAACTAACATGACATTCAAACACTAAACATATTATCTTCATTTTTCCCCCGAATATCTCAGCACTTTGAAGTTTCACCGATGGCTTTTTTTGGGGCCAACAAATGGTTCCTTCATAGCCTTTCTTACTTCACCCACTTCATTTCTTGCAACTGCATGTTCTTTTCCTTTTCCTTTCTTTCTTAAACTTGCATCCGCGATTGCTTCTTCATTCACACCTAAAGCTTCACCATAAAGGTTGTCAAGTCGTTCTTGAATCCAGTCATTCTTCTTCTCTGAATCCGACGATAACCTGCAAAAAAAAAATGTTAACGATACAAATCTTGAATCCATTGCACCAACTTATAATACGTGAACATGCAACCATACCGGTTTGAGAAACCACTCGATTTCTCTTGATTCATTATTGCAGCACTTGAACCTCTTTGTATTCCTTCAACTTTTGTGCTTAACACATTGATTGTTTTTCCACAAGAAAACCATATTTTCCTTTTATACTAAATGATTTGGGCTAACCTTGGTTTCAATACTCATTCCATTCTGAGTTTTTCACGTTTTTTTATTAACATTTTTTGTACATTCAGTTTCTTTATATTTTAATACCCATATTACAATTATGTACATTGTGAGTTTTTACATCAATTTTGCTTTCCTTTTATTTATATCTCATAATTTAATTCTTAATTTAATTTTATCAAAAGTTACATAATTTACTACATTTTCAAGAGTTTATATTTTTAATAACTCAATCTATTTTTTTAAATCAACACATTTTCCTCACTCAAAGCCTTTTTTACATTTTCTCAACAAAAAACTATTTTATACTTCTACTTTGATTTTTTCTATTACTAATTTTCAATTTTCAAAATTTCTTTTGATCAAGTTTCATTTAATCACTTATGTATTCAACTATAAAATCTCTTTTTATTCAATATAAATAACAATTAACCTTCCATAAACTATACCTCTCTAACATTCTGGCTCGTGCATGCGCACGAGTTTGTTACTAGTTACTAATTAAATACAGAAAGAGAAAAGCATATCGATAACATGACCATTAATTAATAATTATCCATAGCCATCAGATTAAAATGAATTAATGGTCAAGATGTCGAGTAACAATCAATCACTTACTCTTGGAGTAAGAATCTCTCTCTCTCATTTGCATTTTTTTCATGTTCCAAAATAAATGTCTTCTTAGAATAGCAATACGATCTTTTTTTCATTACTATACCCCTATTTATTAACTTTCACTCTTTTCAACTACTCTACTAACTATAATAAATAAGAGTATTTTAGTAGGATAATGCTAACTTGTGCCACTAGGGCACAAGTTAAGAATCAAATGAAGAAATGTTATCTTGGAAATTGTGTATTAATTTTAATAAAAATATAAAATTAATTTTTTAATTGTTTTTTCCAATATAAACTTTCTATAAGGGGTTTTCTTAACTTGTGCCCTTGGGCACAAGTTAGCATTATTCATTTTAGTAAATGATATTAATTTTATCATTAAAATCAACACATCTAATCATTTTCTTAAAAAATATGCAGAGCTTAAATAAGACATTTATTGCGAGACGGGGGAGTAATTAATTTTATTTTATAACAATTGTAATTATTGTTATTTTTATTTCTAATAGTTAGAGTATTTTTATTGATTTTCCATCATCAAATCTAACTAAGCCTATTTCATCCCCTCCATTATATGAATATAAAATTTTCAAACCACGTTAATGTATTGTCTTTGATGATTTGTCATGACCACTTTATTCTCTTTGGTATTCTTCTTTCCATGATAAAATATTTGAACCACCTTCTCCTTATGAGATAGGAAAATATCGATAAAAATTTTGCATCCCTACAATGGGATGTTATTGGTGCTAGAAATTAAGTTGAATTAACAGATTAAAAATGTTCTTTATTTTGTTAATATATTAAAATAAAAAAATAAGTGTAAAAATATCAAATAATTGGGAGGAAATATTGAATTGTTTTAGTTTTTTGAAGAGAAAATATGATAAGTAAAACACATTTAAAGCCTTTAAGTTTTGTTATAAAGCATGGTTACAAAATATATGGGAGTCATGGGAGAGTTTAACTGTGATTTTGGTATCATAGCAACAAGCACCAGTGGTCTAGTGGTAGAATAGTACCCTGCCACGGTACAGACCCGGGTTCGATTCCCGGCTGGTGCAAATTTGAAAGAGCTGTGATGATAAGTATTGTGATGTTCGGTAACATTACTTCTCCTGAAATACTGGATGAAAATATGCCTCTGAGCTCTGATTTTTTTATCATTAATTACCACCGATCCAGAAACTACATTTCTGTTGGACACAAACCAAACAATGCTACTTACTACTTGGATGAATTAATGATCGCTGCTGCTGTTGCTGCAGACTTGTTCTATTCAAACACCTTCTCAAATTATAGTTTTACATTTGCACTAGACACACAACAACATCGGATTATGGTTATGGTTTCTTTTTCTCTCTTTATTTATTTATTTATGGAATGAGTTTCAACAAGGATTGGAATAATTGGTTTTCATATGCTGACAAATTAATGTTAGAGCTGTGATGAATAAATATTGTGATGTTCGGTAACATCAGCTCTCCTGAACACTGGATGAAAAGTATATCTCTGAGCTCCATTTTTTGTCCTTAATTTGCTAAAATGATTCTTGACAACTCCACTGTTGAAATCAATTACATGTCTATTTAGAAACCAAATTGTAAGCGGCGGCATAAGAGAGGATTCTAATGAGAAAAATATTAAAATGATAACAAGAGCTTTGGTAAGGCTGGTTTATTACAGAAGGCTGATAATCTTGCCACAACCATAATCCACTGTTTACATAACTATCATCATCAACCAAATAAAAGTTTACATGTTGTAGAGCTCGTTGTGCATAAAAATAACTTCATAAACATTTGGTTTTTTTCAAGGCAGGTACTCTTGATTGTCATAGTCTCTAGTACCTTAGTGTTGTATAATATATTTTACAAATTCGAACTCACATTCTCTATCTGTGTAGCCTTTAATGCTAACTATTTTAAGGTGTGACGAATGACATTCTAGAGCAATGATGGGATTTGGTGGAACCTTCAAACATTTTGAACAAAGATATATTGCACCCATTCAAAAATATCAACTGAATATTAAAATGTTGAAGAATTTGAAAATGTGGAAGTATTCCTATCAACGACCTGTTTCCGAAGTCATCTCCCATACCTATGTGAGTTGCACACGATAGCACATTAGAAATGTATCCTCTATATTTCATATATCTTATGTGCATATATAGATTTAAAAAATTAGTTAATTAATGTATATTTGTACACTAAATGCAAATAGTGTAAATACAATAAGGATATAGTTAAAAAACAAAATCCAATTATATCTTAAATTTCTAAAACACTTACGTGTTTTGAAAAGAAAAAAAAGAAACTCTAAAACTAGCAAAATGTAAAATGGATGGAGAATTTCTCTAAATAATTACTTATGAGTATAAATTCATACATCATCTACATGCAAAATCCTCGATATCAATTATCAAAATTTGAAATAAATAAGGGAATGTGTGAATTTCAATATCACATTCATGAGAATAACATTTGTATCCACGAAACAAACACCCCCTTAATCTTTTCATAGCACTCCTTCAATTATTTTTTTCTTTTTTCACTTGGTTTTTAGAACTAATGCTTGATTTTTTATTTATCAAAAGAGATAGTGTGATCCTTTTTGTTCATGGAATAACATAACTTTAAGCATCGCTAAGGCCTCGTCTTCTTTATTAATTTTTTTTGACAACTTTAGATGGTATACTCATGTCTCTTTCAAACATAAATTTGTTAATTTGGATTTCATTATAACTAGAGTTTTTCATGGCGCATTGGTAGTAATATTCTTTTTCTTCTCCATGATTCATGATTTTAAGCATATTTAATTTGACTATCTTATCGTATACCTTTAAAGCTAGTGCCCTCTTCTTCTAAGTTGATGATGTAATTATTTCTTAGCAAGAATAGTCGACAAAGAATCAATTAATTTCTGATAAATCTAATATCAAAAAATCTACAGTAAAATTAATTTATCCACCTTTACCAACACATTTTTTACAATTCCATATTGTGTCGCTTACTCTTACAATGAGAGCTTCTTCTCATGTTATATCCTTAATTGTAAAAGGGATAATGGCACTTCCAAAATCTTTTCACTTTAAGGGTATATTCCTTTGCAAGATGGCATTATATATCACAGTTTCTATTAGAGATAAGGTTTAGCATAACCACTTTTGTAGGTTGTTATCCCCCTTCCACTTTTATCTCTACTGTTAGTTAGTTTGTTGTTACTTCTTAAACCCACAATAGCATATATAAACAGCTAATTGTAACCTCTTGTTTCATGAAAATATAGATGAATGCATTTCCATAGTTAACTTTCAATATGGCATCCAAGCACAACAATCCTGATGATGATTAATCTGAGAAATAATCTCCTTTCATCATCATCCCACCCAACCCTGCATATACTCTGAATAATTCTGATAATCCAGGAGCTCCTCTTGTTTCTGCAACCTTGAATGACAACAACTACCGCACATGGCTTCAAGCCATGAAAACGGCTCTACGCGCAAAAGTGAAGATCAATTTCGTTGATGGTTCTATCAAGAAACAACCTCGCGATTCTACAGGTTTTTCCAGCTGGGAGAAAGTTGACTCTATTGTCATGACATGTATTATCAATGCGATCGATCTCAATCTACATGGAAGTATTTCTCATGCATCAACTGCTCGCGACATTTGGATCGACCTTGAAGAACGATTTACTCATATCAATGCATCACACATTCATCAATTATGGCACACCATATGCCTTCTGTAGAGAGATTCTGACATGAGTATAACAAAATATTACACCCAATTCAAAATCCTTTTCGATGAGCTTGATGAAATCCAACCGCTACCGGAATGCAGTTGTGGAGCCTTTAAGTCTTTAACCAAAAGAGATGATGATCAACGCGTTCATCTATTTCTTGGTGGTCTTGACAACGACCAATTTTATCACATCAAAGGCATCATCCTTAACTCTGATCCTCTCCCACCATTGTGCCACATTTTCAATCTCATACAACGAGAGGAATCACAATTGACAATTGAAACAGAAAGACGTGTTAACACTAATACATGTTCAACCTTTCACTCCGCCAAACACGACAAATCAAAGTGGCGCGAATATCCAAAACTCAAGTGTTTCAAAATTGTTGATTATTTTGCACATTGGGAACCTAGAAGAACTCCAAGAACAGACCACAACAAGCATGAAGGATAATAACTTTCTACATTAGTTTACAAACATGATACTATAAAAGGTTTGACATTAGGGCATGCTCTCATGGCACTCACACCAGAAATCCAGTTCCTCCCCTCGATAACATGAGCGGTAATGTACAAGCAACTCATACATGGATACTTGATAGTGGTTCATCCCATCATATGACTTATTTGCCATCTATTTTGTATAATATTAAGAAATTGTCAACATCTTTTCAAATCATCACTCTTACTGGAACATCCATCCTTGTTGATTGCATAGGAGATGTATCTTTGTCAAATAATTTCATACTACATAATATGCTCCCAGTCCCTTCATTCGACTGCTACTTGATTTTCATTCATAGATTGAATCGTGATCTATCTTGTACGGTGACTTATGATCAAAATTGTTGCATAATCTAGGACCTTCTTATGAAGAAGAAGATTGGATTCGGTAGCATGTGTGAAGGTGTTTATATGTTCAAAAAGCCATCTCAACATGGATTCTTAGGGGTAGCTAAGAAAGATTTAACAACTTTGTGGCACACTAGAATGTGATACCGTTCTCCTCAAGCTTTACAACAAATTTCACATCACCTTCAATGTACTTTTGACTCACATAAATCAGCCTGCTATGATATGTATCATAAAGCAAAACAATGTAGAAACTCATTTCCTTCTAGTAATAATAAAGCTACTGCAACTTTTGATTTGATCGATTGTGATCTTTGGGGAAAATATAATACTGCTGCACATAATGGTGCACAATATTTTCTCACCATTATTGATGATTACAGTAGAGGCACTTGGGTGTATCTAATGAAATCGAAAACTGAAATGCTGCACCACTTGATCACTTTCTGTAATTTGATTAGGTGACGATTCAACAAAACTGTCAAGAGAACACGCAGCGACAATGGCACATAATTTGTTAACTCAAAATTATTATATTTCATTCCCCAAGAGAGCATAATTCATGAAACCTCTTATTTTTATACACCACAACAAAATGTATGAGTAGAACGTAAACATCAACATATATTGAATACAACGTGAGCGTTACATTTCCATTCAAACCTTCCACTACATTTTTTGGGTGACTGTGTTTTAACTTCAACATACCTAATCAATATAAAACCTATTGTTTCTAATAAAGGTCTCACCCCCTATGAGTTTCTTTTAGAAAAGGAACACCAATATGATCATCTACGTAACTTTGGATGTTTATGTAACATGAAGAATGTCTCCAAACCACTAGGAAAATTTGATCCGCGAGCTGACAAATGCTTATTCATTGGATACCCATACATCTAGAAGAATGGAAAGTTTATAATCTTCAAACTCATACCTTCCATACATCTAGAGACATCTTCTTATATGAGTATACTTATACCTTACTTCAAGCATCAAACCTACCTTCCATCAACAATAACAAATACACTTCAAAATACTACAGTGATGATGAAGAACTACATCCCCCACAAACTAAAATAGTTCCATCACTTGCAGTTATCCCCTACCAATGCATAAGAAACTATCATTGCATTGACCAACCTTGAAACTCATGATGTTGACATCTTGCATCGGGACCATACACCCAAATCCCCTACCAACACATCTGAATCAGATGAGTACAATGCACCCAATCCCGTTTCAGCTTCAAACATTCCATACAATAATGAAGATGATATGATTATGGAGGAGTACAATGAGGAACATAATAATGCTGGAATAGAGTTACCACCAAGAATATGACATCCCCCACAACACCTCAAGGATTTCTATTGCTACAATCTGCACTCAAATATTAAATTCCCTATTTCAAATTTTGTTCACTATGATACTTTCTCCCCTAATCATAAATCTTACCTTGCGACAATTAGTAACACTGCAGTACCTACATCATACACTCAAGCAAGTAAACTGCAGGTATGGAAATATGCCATGGTTTAAGAACTTCAAGCTTTAGAGGATAATCAAACATGGGAACTAACCACTATACCACCTGGTAAAAAATTAATAGGTTGTCGATGGGTGTACAGGATTAAACACAAGGCCAAAGGAGAAATTGAGAAACATAAAGCTCAATTAGTTGCAAAAGGGTTCACTCAAATCGAAAGAGGGGACTTCAATGAAACTTTTGCGCCCATTGCAAATATGACAACTGTTTGATGCTTACTGACTGTTGCAGCAACCAAACAATGGATCCTACATCAAATGGATGTTAACAATGCCTTCCTTCATGGCGATTTACATGAAGATGTATATATGAAACTTCCACATGGCTATAACATTACGCTTCCTAACGTGGAATGTTGGTTGAAGAAGTCCTTGTATGGGTTATGCCAAGCCTCTCAAAACTGGTATTCCAAATTATCAAAAGCATTGATTGACTATGGTTTCAAGAAGAGCAATGTTGATCACAGCCTCTTCACGTATACTAAGCCATCTATCTTCATAGTTGTCCTAGTTTATGTCGACGACTTAATCATCGCTGGAAACCATGATGAAGCTTGTGCCAAATTCAAACAATACTTAAGTCAATGCTTTCATATGAAAGATCTTGGAAAACTTAAATACTTCCTTGATATTGAACTAGCACACACCCAAGAAGGCTTATTTCTTTGTCAACGAAAATATACACTTGACATTCTTATTAAATGTGGCATGCTCGGTTCTAAGCCTTCTTCATTACCAATGGAGGAAAATCACAAACTCTCTTTGGCTAATGGACCACCATACTCCAATCCATTAAAATATAGACGACTAATTGGCCGCCTCATTTACCTCACAATCATAAGGCCAAAATTAACATTCTATGTTCATGTATTGAGCCAGTTTATCCAAACACCTCTTCAAGATCATTGGGACACAACCATGAGATTCATTTAATACCTTAAATCATCCTCGGGTCAAGGCATCGTCTTACCTAAAAACAATAATTTTCAACTAGTTATTTTTGTGATTCGGATTGGGCATCATGTCCCATAACACAAAAATTTACATCGGGTTATTTGATGAAACTTGGAAACGCTCCAATTTCATGGAAAACAAAGAAATAAGTAACCATCTCCTGCTCTTCCAGTGAAGCTGAATATAGAGCAATGACACATGCTACAAGTGAAATTATTTGGCTACGCAAGCTACTAAATACTCTTCAAGTTCCATGCACACGTCCTACACGTTTATACTGCAATAATCAAGCAGTTGTCGCATCCTAAATTTTGACCACCTTTATACTAATGTGTCCAGTAAATCATATAAGTCATCTGGTCAACCCCAATGGCCTAAAAAGTTAAAGGGGGATCATTTTGACTTTTTAGAAAAATGGCCTTGATCCCATTTTCAGATGATTAATGGGTTAATAATATCATTAAATCTTGAGGTTATTTGTTTTAGGATTAATTGGTTTTAAATTTTTGTTCAGGGCCAATGGGGGGCTTCGATTGACAATAGTAAAATTATTTATGTTTTATTGAGATTATTAACTTAAGTTTATTATTCAAAATTTATAAGGTTAATTGGATTTTATTAATTTATAAAATGTTGTTTAGGTTAGGTTATTAAGTTATTTATTCCTTAATTGATTTATGATTAAATAAATAGATTAATTAGATTATTTTTGTTATTAGATATATTAAGTGTTTAAGAAGGTAATTAACTTGTTTTAAAATTAATTAGGTTTTTTATTTTTCGTACAATATTCTTATTGGGCTTTTTGTTGTGAGTTTAAAAGATGGTCTGGCACAAACCGGACCCCTTCCAATTGGTTCAAGTGTGACCCAAGTCAACAATTCAACCGGATAAGCAAGACCATGGTCCATCACCCATGACCCAAGTCCAATTCTTCCCCAATCCAAAGCCCTAATTTTGCGCAGTGGTGAATCAAAACAGATCCAAAGAATCAATTTCAAAATTCAATCAAAGTTTTCCATTATTGAATCAACATACATTTGAATCACGAATTAAAATTGAAAATGGACTAGATACATCACAATATCAGTTACAATTCAGAATCCTAATTTTATTTTTCTAATCAAATCTCAATACAATTAATTACAACACAAATCAAATTCTAAATTTCCTAAATCAATCAATCTAATTAAAACCTAAGAGCTAAATTAATCTATATAAACCTAATGCTAAAACTGGATTAAGGGGACGAAAAAAAAAACCCTAAAAACTTCTTGAATTGCTATTGCGACAAAACACTCACCAGAGCTTGAATTATCATGAGATTTGGGTTTCACATTGAAATCCTAATTCTCCTAAGCTTAGCCTTGCACCTTGCATCTATAAATAAAGAACAAGAAGGAATTAGAAGGATAAATAGGTGACAATCTAGAGAAGAGCAGAAATAGAAGATTAAAAGTGAGCTTTTACCTTTATTGGGGAATCCATCCTCTCTGAAGGTTGGTCATCCAATTTCTTTGTTCTTAATGCATTACTTGTTTTGATTGCTTGCCTATGTATTCTGTATGCTTGATAGTATTTGTGTTTGTGTAACAACCCGTATAATATATATCTAGAATAATATCATACAACTATTATTATTTGGTATTGACACAATCATAAGTTCCTATTGGCATCATTATATACACATGTCCAAACTAAAAACATCGAGGATACATGTCATCCAATAAAGCCTAAGAATAAAATCTAATAACTATGTATAATATCTTGATTATACATAACTTCACAACGAAATATAACAATAATCAACATCCCTTGAAACATTAGTAGACAACTCCTCATGAATTCAACCTGCAAGGAATACCTGAAAATTAAAAACGATAATGGGATGAGATAATAATCTCAGTGGGTTCTCCTATCCTATGGGTCCACTCAGCTCTACAGGGTTTCTAATCGATTCTAACTCAAATATTCACCTTCCGTTACTTGTGCATCACTCGCACCTAGTAACTAGGACTTGAGTAACTAAGAGATAATCACAATGTATGAAAACATGCCACTTGAGTTCACATAACTCAATAAATCACTATTCGGATTCATGAAACATCAATCCCCAAATGGACTTACGTCTAAGCCAGGCTCGGTTGACGCATGCTCGTATGATTCGACTTTCACGGTGGATATTAGGTCCTCTATGAGGTTTAATCCTCAGCTCAAGTGATTGTCACTTGTATGGGACTGTAACCCACTTTGAGTATCTTTTACCGTATGGGACTCTAACCCACTTTGGTGTCCACCTTTCCCCCATGTCCTCCATGGTTGGGGCTCAAACCCAATTGAGGCATGAATCATTGGTGCCACATCCCCACTTGCCTCTTTACCTAAGCCTTTGAAGAGGTATATGCACAATCACAAATAATTTTGAATACATGATTAGTTCTCATATACTCGTGATTGTTCTCATAAATCACTAGGTGTTCACAACCACAAATTCTCATGATATCATATCAATTCTCATGGCATCATAACATGATCCATTCTCATTACATAAATCACACATGTTCCATACAAAGTATGCCAATGCATTATTCCTGTGACTACTTGTCTGTTGTACACACCACGAAACGATTACATTCAAGCATCACTATCTAAATCATTTCATCACTTAAGTTATCTTTCTAAGTCATTTACCTAGTATTCTCCTAGGTTTACCTCACTCATAAGTTTTAGTCATTTTATTGTGTAACCAATACAATCATAAGCTCTTAACCATTCATGCAAACACACAAATACCACAACAAACAACATATATAACATACATTAACATATTGTTCATAGCATACATTAAAGTCCACAAGATGACATAACATGCTACAAGGTCCATAGGCAAGGTTATCACTCAACCTACCTCAATCTAACTTATTTCACTTCCAAGTTTTAAACAACATGTGTCTGATCATCCTAAGTTGGGGGTTCATCAGACTAAAGGGGAAAGATTTAGTGGAATAATTCATATACACATCTCTATATATCATATGCCTCTACGTTAACTTCATAACGTATCCATCCGTTCATCAATATGAGTTATCAAACTCATTAACCGATCATTCCAACCTAGTCGATATTCTAGGTTGAAACACACACAAACTCATATAAATCGACCGATTAATGTTAATCTAATGCATACACATCATGGTACAAGTTATAATACGTCCAAGGTGGTTTAGAAACACAGAAGAAGTGGTTTTAGGAAAAACAAGACTGGACCAATCATTTGCACTAAGAGCCAATCGATTGTATGAAGTTACTATCACGGTGTGAATCAGAGACCAAGCTATTAGGTTAACTTGACTCGTAAAGTAAAATGTCACCACCAAACTTTAATTTATCTAAGGGAAGGGGAAAAGATCAAATACCACATAAATATGCAATGCAAAATAGTACAATAAAGGGATTGAAGGTCTGGGGGTTTGTTATGAAAAGGGAAGGTACTAGCACCTTAATCATCTATAGTATCCTATAGGAACCTCTTGAGATATTTGTGTTTGGTTATTGTTTTTTGCTAAATATTGGTGAGATGAGAAGAGAAGTGTATTTTATTTCTTTTTTGATTTGAAAAGACATAAAGTCTTATGTCTAGGATCAAAATACCATAGTTCGGGGTACAAATAACAATAGGATTTGTTTAGTTAATTTTAGAAGAAGAGACAAATTGTCATATTAAGGAGAATACTCATCTAAATCACCAAAAATATGAGAAGATGAATCTTTGCATCATTATGAAGGAAGGGCTCCAACTTGGATATAGAATCTACAAGTATGTCATTAACTCCTTCGTATGGAAAAGAATCAACATCAATTTCAATCATTATTATAAGGTAGGATATTTATATCTCAACTATAAAGATGATTCATGTTTAGTCTATTTTGAGAAAGGGTTTAAAATGAAAAATCCAAGTGGCAAAAGTTTTGAGTGAGATTTGTGTTTTTTAGTCTTATAGAAAGAGTTTGATATGCTTAAAGTGTTTTTAAAGCATTTATGAAGAAAGAAAGTTTAAAAATTCAATGACCTAAAGTCAAGGTTTTTTTTATGAAAGAAGTTCAAGTTTGAAAAATCCTAAGATTGAAATAGGGTTTAGAAGGGGCTAAAGGGCACAAGGTGGGTAAATGAAGCTACAAACACACACAATGAATATGCACATGATAATAAGTCAACTATAATCTGTTGCCCTTGGATTGGAACATAAGCACAAGTATCATGCAAGAAATATCATGGATTAACAATATGCACTAAGCAAGCATGTGAACAAAATCACTACCATGTATCAAGCTTAAACATCTTAAGACACCAATAAAGTCCATCAATAAAGAATGGAGCAAAAGGCATGGCATAAAGAATAGTTCATAACACATGGATCATACAAGCATACAAGCATGTTAAACCTTAAACAACTATG
Organism: Lathyrus oleraceus; assembly: GCF_024323335.1. Classification (NCBI taxonomy): domain Eukaryota; kingdom Viridiplantae; phylum Streptophyta; class Magnoliopsida; order Fabales; family Fabaceae; genus Lathyrus; species Lathyrus oleraceus. The sequence continues at coordinate 380,645,076 of NC_066583.1, read as the reverse complement.
TCATACATCAAGACTAAATAAATGTTTAGGAGTAAGTTCAAAGCACATCAAAACATCATTTTATGACAAAATTTCACATCATACAAGAGTTCAAGTCATTAAGGTTCATACATTAGGGTTTCAAAGCAAGTCATCAACCATAAACATCCATGTACTTCAAGCACAAATCAAGTCTAAGTCCAAGTTATGCAATGTTTAGTCATTTTTCGTTCTAGATAGCCTTGGCTAATTTTCTAAAAGGGAGCAAAGATGTATCTTTTATTAGATAGGAAAAATGTACATGTATAGCGAGAGTAGTCATCCACGACTACAAAGGCATATTAATTCCCGCAAAAACCCATGGTTCTGGATGGGCCAAAAAGATCCATATGCAATAGTTGTAAAGGCTTATTTGTAGCAACGATGTTTTTATATTTAAATGGGGTATTTACTTGCTTAGCATTTTTGCACTTATCACATGATCCATTCTTTGACAAACTGATTATTAAATCCTTGCCGACCAACTTTTTCAGATGATCCACATGGAATTGAGCTACTCTTCTATGCCATATGCTTTGAATAACATGTATCAAGATACCACCTAGCATTTGATAAATATTTTTACTATATTTCTCATGAGGGTCATAGTTACATAAATATGATGAATCATATCATATATATTTCTCATCTTGTGATCATGGTGTTATTTATAAAAATGTGGAGGATAACCATATTTACTTCCATGAGTTTCTTAGTAAAGCGAAATAGAGCAATATGACCACTCTCATTATAATAATTACATTTGAGAGTTTTTCATTTAGAAGTTTGATGATCATGTCATATGTTACAGAAGTTTTCAATGTTATTCTTTGGTTCATAACATAAACCATCTTTATTATACAACCTTGTTCAAACTAAATCCCAATCATGCCAAGGGACAAAAAAATACGAACCTGAGTATGATGAAGTCCAAAACAAATTCGACTAAGCCTATTTCATCCCCTCCATTATATGAACATAAAATTTCCAAACCATGTCAATGTATTGTCTTTGATGATTTGTCATGACCACTTTATTCTCTTTGGTATTCTTCTTTCCATGATAAAATATTTGAACCACCTTCTCCTTATGAGATAGGAAAATATCGATAAAAATTTTGCGTCCCTACAATGGAATGTTATTGGTGCTAGAAATTAAGTTGAATTAAGAGATTAAAAATGCTCTTTATTTTGTTAATATATTAACATAAAAAAATAAGTGTAAAAATATCAAATAGTTGGGAGGAAATATTGAATTGTTTTAGTTTTGTGAAGAGAAAATATGATAAGTAAAACACATTTAAAGCCTTTAAGTTTTGTTATAAAGCATGGTTACAAAATATATGGAAGTCATGGGAGTGTTTAATTGAGTAGGTATAAAGTGTGATTTTGGTATCATAGCAACAAGCACCAGTGGTCTAGTGGTAGAATAGTACCCTGCCACGGTACAGACCCGGGTTCGATTCCCGGCTGGTGCAAATATGAAAGAGCTGTGATGACAAGTATTGTGATGTTCGGTAAACATTACCTCTCCTGAAATACTGGATGAAAATATACCTCTGAGCTCTAATTCTTTTATCATTAATTACCACCGATTCAAAACCAATTTCAGAAAGCTGTCAAGAAAACTACATTGTTTTCAGTTACATGTCTATACGTGCTCAAGATCACCAACGCGGCGCTACTTCTATTGAAAACCAGCAACAATCTATGGTTATTAGCATTAGATAGCAGCCAAGATACAATAGAAGCTACAACAACATGAGATTCTTTTTAATGCAATGTAAGTAGCAAACTGAAAAGTACTAACATTAGAAAGTCGTTACCAATAGGATATATATCCTCTATATTCCATATATCTTATGTGCATATATGTATTAAAAAAATTAGTTAATTAATGTAAATACAATAAGGATATAGTTAAAAAACAAAATCCAATTATATCTTAAATTTCTAAAACACTTAGGTGTTTTGAAAATAAATAAAAAAGCTCTAAAACTAGCAAAATATGAAATGGATTGAGAATTTCTTTAAACAATTATTTATGAGCATAAATTTGTTCATACTTGATCTACATGCAAAATTTTCGCCTTAGAATATCGACAATATAAAAAATTCTTGCACTGACTAAATTAGGTAAAGCATTCAAGTTTTTCATGGGATCAAAGAATGTTTTGAAGATTTCTGATTTTACATTCAAATCTTCTAGAAGAGAGCAACCATATAGAAACTTGACAAAAAGTTTAGAAGATTCGAAATAAACTCTATCCAAATGAAGAGTTTTGAGTCAAGAAAAATTCACTCAATCAAAATCCCACATTTTACTATTTTTCAACCAAAGAATTTGAAGTGTCTTACTACTAAGACTTTGAAGAGATAATTTGATACAACACTCTTTATCATACATGTTGAAGCTAAGATTTTCGACTCCTCGTTGCATAACAAATTTATAAACGATTGAATTCCCTTTAGTAGAAGCGAGTACACTTGCCTAATTTAAATGTAAATAATTGGATTGAAGTGTGTTTGTCACGTAAAGAGAACATGAACATGGTTGAGTAAACAAACTTGTGAAATGTGCTAAAGTTTTTGAAGACTTTGTCATCAAAGTTGAGAATGAAGAGAGAGAGAGGGGCATAGCGGTTTCTATCTCTTTGAGATGACACTTGTGGTTGCGTTGAGTTTGGTTGGAACGAAAGAGAGAATGTGACAGAGAATTGAACCTAACAAGTGGCTTATTCAATCCAGCGTTAGAATTGAATGAGCAGAAGACATCATTTCGAATTGTGAATGGGAAGTTAGGATATTGACATACAAACCTTGTTGCTATGGCTTCTTTACTCCACCACATAGAGACCAAATTGACCTTAGTTCAATTTATCCTAATTGATTTTAACCACGATATACGTATCATGGATTACGATTTGAAAGGTAAATTTTTGATTTTATGGTAGGTCCAATATGACTCCTTAAACTTTGGCTAAATGTTGAAGCTAAGATTTTCGACTCCTCGTTGCATAACAAATTTATAAACGATTGAATTCCCTTTAGTAGAAGCGAGTACACTTGCCTAATTTAAATGTAAATAATTGGATTGAAGTGTGTTTGTCACGTAAAGAGAACATGAACATGGTTGAGTAAACAAACTTGTGAAATGTGCTAAAGTTTTTGAAGACTTTGTCATCAAAGTTGAGAATGAAGAGAGAGAGAGAGGGGCATAGCGGTTTCTATCTCTTTGAGATGACACTTGTGGTTGCGTTGAGTTTGGTTGGAACGAAAGAGAGAATGTGACAGAGAATTGAACCTAACAAGTGGCTTATTCAATCCAGCGTTAGAATTGAATGAGCAGAAGACATCATTTCGAATTGTGAATGGGAAGTTAGGATATTGACATACAAACCTTGTTGCTATGGCTTCTTTACTCCACCACATAGAGACCAAATTGACCTTAGTTCAATTTATCCTAATTGATTTTAACCACGATATACGTATCATGGATTACGATTTGAAAGGTAAATTTTTGATTTTATGGTAGGTCCAATATGACTCCTTAAACTTTGGCTAAATGTTGAAGCTAAGATTTTCGACTCCTCGTTGCATAACAAATTTATAAACGATTGAATTCCCTTTAGTAGAAGCGAGTACACTTGCCTAATTTAAATGTAAATAATTGGATTGAAGTGTGTTTGTCACGTAAAGAGAACATGAACATGGTTGAGTAAACAAACTTGTGAAATGTGCTAAAGTTTTTGAAGACTTTGTCATCAAAGTTGAGAATGAAGAGAGAGAGAGGGGCATAGCGGTTTCTATCTCTTTGAGATGACACTTGTGGTTGCGTTGAGTTTGGTTGGAACGAAAGAGAGAATGTGACAGAGAATTGAACCTAACAAGTGGCTTATTCAATCCAGCGTTAGAATTGAATGAGCAGAAGACATCATTTCGAATTGTGAATGGGAAGTTAGGATATTGACATACAAACCTTGTTGCTATGGCTTCTTTACTCCACCACATAGAGACCAAATTGACCTTAGTTCAATTTATCCTAATTGATTTTAACCACGATATACGTATCATGGATTACGATTTGAAAGGTAAATTTTTGATTTTATGGTAGGTCCAATATGACTCCTTAAACTTTGGCTAAATGTCGTTTGTTGAAACAAACTACTATAATTGCCTTAAACTTTAGCTTATAGGAAATTTAAAATTTACAAGTAATTAATTAAAAATATAAAAAATCATAAAAGATAATAAATATTCAATTTATAACATAATTAAAGAATTACATGAGAAATAAAACACAAAAAGAAAATGGTGTGATCTATGAGAAATAAACGCAAATATAATGGATTGTCTTTCATTCAATATTTATTTTTATCTATGAGTGAAAGTTATCATAGTTCCAAGAGAAATGAGTCATTGTTTGTACTAGGTTGCTCAATCTTTTCGTATCACTCCTTTGATTTTTCTTTCTTTTTTTGCTTGATTTTTATAATTAATGCTTGAAAAACTTTTTATCGAAAGAGATGGTGTGATCTTTTTGGTTCATGGAATAGCGTAACTTTAAGTATCACTAAGGCCTTGTCTTCTTTATGACTTTTTTTTTACAATTTTAGATGGTATAATCGTGACTCTGTCAAACATAAATACTTTAATTTGGACTTCATTGTAACTAGAGTGTTTAATGGCGCATTGATAGTAATATTCTTTTTCTTCTCCATGATGCATGATTTTGAGCACATTTAATTTGACTACATTATCGGATACCTTCAAATCTAGTGCATCCTCTTCTAAGTTGATGTTGCACTTATTTCTTAGCAAGAACAGTCGACCAAGAATCAATGAGATATCGTTAGTTTCTAGTAAAACTAATATCACAAAATCTACAATAAAATTAACTTACCTACCTTCACCATCACATTTTTTACAATTCTACATTGTGTCGCTTACTCTTACAATGAGAGCTTCTTCTCATGTTCTATTCTTAATTGTAAATGGGATAGTGACACTTCCAAGATCTTTTCGCTTTAAGGGTATATTCCTTTGCAAGATGGCACTCTTAGACAATATCATAGTTTCATCATTTATCTTCCTCTTTTTAGAGATAATGTCCTTCATCAATTTCGCATGAATGGGCATATGCTATAATGCTTCAGCAAATGAGATGTTGATCTGAATTTTTTTGAACATATCAAGAAAATTTCCAAACTTTTTGTTATCTTCCTAATTTTGCAATCTTTGAGAATGAGGAAGTCTTATCTCCAACTCTGACAAATTCTCTTTCTTTGATATACCTGATTGATCTTCAACATCTTTCTCTTTTTCAATTGGTTCAAGGATTTCCATCTTTCTTTCTATGAGGTTGGGAGATGGTTCACCCTCACTTATTATCTTTTATATTGATTTTTCTTCAATATCTTTTTGATTTTTAGTTGTAATAGCATTTACGTTGTTATACTATCTAAATTGTTTGGTTGGTGCTTGGAAAATCTTCTTGAAGAATTTGTTAATGTTGTTGAGTTAACTAACCATCTTGAATTCCAAATTTTTAATTGACACATGGGTCTTCTTTAGAGAGTTTCTTACATCTTCCTAAAATTGAGCAGTTTAGAAAGCCTTATATGCATTTTGAGCATCCATGTGTGCATTTTGGATGGTTTGAACACTTCAATCCTCTTGTTGTTTTCCTCCATTAACTTTAATTCAACCGTATTTTATTTAAAAGTAAAACATATTCCATACATCAAATATTCATTAACAATAATATATTTTCAATTATTTATATAATTTGGGCAGTGGTTTTGAAATTTGAGGAACATAATATTGTTGTGTCAAGTATTTGCTTTATCTTAAACTTTAGTCTGTTGTTGAATATGTTATTTATGATATCTAAGTTATGTGTTAGAAATAAATTTAAGAGTCTCTTGAATCTCATGTAAGCTTCACCAAGTGGTTCTCCGTCCTTTTGTCTAAGGGTGGCTATGTCATACCGCTTTTAAACAAATATAGGTGTATAGGGAATTCTTTGAGGAATGCACTCTTCATTTTATCCCAAAATGTAATGTTGTGTAGTTTAATATTTTCATACCATTCTTTCACATTATCTGCTAGGGTATAAAAAACATAATTGCTTATTTTCTTTCGTATGGCCTTCTACTTGACAATTATCCACGGGGTGAGAAAATACTTTAAGTTTTGTTCACATATTCATTTATCCTTCCATAAAATTGGTTTTGTTCCAGCATACGAAGTATTGATGAGTTGAACCATCAGAAGTGATTATTGCAATAAAGAGTTAGAAGACCTAGAGCATCATTAAAGAGCACAGGTGATTAAACTTTCATAAGAAACGTAAAAGATACTCAAGATCTTATATAAAAGCATGAACCTATAAGTTAAAATCCAACATCTTCATCCAACTCTTTCTCTTCTTAACAACACGAGTACTCCTTCTGAAGATATCAAAGGTCTCGTTTCTGAGAAGACCAACACCATCATGGAGCACCATTAAATGAGAAGTGAATAAGTCCAACCTTCTGGGTCAAACACTTTAAGATGAGGAAGACTTCAAAGAAGAAGAGGAAGCTCAGGAAGAAGAAAAAAAAGGTTCCCAAGAAGATCGTCTACTTTGACTCTAATGAAGTTGAAGAGTCATATTTAGACTAGGAAACTGCTTTTATTGCTCAAGGATATAGCGATGATTTAGATAAAATATTGTATAACAGTTCTCTTGTAATCTCTTTCTCAGCTTAATGAAATATTAATCACCTCTTCTTTTGTAATGATACTCTCTATAAGATCTCTTGATTCCTTTTTTTTAATGATCCAATCGTCAGAGAAGTTTTAGAAATTTTTCTATCAATTAAGCCCAAAGTAAAAAAAATGTTTTTAATTTTACCATAAGATAGAAAAATTCCCAAAAAGTAGCTCAGAGTATAAAACACATAAGTAAATGAGACAGAAAGCATAACAAATATAATTTCAAGTAAAAAAATTTATCCTTTAAATAAGACCAGGTAAGGAGATAAAAGACAAGACATGTTCTAAATCCTAAGTCTAAGGTTTCTTCAGAAGCTCTATAATAGCTTTTAGATCAACACCCATGATATCTTGTCTGGCATCCGTAGTCTTCATTCTATCATCCATTTATGTCTGCTTAATTCACATGGCTTCGTGATTAGCAGCAATAAAGGTCCGCTTTTCCTCCAAAAGTTTTTGTCTCTTACTGGCAGAGGTAATTGACTCTGAAGAGACATCCTTCAAATCCTGAAAGACTGATACAATAGAGGTTATGAGAGAATTCCAGTTAGCAGCATAAGTTATTGGATACTTATCCAATATTTGAGAAGTATCCTTGAAGATTATCTTCACTTTCACTTGGAGTCTAAACATCTTAGATCTAGAATTCTTACATATGATTTCGCTTGTTTTCAAATAGAGTTTGTTAAGTATTAAACGTGTCCATATTTTAAAATCCAGAATCTAAGAGAATTTTTGGAATTTAGCCATGGTGTGTGGGTAAGTCATATGGTGTATTAAACAATTATCACTAGATTTTTTGAAGTTTAATTGTAACTTTGGTCAATTTAGGACTTAGGGTAAATTGAAGGAGTTGAGAAGGGGATGAGAGTTATGTTTCACATGGAGAAGTAGCAATAGAAGAGGGAAAAGGCTGAAAATGTAAAAATGCTTTGGAGAAGAAGAGATTGGGGTTGAGGTTGAGTTTTTTTTATTGTTTGATATCAAAGATAAATGTGTCTACTCTTTATTACAATTAGGATTACAAATGAGATATTGTGACTTGGGAAAATCGTTCGAGTTAGAAGAATATTTTAAAGAGTACTCCTCTAAAATAAATTATAAGTAAATATATACATATCTCATTAAAAAATGTAGTTTGTTACATTTAAATTATGCATAATGATTTAAAAATTAATTAATATCTTAGTCGTTTGAAGATTAGATATTGATTTTGTGGTGAGTGTGATGGGAAGAAGGAATCAATTTTGCATGCTTTGCGAGATTGTCCAATCTCGCAAAGCAGGCCTAGCTTTATTCATTGAACAATTGTGGTAGACGTATTTTTTTGAGTTAAAATTGCAAGAGTGTATTGACTATAACATAGAGTAATAATTAGGAAAGGATGATGAAAATTGGAGCTCGGTATGGTCAACAGTGTGTTGTACCATTTGGCATTTGAGGAACCAACGTATGCATGTGGCAGATTTTGTTGTGCCTTAAAATTTAGCCCATGTAATCAAAGATGAAGTTCTAAGATATACTATAGTTATCAATTTACAAAACAATATCAACAATAATCAAACTCAAAGGATGCAAAGTCATTGGAAGTTTACTGAAGCTGGTTATTTGTGTCTCAACACAGATGGCGTTCTTCAAAGCAATGATAATGTTGGTGCATAGGTTTAATCAAAGACAATAATTGAAGAAGGATTTGTGTATTTTCAAAGAGCATAGGTAAATGCAAGCATTTTGTTGCAGAGCTCTGGGTGTGTGGAAAGGACTCAACTTTGCTCATGCAAAAGATCATAGATATTTGATGGTCCAAATTGATAATAAAGAGGTGTTTGAAGTTGTTTTAGGAATGTCTTTCAAAAGAGGACCATGTGTAACACCCTAAAAACCGTGTGTAATTATCAAAGAATTTAATTAACAAAATACAATCACTTAGAGTGTCACTCACAATAATCATAGTTTGCTTCGTAGCACTGGTTACAACAAAATATTTTACTGCATACATTTGCACTTAAGATGTTTACATGACATCCAACTCATTTGAATATCTTCACAGTGGAATCATAATAAAGAAAAATATACAAATTTAAAATCTCATAATAGTTTTCATAAAAAAAATTAAAAGCACTGCCTCGTGAGTCTTCTCCAAGTGCTATCACACCAAAATATAAAACAAACATGAGGGCATGCATTGTCTCTTAGGAGATTTTAACACAAAATAAATAATTATCTCCCTAGTGTTACATATCAGAGCATAACCAAAGCTAACACAAATAAACTAGAAGAAATAGCTCCAGAAGCAAACTTCCACTCACAACAATGTCTCTACTCTTGACTATTTGTACGATGCCCATGTAAAGGAAACATTCAAACAAAAGGGTGAAAATCATTTCAATAATAACAACATAGAATGTAAAATAGAGTACAACATCTACACAATCATGCATAATAACATATCACATACTCACGTCCAAATTATCATCAACATCACATATAACAACACCATTGTTGGAAAATATATTATTTCTGATTTTATTATTGTCTTTAATACTATCTTTATTTTTATTTATTCTCCATTAAAGAGAAAATCATTTTTAATAATTGTATCCTTACTATATAAACCAGCCTAAGGCTGACGAATAAAATATAATAGCTTTTACCTATTTTTTCCAATATGGTATCAAGAGCACTGAGTTAGGGGTTACCTTTTGTTGGGTTAGGGGTTACCATAAAGCTTTCCTCAACATATTTTTGTTTGACCCGCTTTCTTACCCGACCTGATTCACATACCCGTTTAGCCTTCTATGGCGAATAACAACAACAGGTGACCTTCCCCATCACAGACCTACACTGGATTCAACCATGGCGAACAACCGCAACTTGAGTAGGGCGTCGTCCACGGAAACGGAGTACGAACTAGGAACCTTGACGAGGGAAGAAGATCATACAAAGTTCCTTGGTGTGATCACTGCAAACGCGAATGACATACGCGTGAAACTTGTTGGAAGCTTAAAGGCAAACCTTCTAACTGGAAGAAGAAAAATGGTCGTGCATTTCAGGCTAGTAATTCTGATCAAGGGCAGAAACCTCCTACGTCTCAGTTTCCACTCACTACGGAGCAACTAGACGGACTGTACAAACTCCTCGAGTCTTCAACCCCTTCTTGCTATATAGCAACAAAAGTTAATTCTGCATTTCTTAGTGTCAGTCTCAGTCATACTTGGATAATAGATTCAGGTGCCTCTGATCACATGACAGGTGAATCTATTTTGTTCTCTTCATATAATCCATGTGCAGGTAATCAAAAAATAAAATCGCAGATGGCTCTTTTTTAGCCATTGCAGGTAAAGGGTCGGTTGTGTTGTCTCCAATGTTAACTCTTAACAATGTCTTTCATGTTCCAAATTTATCTTGTAATTTAATGTCTGTCAGTAAATTAGCCCAAGATATAAATTGTCAAACTAATTTTTTCTGATCTTACCGTGTCTTTCAGGATTTGAACTGGGGAAGATGGTTGGCCAAGGAGAGTGGAGGACTTTACTACCTTGACATTAGATCTGCATCACAACTACCTTCAAAAACAATAAGTTCCTGCTTTGAGTCTTTTTCTGTTTTGATTAATAAAGATGACAACATTATGGTATGGCATTTAAGATTAGGCCATCCTAGTTTTCGTTACTTAAAACACTTGTTTCCTAAGAAATTTCATAATAAAAACTTTTCTTCATTTAAATATGAAGCATGTGAGTTTGCAAAGCATCATCGTTCCCAATTTTCAATACAGCCTTATAAACCATCAAAACCTTTTTCTATTATTCATAGTGATGTTTGGGGCTCTAACCGTACAAGTACACTCTCTCTCCAAAAATGGTTTATCACAATTATAGATGACCATACAAGAGTATGTTGGGTGTACTTGTTAAAGGGAAAATCAGATGTTTGTCAGGTTGTAAAGAATTTTTTTCAATGGTGCGGAACCAATTTCAAACAAATATCCAAGTCTTTAGAAGTAATAATGGCAAAGAATATTTTAACACTATCTTGGGTGATTTTCTTCTAAAAAATGGGATTGTATATCAAAATTCATGTCCTAATACTCCTCAACAAAATGGAGTGGCCGAAAGGAAAAATAGACATTAACTAGAGGTTGCTAGAGCTCTACTTTTTTCAAATAAAGTACCAAATTATTTGTGGGGCGAAGCTATTTTAAAAGTTGCATATTTAATTAACAGAATGCCCTCCGAAATTCTCAATTTTCAAACTCCTATTAATGTCTTCAAAGAATGTTAGTACTCGTGTTTTAACTGATTTGACTTTAAAAATCTTTGGTTGCACAACCTTTGTTCATGAACATAAAAATGTTGGAAAACTTGAGCCACGTGCTATAAAATATGTCTTTGTTGGATACTCCCCAACCCAAAAAGGATGTAAATGTTTTGATCCAAAAATTAAAAAAAATGTTTTTCACTATGGATGTTATATTCTTTGAAAATAAACCTTTATTTTATGACAGTCATCTTCAAGGGGGGAGATAAACGAAGACTCGTTTCAAATTGAGGACATGAGTTTTTAAAATAACTTATCTTTGCCAGTATCACAAAATTCTGAGATTTTTACACCTGCACCAACAGAAAATGGCCATGATTCTTTATATGATCCTACTCTTGTTATAAGTAAGGAACCTTGTGAATATGAGCCTTCATTTTCTCTTGTAGAAAACAATGAGAATCCTGAAAACGATGATAATGATGATCTAATTGAAATGCCACAAGATAATGAGTCAATAAAACAAATTTGAATTAGGAAACAAGACTTGGAAAGGAAAAGTTTTGTAGGGTTGAGTTACGCCAACCACTTGTCTTAACATGGTATCAGAGCACCATAAAGGAAATGACCAGTCCACATCTTAACACTGCCAAGAATCTGAATCGGGGAATGATCAATTTCCTAACATAAGAAAAGGTAAGTCTATCTTTGTTTCTGAGAGTCGTATTTTATATCCTGATATAGATGATCTTGTTGCCATTAGAAAACCTGTAAGATCTTGCACTAAACATCCCATGTCCAATTTCATATCATATTCAAATTTGTCTTCATCTATGTTTGCCTTCACTTCAAAATTGTCTAGTGTAGAAATTCCAAAAAGTGTACAGGTTGCTCTAGAAACTCCAAAGTGAAGGGAAGTTGTACTTGAGGAGATGAAAGCTCTTGAAAAGAACAAAACTTGTAGTGTTACGTCACTACCAGATGGCAAGAAGACAGTTGGATGCAAATGGGTGTTTACTATGAAGTATAATTCAGATAGGTCAATTGAAAGGTACAAGGCTCGCTTGGTGGCTAAAGGCTTTACTCAGACCTATGGTATAGATTACTCAAAGACATTTTTTCCTGTTTCAAAATTGAACACTTTCAGAATTCTTTTGTCTCTTGCTGCTAACATGGATTGGCCTTTGCATCAGTTAGATGTTAAGAATGCATTTCTTAATGTCAATCTATAAGAAGAAGTATATATGAACATTCCTCCTGGATTTGAAAACAAATTTGGATCAAATGTGTGCAAACTAAATAAGTCTTTGTATGGATTAAATCAGTCCCCTGGAGCTTGGTTTGAAAAATTCACTTTGTCCATGAAGAAACAAGGGTACATCCAAGGACAGGTTGATCAGACCTTGTTCACAAAATTCTCCCATGATGGGAAAGTTGTCGTCCTGATTGTTCATGTTGATGATATTTTCCTTACTGGAGACGATACAGTGGAAATGGCAAGAGTAAAAGAGAAATTGGCAGTAGACTTTGAAATCAAGGACCAAGGATTCATGAGATATTTTCTAGGTATGGAGGTTTCTCTGTAAAAAAATGGTATTGCGGTTTCACAACAGAAATACATTATAGACTTGTTGAAAGAAACACGAATGAGTGGATGTCGTCCTGTAGATACCCCTATGGATCCTAATGATAAACTTTGGGGAGAAGGTAATGTTTCTGCTGATACTGAGAGATATCAGAGATTGGTTGTGAAACTGATTTATTTGTCACACACTCGACCTGATATTGCTTTCTCAGTTAGTGTAGTGAGTCAGTTTATGCATTCTCCTTTCGAGGGACATCTTGAGGCAATCTATATGATACTGAGATGTTTGAAGGGAAATCCTGGAAAAGGATTATTTTTAAGAAGACTAGTGAAAGAAATATGTCTATCTTCACCGATGCTGATTAGATAGGTTCAATCACAGATAGAAGATCAACCTCTGGATATTATACCTATGTTTGGGGTAATCTTGTAACATGGAGGAGCAAGAAACAATGAGTTGTAGTAAGGAGTAGAGCAGAGGTCGAGTTTAGAGCTATGTCTCAAGGTATTTATGAAGGATTATGGATCCTTAGAGTCCTAGAAGAACTTAAGATGAAAATTGAGTTTCCATTGAAATTGTACTCTGACAGTAAAGATGCTATTAGCATAGCTCATAATCCAGTTCAACATGACAAAACCAAGCATATCGAGATTGATCGACACTTCATAAAGAAGAAGTTAGATGCGAGAATCATATGTCTACCCTTCGTGACTTCAAGTCAACAAACTGTGGATATCCTGACCAAAAGTTTGACAAGACCTACTTTTGAGTATTTGATAGACAAGTTGGGCATGATAGATATCTATGCACCAACTTGAGGGGGCGTTGGAAAATATATTATTTTCGATTTTATTATTGTCTTTAATACTATCTTTTTTTTCTTTATTCTCCATTAAGGAGAAAATCAATTGTAACAATTGTATCCTCACTATATAAACCAGCCTAAGGCTGATGAATAAAATATAACAGTTTTTACCTATTTTTTCCAATAACCATCATCACACATAGTCAGATTTCACGCATATAATTCATTCTTGTTATGCGACTCACGACAACGATAATGACTCATATGCATGTGGTACCAATTCAACATTTGGTTCTTCTTACGAACCTGATTCTCCCTTAGGAATCCCAAACTCTCCCTTTTGAGTTCCGAATAAGTCTTTTGTCCCCCTTCGGACGTATGACTTATCTCCTTCAACATATCAACAATGGATATATGGCATGGTAATAATGCAATTAACACGATAATTATAATAATATTTAGTGGTCCACAATCAATCAGACAATTACAACCATGCGCAGCGCAATCCACCCTTCTGGACTACCACCAATATAATCAAATACATCATCTCAATCATTCACAACACATCAAATAATTTGTAATACGGACCTCATCAATATTCATCACATCATACATTTCTTTTCCACCTACTATCAACCTCTGATAAAATCGTTAAAACTATTTTATCCCTGAAACAAAGTTATGGCCCTCTGTTTCAACTACCCAACGCTTCAAACCCCGTTCCAAAATAATTTACGAGTTGAAAGTTATTATCAAAACCGTGCACGAAGGCGTTACCAAATAGTTCCTGTTTTTCTGAAATTTCCAGCCCGATTTTCATCTTCTCCAACCACAAAACGTCCTTGAAATCATATAAAAAATATTTGATGGTTTTAAATTCAGTCATAAACATACACATATCAATCACTACTTATATTCATATAATCATGAATCTATATACTATATTATTCCCTAAGTTTTTTAAACATCACCAATGATGGACATACATGGACACTTTAAAACATAAATTTCATTGAACAAATATCGATATTCATCATCAATCCAAATGTTCCTCTACCCTTCCATTCATGTCCCTATTATTGAACCAAATTCTCACCCTTACCTTGTAATTTTAGAAAAAATCAATCTTTTGCCTATGACATCCCTTCCTTAGAGCTCTCTTTAGGTTTTCCTTACTTTTCTCTTCTCTGGTCTCTTTTTCTTCAATTTCAAAAGTTTCACAGAGTCTAACTTTTTCCTTCACTTTTCTCCTCATAAATCAAAGATCTAATTTCTATCTTCTAATACTCCTATAAGACTCAATTATTACTAACTCACATTATTTATTTTAATTCTCCACAATTCGCATTTTCCACCCCAAACTCATTTTTTTTTTTTATTATTTCATTTAAATAATAACACTAAAACATTATTTTAATCAATTAAATAATTATAAATAAATTTATCAACCTCTAATCACTCTCCACGCTCTCTATCCAAAGGTCACCCATCCATGATGCCATAACACATCCCAATTATCACACAAATAATAATTAAATATTCATATAAAATTATAATTAATTAATATAAATAATTTTTTTTTAAAAATAGGTATTACACCAAACCTAGTTTCATTTAGCAAGATGGGAAAATACGATTTGTTCATATTTTCCCCAAGACTAACAAGAGTGGAGATGCTCTTGCAAAAGAAGGAATTAATCTTATACTCACTATGATGAATGCTCAACTTTTATGATTAACTTTTTTCTAGAAGATAATCGCGTTAGTCGTAATTGTATTTGTATTGTGTTGTATGTGGTTCTTTCTCTTTGTTGGGCTTAGGCCCTCTTAAAGCACCCCAAAAAAATGTATGCAACTTCAGTAAAATTAATTAGACTATTTTATAAATTAGCATGTGTTTAAATGAGAGTAGGTTATATACAGTGTCATGTCCAAAAAAAAGCATAGATATGGTATCATAAAATATAGAAGAACATGGTAAATTAGAATAACAGGCCTCTTAAAATGACATGAAATTAAAATATTAAATCATGTTTTGGAAAACATTTGCTTTGTAAAAAAGTAATTAACATCCAAAATTAAGGTAAAATCGACAAACCAGTCTTGGCTTGCAAATTTAATTTATTAAAGATCCTAGAAACTAACTTGAAAACCCTAAATATTTCACTTTGCCAATAACTTAAACTATTTTTTATAGATAATCCTGCTGGCACAATAGCCACTGATAATTATAAAAAATATATATAAATTAAGCAATGAATGCTCAGAAAGGATTTGTTGAATGAACAGTTCCACCATCTTGAAATCCAGTTCCAAAACTTCTTATATCATCTAACTTGTCTCCAGATCCTGCCTCTGCTGCTTTGGCTTCCTGGTTTTCTGTTTTGTTATTCTGCAGAACCTTATCACATTACAACACATCAGTGTATTGAAATCTCAACTAATTTCATCCTATTTAACCAAGTTATTCCTATATTATCCTTCAATTAAAATAAGTCAAAGCCTTTTTTTTACCTGCTGCAAAAGCTCGGTCATTTTGCCAGTTTCAGTGTAGTCTGAAGCTTTAGAAGCAGAAATAGAAGCATAATTAGGCTCGATCAAGACAGATTGACCTGCATCATTGACTTTGTCTACCTGAATAATGTTATCGCCTGACATGCTGTTTCCGGTCTTTGAATCCAGGGCATCTGTTGGAGTTTCGAGCCTTTTAACACCTTCAGTAACCAGTTGCTCAAAAGGCATGCTAGCCACTGTTGATGATTTGTCCACATTTTTATTCAACACGTCAGAAGAAGATTGATAATTCGAGTGAACACCTTTGCTTTGCGCGCTACTTGGAAACAAATTCTGGCTAGTTTGAGCAGGAGAGTTAAGTGCTTGATTTCCATCTACAGGAATTTCCTTGCCCACAGTATTCACTCCACCCGCTAGAGAAACTGGGGTGATTTGTACTGGTGAAGTAGAAACCGTCATCCCGTTTAAAAAGCTAGGTTGGAACAAAATCGGCACCACATTACCTCTGGCTAATTGATCAGCAGTTTGACCAGTCGCATAAGGAGCGTTCGTTCTGGAAGCAGCAACCAAGTTACCAGAACTAACTGTTCCTCTGGGAACCTGAGGGAGAGATTGTGAACCATTCATTGGAAGGGTTTCAATTCTAGAAGCGCTAGCAGGTTGCCCATTCTTTTCTTTTGAAAGAGGAGTATGAAACTGAGTAGGTCTTGAAGGGAAGGGAACCTCATTTCTTTGGATCATTGGAACACCTGGAGCCACATCATTCTCAGGGGAAACGGGAACGAAACGTCCAGTCTTAAAGACTAGCCCCCTCAAAGTAGTATCAGAATTACCAACTCTAACACTGAGCAAATATCCAGCATCAAATATTGCCTCAACTACACCAGAAACAACCTGACCCACCGCTGCATCATTTGGTTCATTTTCTAGGCCCCTTTGAAGGTGTTCATTACCATTAACTGTTTGAAATCCAGGAGGTACTGGAGCATGTTCAGCACGAATAGGAGTCTGCTTTCTGTTTTGACTAAGTTGCATGTAGGAACTCTCTGCTGAATCTGGCCTTGGGTATTTCCGTGGGCGACCACGTTTGCGCTTCAGAGGCACATCTCCTGAACCATCTGGAGTATTATTTTGGTTCTGTTGCTCCATCTTGGCTTATCTGTTAAATTAGTGCCTACAATAAGAGGAAAAATGTCTTTAGCTAATTATAAAAAGAAAAACAAGTTAAAAACTGTCAAAAAGCTACTTGGAGTATTTTAAATATCAGCATCATAGGATCATAGATAGTTTTCTCAATAATCTAAGAAAAACTATGAAGTCTGCACCAAGGACGATGAAAAATCTACTAGTCCAAAATACTAAGATCATAACAAATGACAACAAAATTGCATCTAAACTAATCCATATCAAGTAGATTTGACAGTTTTATGTTGGAATAACACTTAGGGGTGTTCAAAAAATCCAAGAACCAAACTGACCTGGAGACCCGAGCTGATTTTAAACTGAACCGTTGGGTAAAATTGAGAGCCAGACCTTGATTATTAAAACGGTTTGTGAACCGAACCATTCATTAGAAACTAGTAGTGAACTATAACATAACTGAACCAAAACAAATTCTAATAGCATAAAATCAGATCAGTAAAACCAAATTAAATCAAACAAATCCTAAAAAAAAAGTAGAGATAATAACTGAAGCTCTGTCTGCCAAATTTTGTCTTAAATTCAGCCGTCGGGCGTAGCATCGCCACCCATTGCTCAAAAAGGTCAACCGCATAGCAGTGTCGTCGCACACTTGTATCATGTGGCAACACTGTAGCGAGTAACATTTGCATCACGTAGCAGTGACGACGAGAGTAGAAACTATGTCACAACTAGAATCTCTGTCGTAAATGGATTAGCCACCCAAAATTCTCAGCAACCTCTCAATTTAATTTTCTGCAAATATGGCAGGTGTATACATTTGATTTTGGTTTTTGATATTTTTTTTATGAATATTGTTGCTTTGTGCTTTGACACTTGCCTTTGATCTTGTTTTTCTATTTTCAATTTTCATGTATGTTTCCGATCTATCAGGTTGAGGAATTTTTGTTTCTGAACATAAATGACCTCCTTCTGAATCTGTCTACTATGTTTGTGTGCATCAACCTATTAAAATTGATATATAGAAATATAGAAAATAATTTACATTTTTAAATAATGGTTTCCATTCTATTTTGGTTCAGTTCAGTAAGAAAATGCAGAACCGGTTCACAGAACTGTTATGACAGTTTGGTTTGGCACAGAACGGACAACTAAAAGTTGGGTTCAGTTATTGTGAACTGAACTAATGTTAGCTTAGGTTCGCTTCAGTTTTCTCTACAAACCAAACCATGAACAGACCTAATAACACTAATACCACAGTACTAGCTAACTCCATTGTCACCGTGTTTCTAGACAATACGGTGGCTTCCCAAAATAACATGACTACTAAGGATAACATATATCACAATACAAAAAAGACAAATACTGGTATGAAGTCTTCCCGGCTTTTACAATGACATTAAACTTAGGGCGCTGTTAGCATGTGATGTAACTATACCATGCAAGACTAGTGAATTATATTTCAAACTATATAATCAGACCATCAGAGATCACACCTAATCACTCGCAATGTACTAGGCCTCAGTATCAAAGCGCCAAAATGCATCAACACAAAAGAAATCAATTCTGATTCTTTGGAATTCGTTTAAACTATATTCCAAACATCGGTAGCTGAAACTTGGTAATTTGCATGAGACCATAAAAAAATAAAACTTCAACTGAGACACAAACTCAGCAGAAATCACACAATGACCAATGACCATTCACTACAGAATCAATAAATTTCAAATTTAAATTCATCAAGGAAAATAATCACTAGCAACCGTACCTCTTTCTGTGCTGTAACTATGGCAGCAAAACAAATACCTACACCAATATTAAGAAAAATTCACATATCAGTAAAAAGAAAAAAAAATTAATTCCAGATAAACATCAAGAACATGTCAAATTAACACTAGTATATATATACTCATATAAGAACCTAAAGAAAAAACCCTAATATGAAGTTAACGGAAACCACTCCCCCCCTTCAAAAACCACAGACCTAGGGTTTAAAATTTCGCGTAAAAAATATCAAAAAAAACCATTTTTCCTCCTCCGCCATTTAAATATAAAATCCCTGATGTATGTTAAATATAAAACGCTATATAAAAAACCTAACTGCACGAATTGGATAAGCGAATCTTAGAGAGGGGAAAGAAATTACAGTGTTGCGAGCTACAATTTTAGGGAATTAGGGTTTGTTTGCGTTGAGATTGAGATTTTCAGATTCGATTTTGTTGAGACGCAATGAGAAGAAAAAAACGAGAGCGAGGAAGAGGAAGCTATTTAGACGGAGAGAGTGGGAGTGATGGTACAGTGTAAGAGAGTGCACAGTGTCACACACGAGCACACCACTCTTAGTAGGGTGTATATATATCAAGTTGTTGAAGAGTTCGTTCGTGAAATGCAATGTGATGTTGACACGTGTCATATTAGGTGGGCGCCACTGGCTAAAAGTGGAGCGAAAGGTAGTACGTGGCATTTACACCGTGGATAAGAAGAGAAAATATTAGGAGAATATAAATGTTATTTAATTAATTATCATAAAATTACTTAACTTTTTATTACGAAAAATAAGGCTTAGTAAAACTTTTTTTAATTTTATTTACTAAAAAACACTTTTTTTTAGACTTTAATCTAATTAAATGATTTCATAATATCATTTATTTAAAATTAATTCAAAAATATTTTTATAAATAATATTGAATATATGAATAACAAAATTTACAATATTATTTATAACAATTTGTAGCACAAACACATTAAATTATTTATATAAATTTATTTATTTTTCACTATAAGACTAATCTTTGAGTAGACAATGGGATATTATATTTTTTTTAAATAGTGATTGTATTATTTTTTGACTTAATAACATGTTTGTCCTTTGTTATAGAGGTGATTGTTATTTTTCTTATCTGAATTTATTTTAGAATTCGGTTCTTTTAAATTTTGATGATGGAAAAAGATACATTTTAGATGTTTATATATCAAGTTATGCTATGTGGTATTTTTTTTTCTAAAATGCTGATGTGGTTTTATTATTTTTATTTTGAATTATTTTAAATGGCACGTTAATATTTTATTTATTATTATTTTAAGTTTGAAAATTTTAAAAGATGCAAATATCAGGAGAATGAGAAGAAGAAGGTTAACTGCGAAGAGTGCGAAATTCAAAGCAATTACCTCTGAAGTCTCTAGAATTCCTACGTCATCATCATCTCCGCCATTTACAACGAACAGTGGGACGCATCTCAATCTTGTAGGTTGGTGAAATTTCATCTCCTCGCTTAAATCTTCTTGCTACGATGTACTTCGTTGCTCATGGAGTCAACCCCCTAAGGTTTGGACTCTCGATAACTTCGTTTCAACATTTAATTTTGAAATTAACAAAAGAGAACATTTGTTTAGAAATTCATCATTAATTTTAGAATAATTTTCATTTTAAAATATTAGAAACTCATACACATGTTAATATTAGACTTTAATTAGCAATTGATCATGATTAGTCTTAGAATTGTTTTTAATTAGAACTCATTAGAATCTAATTCCTTGACTTTACGCTTGATTGCATTTTTCATGCATGGATTATGGTCGTGGATGATTGTTTGATTTGTTCTCACCGTTTGAATGATTCTTATATGCATGGTTTAATTTTTGTATGGTGTATTACTATCCCCCATTTTGGAAAAATGTATCCCACTTCCATTAACATGTAACACTTTTATCGCTTTCCATTTTATTGCTTTCCTCACTCATTAACCAAGAAATAATCAAAAGCGATCTAAAAAGAACTTTATTCAAAAGAACAAAAATAAACTTGATTCAACGTCAAGTATTTTCCAAATCAAATTAAATTTAATGCAACGCATGTACTTGATCCAACGTCAAGTACCTATTCCATTTAATTCACACATTTTATGTTATTCAATCTCAAACACTTGATCGAACGTCAAGTCATTTCCAAAATATTTTTACAATAAATTGGATGGAAAAGGATGGGGTATACGTACTTGTACACACCATTTCTCAAGTACTTGGGTTGTCGACCGTACTTAGCTTATCGCCTGATACTTGTCTTCCATTAAAAAACACTTAACAATAAATAAGTTTTATTCTGTCCTCTTAAGGCGGAAAATAGAGGTTGGGATGAATTGTCCTTTTAGCTCCCCGGTAATATGATTGTCGATCGTACTTAGCATGTGGTTAGATGTTTGTCTCCCTCTAAGTGTCAATTATTAAATTCGCCTCACCAATTTCATAAATAAAAACTTTCAGGGCGGAAAAGAGAGGTCAGAATATAATTGTCATTTCAGCTCCAGAGTACTCGGATTGCCGACCGTACTTAGCTTTGTGGTTTGATGTTTGTCTCCGACCTTAAAATCACTCATAACCCATCAAATCCAATTTTTTGCCTTAGGGAATTCAAAACTTTTTTCACAAAGGACATGTTATTTTCGTTCTACCTCAATACGAACAACACTTAAACGTTTAAGTTTCCCATGCGCGAGCATACAAGTAACGTTTAAATGCTAGAATATGATCCAAGCGCATTCATTCTACCGTAAACAAATAAACGTTTAAGTTTCCCATGCGCGAGCATACAAACAACATTTAACTGCTAGAACGCGAACATTAACATCGTCCAATAAAAATAACTAATAAATCCATATTTTGTACCACAAACTATGGAGCTCTGATTTCCTTATTGCACTATGATGATAAGTAGGAACGAGGGTCTGAATCCTTGGTGAACACACTAATTAATAAACTTATTTTTCCTCCTCTTGACCAATCGCAAGTAACCTTCAGATAATAACAACCACATGCATATAAACTAAACAAATGGTTTCCGTTGAGTACAACGGATGGAAGAGTACTAATATCTTCCCTTTGCATAATGGACTCCTGAATCTGCTATTGGATGCAAAAACCATCTTTTAGGGTTTTTATCGATATTTTCCCTTACCTCCGGGAATAAATAAAGTTTGGTGGCGACTCTGTTATATATTCGAGCGTGCGATACACTCGAGTATTTTTCGCAACGTGACAAAGGGGGAAGATTCAGTGGAATAATTCATAGATACTTCTCTCAATATCATAGTACTCTATGTTAACTTCCTAACACATTCGTTCTCTCATCGATTGAAGCTATCATTCTCATTTTATGGTGGAAATAGGAAATAAGGTATTTACATTCACTTAAATTTTATCAATATACTATCAATCAATGGTATAACACCATGTTTCTACCTCACTATCAATTATAGGATTGAAATATCTTTCTAACGCTTCTTATTGTGCCTCATTCCGAGTTACGGTTCTCGAGTAACGGGAAAACCAAGAATCAAACATTTTTCTCAATGCTGTAAAGTTCACTTAGTGAGCTCCGACGAACTTCTAGCGAATAAACTTCGTTGAGCAAACTCCTAGCAATTCAAGTCAGTTGCAGACTTCCCCTGGCTTCTCTCATTGAACTGTAGCAAACGTAGCAAAATCATAACAGTATCTGGACACATTTAGATGAAAAAAACACCAACAATCATCATCTTGATGCATCCAATTACCCAAAACAACATGTGATCAAAAACAACAATAATAGGAGCAAGAACAACAATAAGAAGAAGGCAAGAACAATAACAATTTCATAATATCAACATCATAACAACAAGAACATTATAGTTTCAAGGAAGAAAATACACATGGATTCAACATAAACCCTAAAATTCTCAAGTCATGAAATATTTCCCCAAAATTAGTTCTATTTATGGAACTCACTTTGTCCAAGAAGAAGATGATTAAATGAAATTGTTAATGATGGATCCTCCATGGCTTTTCTCTTATTCCCTATTTTCTCTTCTTTTCTTCTTCTTTTCTTTTTCTCTTTCTCTTTCTCTTTTTCCTTTTTTCTTCTTTTCTTCCTCTTACTGATATCTCTCTTCCTCTCTTATCTACCTTTTTTTCTTCCTATCCACACATTCTTCTTTCCCTTTTTTCCACCGCATTTTATATATATATATATATATATATATATATATATATATATATATATATATATATATATATATATATATATATATATATATATATATATATATGTAACATTAAGTAGTGATCTAAAATATCTCAAATGATATTCTGTATTCTAATATCAATTGACCAATTATTAATATTACCAAAACATCTCTTCAGAGTCCACTGATTATTATATTAGTCTCAACTCACAACATTTAAAGCATATAACAACTCAATTGATCTCAACTGACAATCAATTGAGCATTTAAGAGAATATGAGATATTACAGAATAAAATGTGGCATGGGTAGCTACATTTTAAAGTTAATTGAATATAATCAATATTTTTTATTACTACCTTTGTTTTTTATTATAAGTCATTTTGGAAAAATATTTAGTACCATAATATAAGTCGTTTTATAATATCAATGAATCATTAATGTTATTTTTCATATTCTACCCTTAAATATTTATTATTCTCTCTCATTTCAATTATATCAATTTATTTTTCCAATACCATTAATAAAGGACAATTTTGTAAAATCCTTGCTATAAATTGTTCCAATAATTTAAACTCTCGAATCATCAACATAGACATGTGCAATGACTTCCTACTCAATGCATCGGCTAAAACATTCGCCTTTCCAGGATGATAATCATCAACATAGACATGTGCAATGACTTCCTACTCAATGCATCGGCTAAAACATTCGCCTTTCCAGGATGATAATTCAAACCAAAATCATAATCTTTCAAGAATTCCAACCATCTCCTTTGCCTCATATTCAATTCTTTCTGATCGAACAAGTACTTCAAACTCTTGTGATCACTAAACACATCAAATCTCGATCCAAACAAATAATGTCTCCAAAGCTTCAACACAAACACAACGGCGGCCAACTCTAAATCATGCGTCGGATAATTCCTCTCATGAACTTTAACTTGCCTTGAAGCATAAGCTACCACTTGCCCTTTTTGCATCAAAACACCTCCCAAACCCAACAAAGAAGCATCACAATACACAACGAAAGTTTCTAACGGATCCGGTAAAATCAAAATAGAAGCCGTAGTCAATCTTCTCTTAAGCTCTTGAAAATTCGCTTCACACTGCGAAGTCCAAATGAAAGCTTGACATTTCCTAGTCAACTGCGTCAACGGAAACGACGACTTAGAAAATCCTTCAATGAACTTCCTATAACAACCAGCCAAACCAAGGAAACTTCTAATCTCAGCAACAGACTTAGGAGCTTCCCATTGAGATACAGCTTCAACCTTCGTAGGATCCACAGAAATACCACCACTCGAAATCACATGCCCAAGAAAACTTACTTCACTCAACCAAAAGTCACATTTAGAGAGTTTAGCAAACAACTTCTTCTCTTTCAACACCGATAACACAACCTTCAAATGCTCGGCATGATCTTCTTCACTCTTAGAATAAATCAATATATCATCGATGAACACAACAACAAACTTATCCAGATAATCATGAAAAAATCTATTCATATACTCCATAAATACACCAGGTGCATTAGTCACACCAAAAGGCATCACGGAGTACTCGTAGTGACCATACCTTGTCTGAAAAGCAGTCTTTTGAATATCCTCAGCCTTTACACAAATCTGATGATACCCAGACCTCAAATCAATATTGTTAAACACACAAGTTCCAACCAGTTGATCCATCAGATCGTCAATCCTCGGAAGTGGATACTTGTTCTTAATCGTCACTTTGTTCAGTTGTCTATAATCAACACATAATCTCATAAAACCTTCTTTCTTCTTGACCAATAGAATAGGTGCACCCCACGGCGACACACTAGGACGAATAAACCTCTTCTCAAGCAAGTCTTCAAGTTGACTCTTCAACTCTTTCAACTCAGAAGCAGACATTCTATAGGGAGCCATCGACACAGGACTAGTTCCAGGAACTAAATCAATCGAAAACTCAACCTCACGTTCCGACGGTAAATCACTTATATCTTCAGGAAATACCTCCGCAAACTCACAAACTATTGGTAATTCTTCAATTGGCCTCTTCTCACGAATATCCAAAGTTGCCAACAACATAAACAACTCGGCACCGTCTTGCACCGATTCATCAACTTGCTTAGCAGACACAAACCAATCTTCCTTAGCACCAACCTCAGGAAAAATAACCGTCTTCTCAAAATAGTTAATATACACCCGATTAACTTCTAACCAACACCATCCTCGAATCCGACCTCTCTTCGGGTTCAGAAAAAGCACAACATTCTCAAAACAGGTTAACTAGCCAACACTGCACTCTTGCATGCAACAACATAATGTCCAAGCTCGATACAATTGGAACATCCAAGAGAAGCAGACGCTTCTCCCTCACTTACTTCATTCCCAACATGCAATGGAGAATAAAACAAGCATCGACAGTGTTCTCACACACCTGTCGCATACTAGGGAACAAACATAATTAAACAACCTGGCCGGACGGACCAACCTGCTCTGATACCACTAATGTAACACCCCTTTTTATACCCCAAAATACTTAACATATAATCAGAGTGAATACTTAACATAACATCGACGTTTTCAAAAACTAAAAGCTTTCAAAAACCAACATCGTTCATCATCAATATACAATACACCTGGTCATTTAAAATAACACATTTCAAATATCATGAATATTCAAGAATATGCGTTCGCAGCGGAAAATAATGAATACTCATGTATTTCATAAAATGGTTCATGTCCCATACCATGATCATCTCTCAATAATCTCCTCAAGATAAAATAAAACCATATCCAGACTATTTGGCACTATGGCCTCTCAAGCAACAAATTGCAATTAAACATGTTCATAAGTAATAACATAATACATATCCAAATAAGATATGAGTTCAATACTATTAATCTACCCAGTGTTACATGACCAGAGCATTGACTCATTACCTAGTCTCCAAACTAAAATACGGAAGCTCTCCGGCTAAATCTCGAATGAGCTACCTTCCACTTACTTCAGCAATACTACTCTTGAGTATCTGCACGATGCCCATGTAAAGGCAACATTCAAACAGAAGGGTGAGAATTCAAATCATTATGAAGAAGTATAATAAAGCACAATGATTAAATCAACAATTAAAGGAATTCATCACACTTTCGTATAACCATGTAAATAATACTAACCAATATTTATTTCACATCTTTCAAACATCCATCAAAACTCAAGGAGTATAATATTCAAATCCAATACTATGTTGCCAAATATACACATAACTACAATTATCACATAATCACATATTTTGCCAAGTTATGTATCCAAACATCACCAAATTCACTTACCATATCTCATACACACATCACAATCACATCAATGCATACATTCAATTATCACATAACTCTAATGTGACTCTATGCATGTGGTACCGCAATGTGAACCCAACGTTTCACCGCTTTCCGATTCAATATCTAGAATCCAAGCCACGCTTCCGATCCGGACAAGATCAAAGTCACTACGTCTATTTCCAATTAAGGATCAACGTCTGCTACGCCTATTTCCATTCAAGGATCAACGTCCTTGTGAACCCACAGTTTCACCGCTTTTCGATTCAATATCTAGAATCCAAGCCACTACGTCTATTTCCAATTAAGGATCAACGTCTGCTACGCCTATTTCCAATTAAGGATCAACGTCTATGTGAACCCACAGTTTGACCGCTTTCCGATTCAATATCTAGAATCCAAGCCACTACGTCTATTTCCAATTAAGGATCAACGTCTGTTACGCCTATTTCCAATTAAGGATCAACGTCTATGTGAACCCACAGTTTCACCGCTTTCCGATTCTATATCTAGAATCCAAGCCACTACGTCTATTTCCAATTAAGGATCAACGTCTGCTACGCCTATTTCCAATTAAGGATCAACGTCTATGTGAACCCACAGTTTCACCGCTTTCACCATAAAGTCGACCATGCCATGAATGCATGTACAAATACCAACAACATATGCAATTAAGATCATCTCTACCATCTTAACATTCCACATATCACCATAATTTAACTCTATGAATTATCCACCAATGATACATATACACATTCATAGCATATATATTATTCACATATATAAGCTAATTATCAAATACGCACACTTAGATTTCATTTCAAAATGATTACAGTATTTAAAATCCTCAATTTTCCCTTTTTCAACAGCAAGTAATCGGTTAACGTATTTTGGGTAACCCGTTACTCAGTTTAACAGAATTCAATTCCTAGGCAGATTTTTAACTAAGTAACCCGTTAACGTATTTGGGGTAACCGGTTATCCTGAAAACATAATACAATTCTGGGTAGATTTTTAACTAAGTAACCCGTTAACGCTTTTAGAGTAATCCGTTACTCAGTTTACAGAATTCAATATTGGGCAGATTTTTAACTAAGTAACTCGTTAACGCTTTTAGAGTAACCCGTTACTCTGTTTACAGAATTCAATATTTGGCAGATTTTCAACATGGTAACCCGTTAACGCTTTTAGAGTAACTTGTTACTATGTTTACAGAATTCAATATTGGGCAAATTTTTAACTAAGTAACCCGTTAACGCTTTTAGAGTAACTCGTTACTCTGTTTACAGAATTCCATATTGGGCAGATTTTCAACATGGTAACCGGTTAACGCTTTTAGAGTAACTGGTTAACACAAAAACAGAGTCAACGTTTGGGCAGGTTTTTAGCAAGTAACCGGTTAACGCTTTTAGGGTAACCGGTTAACACGGGTTAAAATTTGAATTTTTCTTAATGTTACCTGTACTGTAATGAAATTTAATAAAATAAGTGGCTTCTCAATCTATCACTCAATTTCACCCATATATCTATTTCCAAAATGAAATTACTCATCATCAATCAAAGATTACTCATCAAACCTAACAATTTCAACAACCATACAAAATTAGGAATTTTAACCTAAATATATTTCTACCCATTGACCCAATTATACTAACCCATAATAATAAGGATTCTCCCCCTTACCTCTTCAATTTTCTGGAAACCTTAGCTTCTCTCTTGTTCTTTCCCTCTTCTCCTTACTTTTCCTCTTTCTTTCTCTGTTGCCGTTAAATGAGCAAATGAATCCTACTTCTCACTCTCCTCACCTCTTACTATTCTAGTATTATATTTGGGCTTAAGAATTATACCTCTAATTTAATTAATAGGCCCAATAAGACCTAGTATTATATTATCTCTAATTAGTTCAAATAAATTAAACCAACACAGTATACACACCAAGTTAATTAATATAGTCAATTATTCATTATATCTCATATCAACTAAATAATTGATTAACACACCAAGTTAATTAATATAATAAATTATTATACTACCTAACAACCAATTAATTAATTAACACTCCAAATAAATAAAATAAAATATAATAATAATAATATAAGAAATAAATATTAAAAATTAGGTTGTTACATTATGTATAGGTCAAAAATGAATTAAGTTAATCGGTTAAAATCGAACAATGTGACAAGTTAGTAAATATGACATAGTTGAAGGGAAAAAATTGCATTGTCTTCATGAGAACCTTATAAGGTTAGAATGGACCCTTTTCGCTCATTTTCTCACTATGTTCCCATGATAGAAAAATCAGATTTGGAAGGAAAAAGAAAGAGAGAGGAACGTGAAAGGGGAGGAAAGAGAGGAAAGAAAGTGTGGTTTCAAGCTCATCATCAACATGTATGTGAGTAAAACTTTATGATCATAGAAGAAGAACAAAAGTCAAGTGAATCATCATCATTGTCAATCAATCTCCATCTTTATATCAAAGAAGAGTTAGGGTTTGAGGAGCAAGATGTATGAGTAACTCAAGAATAGGAGAAGTCATGCAGAATTCAGATTCTTGACATGTCTCCATTCGAAACGTAATAACTCTCTCCCTCTAACTCGGAATTGAACGATTCTTGATTTTTCGGAAACTAGACAAAACTTCCTTCATTCTTCATACTAATTTTGTGCACTTGAAATTTGTGATAAGGTTGGAAATTGCATTTTAAATTGGAGGTCTGATGCTGATTTATGCTTAAAACATGCATATAAATTTTGTGGGTTTGAGCTGCACAAAAGTTTAGGAAAGAAGATTGAAGTTGTGATCACATCCATCTCAATATGGTAAATCATAATTTCCTTTTGATCAAGGTGAATCCTAGTTAGGACTTAAGGGTTTAGAAAATTCTTAGGGTTTATGTGAAATTGGGGAAATTAATGATATTTTGATGTTCATGTTGCTATGATCGATGTTTCCATATGAATGTGTGTGTGATTAAATGATAGATGAAGATGAAACTCTTAGGTTCTGTGACATGCATGTGTTTGTAGCCAAGTATCAAATTCATCTCTTGTGATAACATGAAAAGCTTCAAGATCAAGAGGATTAGGGATAGATTGTTGAACTATGTTATTGTCAGTGTGATTTTCGCAGGATATAACTGTAGTATCTTAGCCATGATTTTTTCTAAAGACATCATTTTCAAATTTTTGTTTGTTTTTTGAAAACTAGACTCAATTACCTTTAATTTAATTATGAGTTCGATCACGTTTGACAGAGAATTGAAGCCTAAAAGTAAGTTAGATAAAGAGTTGTTGTCTATTTTTGTAACATGTCTGGCCTTTTATGATAGACTGTACTTATTGGAAACTCGGAATTGGATGGGACCAATTTTGCTAGAAAGATGAGTCATAGTATATCTATACTGGAAATTCTAAAAAAATTATCATACATGTACATTATTTTGTGTAATTTTAAAGTTAAAAATTATGTCTTAGGTTTTATGCAGAAAATGTTGTGACACGGTTGAATTGAGATAGTTGTAATTAAGCATAGAAAACTTGCATTGGGATGAAACCAATTGGGTTTGAAAAGAATAAACTTGATATTTCCCAGTACTCCCTAATTCCGAGATAATGGGATTAAGGGAGTGAAAGTTGGAATCTTCTAACTTATTCAATATGTAGTTCGAAACGTATGAGAGTAAGTCCCACTAGACGGAAGGTTTGAGAACTTTAGATACTGCCTTACTAGACTTAGTCCTAAGAGAAGGTGGTAGATCAATTCCGGTAACTACCTTATTGGACCTGGTCATATAGAATGGGGAAAATACTTTTGTAAAACCTTGCCTTGATAGGCGGCGGATTGTCGATCATCGACGACATTCAAAACACTAATTGGGCTAGAGGGTCGTCAATAAATTTGACGTGATAGATCCGTAGCTCCTATTGTTTTACGTGGCTCGAACGTTTAAGCTATCAGCTTACATGTTATTGTGAAACACTTTATGCTTCATTTCTTGAGTCCTATAAGGTAGTATATGTGAATGCTAGCAGGATGAAATTAAGGATACTTACTTGAATACTCACCCGGATGATCAGTATGGTGGAGTCGTGATGCCATGTAGGCAATGTCAGTTTGTTACTCATCACGGATAAGGGCGTGTAGCCACTTAGGCATAAACCACTATGTTATGGACTTTGTTCTGATGTACACTCATCTGACTCATCATGATGTATGCTTGTGCAAGTCTCTTGACGCTAGACACTTGGTTACTCATCAAGGGTGTGCTTGTGTGGCCTAGGTCGGAAGGCATGAGCTACTCATAGTTTCCCCATACATGGGTATGGGTTTGCATAATGGGTTTTATTATTCTATTAGATGCTTGTTGATTCTCAATTGGATGGTCAATGTGTAGGAGAATTGCCATCCAAGGCGCAGCGGAATTTAAAAATTTCTTCATTTAGTGATCCTTACGAATGGGCATGATCAATGATAGAATCGTTACCTCTTGTGGCGATTCAAACCTTTGGTGCAGATCTCTGATAATGATCAAAACCTTTGATACAGATCCACGGGGCGATCACGAACGTTGAACGATGACAACGTCTCTACTCAGTTCACACGAACGGATTCCTTCAATCGCAGTACTAGCTGTTATGAATGAAGGCTTTGAGTGAGAGAAAGAGGGAAACAAAATTCCAAGTCTCTACTTGAATTTCTGTCTGAGTGGATTGGAGTGACAATGCTTCTACACAAGGGGTTCTATTTATAGAACCACTTGTGTGGGCTTCAAGCTAAAAAGCCCACTTAAGTGTATTTTGGCCCATATCTTATAATATGCCCAAAATCACTTAAGTATTTGGTACCTTACCATATTTCGTCTCCCACTTAAGTGCACCGTACCTTACGGTGTTCCTTAGTTACTCTATCTCTCATCAATCCGTCCTTTGTATGTGACCCTATAGGTTTTCGCGACGTTGGCAATTATATTAAATCACGCATTTAACATAATAAATAGTGAGCGGTATCTAGCAACACATCACTGCTACCCAAGTCACGAAAATGTCATGTGATCTGACAAAACCTCCTGTGATAATAATTATGTGTATAATTACCCCTTTGCCCTTATGTCTATATTGAACACAAGGTATAGACCGTGTCACCCTTGTCCAGTTCAATATTGGGCTCATAGACATTTATCCTGTTACGCAGGATTGGCAAATTCCATCTAGGACACTCATGTCCCTCAGCATGCTTCGTGGAGTACCCATACACTGTCTTTATGGTTATCCAGTTACGGACAACGTTAGATCAGCAACAAAGCACTCGACTCTACATCTAGGATCCATAGTGGTTTCAGGTCGAAGAGTGGTATACACTATTATCACCATGAGAATAACTTATGACACTTTGCATAACTTTCTATATAGTATTCTCATAGCGGGTCAATCCGGTATAAATATTACTCCTAATATTCATACCTATGTTTAAGACTTGATAACTTTTTATCCATGATCCATGAGATGTGATCATCAGTCTACAAACATAATAGTCTTAATGCTTTAATGTTATCCCACTTCACATTAAAGCTCGACTACAGATACTTTAAGAATAGTGCCCTTATGTTTAATGTGTTCTCATGATTAAGTCACACTTAATACATTAAACGGACTATCTATTCTAGGGACTTTATTAATCAACCATAATAAAGAAAATGCCTTTTATTATTAATAAATAATTCGATACAAGTACCAAAAGTATTGGCCTCTAGGGCTTACACCAACACAATGGACTCCTAATTGCGACGATATGTGATGTTGTGTGTATTCATGTACTTGACAGTGAGGAAACTCCAGATCAATGGTGGATTTGTATTGAGGCATGTACCCTTTAGAGCCGAGAGGACCCATAGGATATTATGACACACTGAGATTTAGAAATCTCACCTAAATCCTATTATTATTTTTCAAGTGTCTCTTAGAAGTGAAGATTTGCTATAAGGTGTGGATTAAAGACTTGGATGAGCAGATGGCATGAAGATCTTATCAGATCTTATATTTTCGTTGTACATTCCTTGAAGACATATGTGTTGTATACACTCTTAGTTTGGATTTTTAAGATGTATACAATTTTTATTATGTCATCTTTAAATTTTGTATGTTTATATATACCATATTATAACATCACTACATATTATTCTAGACGTATATGTATGGGGTGTTACATTTAATATAAGAGCAGGTCAATTCTCGACCCGGCCATGAGACATTACTAGCAATTCTCTTCTCCCTCACATGTGCATGTTGCTAGCCTGATTTCTACTGTCACAATTGTCATACCCCAAAATTTTCCCTCCCCCTTTCACTTTTCATCTAACCTTTGGATTGAGATTCATCTGCATTCATTCATGCCTCATTCATGTGCATCATTCATTCATGTTAACACTTGTTAATAATCATCATAGATTCAAAGCTTATGGTTAATAAAGACCAAAATTTTGTTTGACGATTGGAGTATTGCTCATCATGTGGGGTGAAACCCTAGTTTCATGATCTTTGGGTCTTTGATTCAAGGAAACCACATCACAACATTCATTTGTGCATCAAAATCCTAATTCTTGGCTTTGTTCCTTTGGGATCTTGTGTTTAACCTCTTGAGCATTTATTTGGCCACTAAACCCTAATTGTGGGTCCATCATATGTTAGGAGGTTAATTATGGAGCTTCATTCTTGGTTTGAATACCTTGATTAGGAGGGGTGTATCACGAAACCCTAATTATGCATGCTTGGTACTTGTGTCAAACTTTCCATATAAATACATTCATAACTTTCCATACAAATTCAATTCAATAAACATTCATTTAAATTTCATAACTTTTCATTAAGTCAAACTTTCCATTTCATGACACTTCAATACACTTTCCATTCAATACACATCCAAAGTCATTTCCATAACTATCCAAACATTCAAACTTTCCATACAATTTTCCACATAATCTCATTCATTCAATTAACTTTTCAATACACAATCTAACAATTCAATACATTCCCATTACAAATCAATACAATTCAAATGACCGAGCAATAAACTCAATCCCAATTCTAGCATATTCCAAGCATGCCATAACATTTGTCAAGCCTTTGAAACATATCCAACTCGCAGAACACTATGACCAAGCAAATGCAACACACACTAAGACAAAAGGCCACACGCATAAACCCTGCAACACCAAGTGGAAACCCTGCAAAACTCAACCAACACAAAACACACCAAATCATCCTTCAAACACAAAGCCCTGCATATTTGCTAAAAGAACTCACACAAGTGAAAGCTCTTAATGACCACACCTGTAGAAATTCATTCAACGGAGCCATTCACATCAATGCATCCACCCTGCAAAATTCATTCAATACAATACACTAAATCAGACTCCTTCATTCTAACGCATAGCCCATAACACAAATTCAAAACTAACATTACACCTGCACTTTTCTATATAACAGAACTAACTGAACCTGCAAAATTCATTAACAAAACATCAATTCGAATTCCATGATAAGCTAACAAACGCAATGCCCAGAGAATAAAAACCAACCCACTAACTGAAATTACAAAAAACTAACTCATTTTCACTAATTTCAAAGGCTAACAGATTCTTCAATTTCTAACGTCCTCGATGCATTTCAATTGAATTTCATGTGCATTTCTAACCGCAAATCAAAACTATATAAATACAATCATTCATTCACTCTTCAAGGGATCACAATTCATTTTCACATTGCTCTGATTTTCGAGATTTTGCTTTTCATATCAAACCTCTCTTCACCCTCACACAGAGCTCTCTCAGAATACTTCATTAAAGCTTAATCTTGAAGCTTCAATAGAGTTAAGCTAAGCCTTCCATCATTACACTCCCTCTCGATTACCTTTGATTATGCCATATCTCGATTCCAGAAGAAGTTTCAGAAGAAGAAGAGAACCAAAGGAAGAAGATAAGATCAAAATTTACCTGCTACAAGTGATTTTCCGTCGCATCTTCATCTTCTTCGATTCAACATTCGCCAGAACAAATCTCTATTTCGGAGGTAAATTTTCTTCTTCTCTGTTTTCCATAATCTTGTTACCATTGCATAGACAATAATTTAGGGATCAATATCCCTAAGGTTTGAGCATGAATTCGTGAATATTCATCGTTTAATTCATCCTTGAAGACCTAGGGTTCTTTATGATTCCCTTTCTGTTTGGAGTTTAGAGCAGTAATCTATTGAAATTGACCTCGAATTCTAAATAAGCATGTTATCATGATCCTGACGATGGTTTTAGTTGGTGCTATGGTATTCCACCGCCGCCAGAGGCGAGCTCCGGCGCGGTGGATGACTGTGGTCAATGGTGGAGCCAACCTAAGTCCACTATGATATCCCTTTCTTGGATGCACGCGTGTTTTACTCATTTGAATTTTCATTTTACGTTGAATTCCATTCCACATTGCCCCTTATGTTTCATTATTGGGCCCAATGGAGGTGGGCCTTATGTTACTTCAATGAACGCACACTACATGGATTTTGCACCCCCTATCTCTCACATCAATTGGAACTTTGGGCCTTGCAATGGGCCCTGCGCATTTTCTACTAATTGTACCTCTGTGTTGCTGATCCATACCGCCGTGTTTGTGTATTTCTTTTTGCATTTTATTCCATTTTTGTTCCCTTTAATTTCTTGCTATTTTCTTTTTATTGTTCTTGACTTGATATAGAAATTAATTGTTAGGGTGATTAGTCTTTTTTTTTAACATGATTAGTTGATTTAGTTAGGATTAATTGTGTAGATTAATTCTTGATTAATTGAAAATGAATATAAAATATTGATTTAACTTAGTTTGCATGATTAAGTTTAGATTGTCAAGCACATGTTGATTGTATATCACATTGTAATTTAATTCTTTCATGTTTAGAATTTTAATTCTTGATTTAGGATTTAATTGATTATAATTAATTTTGTCCATTTAGGTTTGATTGACTTTTTAATCATTTGTTTCTCGTGTGAATGGATGATTGGGATCTTTGATTGATTTCACCTTAACCATTGCATGCTCCCCCAGTTTAGGGTTTTACTTAGAATCAATTGATAATAGATTGACTAATTAATCCATTAAGTTGTACATAATCCAATTGATCTTTTTCCCATTGGTTGTGTTGATCGAAGTTTACTTCGATCAATCAAATTCTTTGCACTATGCTCAATTCCCAAAGCCTATTAAAGTGATCAAAAAAACCTTTATCACTTAATAGGGTAATGTTGGAGAATAGCCATCCAAGGCACAGCGGAATTTAAAAATTTCTCCATTTAGTGATCCTTACGAATGGGCATGATCAGTGATAGAATCGTTACCTCTTGTGGCGATTCAAACCTTTGGTGCAGATCTCTGATAATGATCAAAACCTTTGATACAGATCCACGGGGCGATCACGAACGTTGAACGATGACAACATCTCTACTCAGTCCACACGAACGGATTCCTTCAATCGCAGTGCTAGCTGTTATGAATGAAGGCTTTGAGTGAGAGAAAGAGGGAAACAAAATTCCAAGTCTCTACTTGAATTTCTGTCTGAGTGGATTGGAGTCACAATGCTTCTACCCAAGGGGTTCTATTTATAGAACCACTTGTGTGGGCTTCAAGCTAAAAAGCCCACTTACGTGTATTTTGCCCATATCTCATAATATGCCAAAATCACTTAAGTATTTGGTACCTTACCATATTTCGTTTCCACTTAAGTGCACCGTACCTTACGGTGTTCCTTAGTTACTTTATTTCTCATCAATCCGTCCTTTGTGTGTGACCCTATAGGTTTTCGCGGCGTTGGCAATTATATTAAATCACGCATTTAACATAATAAACAGTGAGCGGTATCTAGCAACACATCACTGCTATCCAAGTCACGAAAATGTCATGTGATCTGACAAAACCTCCTATGATAATAATTATGTGTATAATTACCCCTTTGCCCTTATGTCTATATTGAACACAAGGTATAGACCGTGTCACCCTTGTCCAATTCAATATTGGGCCCATAGACATTTATCTTGTTACGCAGGATTGGCAAATTCCATCTAGGACACTCATGTCCATCAGCATGCTTCGTGGAGTACCCATCAACTGTCTTTATGGTTATCCAGTTACGGACAACGTTGGATCAGCAATAAAGCACTCGACTCTACATCTAGGATCCATAGTGGTTTCAGGTCGAAGAGTGGTATACACTATTATCACCATGAGAATAACTTATGACACTTTGCATAACTTTCTATATAGTATTCTCATAGCGGGTCAATCCGGTATAAATATTACTCCTAATATTCATACCTATGTTTAAGACTTGATAACTCTTTATCCATGATCCATGAGATATGATCATCAGTCTACAAACATAATAGTCTTAATGCTTTAATGTTATCCCACTTCACACTAAAGCTCGACTACGGATACTTTAAGAATAGTGTCCTTATGTTTAATGTGTTCTCATGATTAAGTCACACTTAATACATTAAACGGACTATCTATTCCAGGGACTTTATTAATCAACCATAATAAAGAAAATGCCTTTTATTATTAATAAATAATTCGATACAAGTACCAAAAGTATTGGGCTCTAGGGCTTATTGTAACACCCTTCTACCCAAACGACATATTTAAATTATTTATCAGAGTACAACATGTAGAAGAGTTTACATTTCATAACACATAACAATTATCATATCACAATATAAAATTTATTTTTCATTTTAATAAAACTTCGCAGCGGACAACACACAATTATTATAATTCATCATGTAACAATTCATAAAATGTTTCAACATTTATCTCAACAAAAGATCTCAACATGTTAACCATCATGAACAACGGAAATAATAACATAATATCTATCGAATCCCATAACCCCGGTGTCACATGACCAGAGCATTTGACTCGACTCTGTAGCATAACTCTACACTTATTCTTCAACCTCAACACTAGCTACTCCTCTTTATCTGCACATTGTTCATCATGGATGAACATAAACACATGCAGAAGGGGTGAGAATTACATTATTAAACAATAATATAACGACAGAAATATAAGCATAATATAATTATATTGCACACATGTCAACCCAGTTCATCATAATCATCATTATAATCAACAAACTCATGAACATCAACAAAACAACACATCAATTGCAATGCACACACCCATGCATGACTCAACACGACTCGGTATACCCATTTTGTGACCACTGCAGGATCACCACTCCCAGATTCATCACCATAGAATCCGAGT
This sequence comes from Lathyrus oleraceus, assembly GCF_024323335.1. Classification (NCBI taxonomy): domain Eukaryota; kingdom Viridiplantae; phylum Streptophyta; class Magnoliopsida; order Fabales; family Fabaceae; genus Lathyrus; species Lathyrus oleraceus. Next base: position 380,607,384 of record NC_066583.1, on the reverse strand, counting down.
TCCCCGTAAGGAACCAAGCCTCTCAACAAGCCCGGAGTCAACAACATCATTGGAACTCAGTCCGTTCATCACTAGGCATCGGCCTTTCATGAATGCATGCACATCAAACATGCATCATAATCATCATCGCAACAACAACATCATATAGTCATGTTATCATCATCATTAATATCATGACATACAACTCAACAAAACAACAACAACATCATAACGATATCACATCGTCACATAACACATTCATAACTAAACACGTAATTCAACATATCCTCATCATGACACCTCATACAAATCATATAATCACTATTAATTGTTTATAGTACAACTACAGCGACTTACTAAGAGTCTCGCAACTCAACGTACTCAAAACCCACCAACATTAGCTTCTGCATTTCACCAGTTCGCGCCGCCAACATAGGGACGCGCCGCGAACTCTCCAACTCAACACAGTTCGCGCCGCGAACGAAGGGTCGCGTCGCGAACAACTTATTTCGCTTCAGTACGCGCCGCGAAGCAGGGTTCGCGTCGCGAACAACGAATTACAGAACCCCTCTAAATCCTGCCCAGTTCGCGCCGCGCACTAGGCTTCGCGCCGCGAATCGCGCGCACCCAGAACCCTCTGCTGCAGAATTCAGCGCAGCTTCGCTTCTCTACTCGCCATAACCCGTACCCCACAGCTAGCAAACCAAAATCGACATTTAACAGACACATATACGCAACATACTTCGATTACGATGCATATAACACAACAAAACTCACAAATCAGAGGATTTTCCATCAAAACCCCAACTTTCCCAATCTCCCTAAAATCCCCAAAATTCATCAACAATTCAACAGATGTCATACAATTGCTCGCATATCATTGTTTAATAAGGTTCAGACCCCTTACCTCTTTGGATTGAAGGAAGCTCTGAGCAATCTTTGGCCTTTTCCTCTTCCTTCCCTTTCTCTTCTGCAGTTCTTTCTCTTTTTCTGACTCTGAAGCAAAACACGTGAAAACCAACTGAGTTCTCCTTTTGGCCTCTTATATCCAATTCCACCTTTACCCTTCCACTCTTCATATTCCATTTATTTTATTTATTTAATTATTATTAAAATAAATAACATCTATAATAATAATAATAATTCCCAAAATTTCAACTTTATTTAATTAAATTAATAACATAATATTAACTTAATTAAATAATTCTCTTATTTTAAATCGGGGTGTTACAACTCTCCCCCACTTTAGAAGTTTTCGTCCTCGAAAACATACCTCAAGTAAATAGAGCCGGATACGACTCCTTCATCTGATCTTCACGCTCCCAAGTCAAGCTCTCACCAGCTGGACCTCCCCAAACAACTTTCACTAGAGCAATCTTCTTACCTCTCAGGGTCTTCTCTTCTCGGTCATCTATCCGAATTGGCAACACCTCAACGGTCAAATTATCTCTCACCTGGATATCATCCAACTGAACAACATGCGAAGGATCCGCAATATATTTTCTCAACTGAGATACATGAAACACATCGTGCAGATTAGAAAGCGACGGCGGTAAAGCTATCCGATACGCCACTTCCCCAACCCTCTTCAAAATCTGATACGGACCCATGAACCTCGGAGTAAGCTTTCTAGACTTTAAAGCCCTACCCACACCTGTCGTCGGAGTAACTCTCAGGAACACATGATCTCCCTCTTGGAATTCAAGTGCCTTTCTCCTCTTATCATGATAACTCTTCTGACGACTCTGAGAAATCTTCATCTTCTCCTGAATCATCTTAACCTTTTCAGTCGTCTGCTGCACAATCTCAGGTCCGAGTACAACACTCTCACCTGATTCATACCAACACAATGGAGTTCTACACCTCCTACCATACAATGCTTCATATGGAGCCATACCGATACTAGCATGAAAACTATTATTATAAGTAAACTCCACCAACGGCAAATAACTATCCCAAGAACCACTCTGCTCCAACACACAAGCTCTCAACAAATCCTCCAAGGATTGGATAGTTCTCTCAGTCTGACCATCAGTCTGAGGATGATAAGCTGAACTCAACCTCAACTTAGTCCCCAACGCTTTCTGCAAACTTTCCCAAAATCTAGAAGTAAATCTGGGATCTCTATCAGACACAATACTGGATGGAATACCATGCAGCCTCACTATCTCCTCAATATACAACTCTGCCAACTTCTCTAAAGAGTGATTAATCTTCATCGGCAAGAAATGCGCCGACTTAGTCAATCGATCCACAATCACTCAAATAGAATCATTACCTTTCACCGTCCTCGGCAATCCCGTCACAAAATCCATGGAAATGCTATCCCACTTCCATTCAGGAATCTTCAAAGGTTGCATCATACCTGTCGGTTTCTGATGTTCAATCTTTGACTTCTGACAAGTCAAACAGGCATACACAAACTTAGCAACATCTCTTTTCATACCAGCCCACCAAAACAACTTCTTCAAATCTTGATACATTTTAGTCGCACCTGGATGGATACTCAATCCACTCCTATGGCCTTCTTCAAGAATACTCTTTTTCAATTCAGACAACTCAGGAACACAAACTCTACCTTTAAATCGCAGGATGCCATTCCCATCAATCTCAAAATTACCACCATTACCCTGGTTAACCATAGTAATATGATCAACTAGAGCGACATCAACTTGCTGACCATTCCGAATATCCTCCAGAATTCCACTAGTCAACTTCAGCATACCCAACTTTACACTATCAGCGGAAACTTCACAACCCAAACTCATATCACGGAACTGTTCAATTAACTCAAGCTCCCGAACCATCATCATAGACATATGTAGAGACTTTCTACTCAGCGCATCTGCAACTACATTAGCCTTACCGGGATGATAACTCAATTCGAAGTCAAAATCCTTCAGTAATTCTAACCACCTTCTCTGCCTCATATTTAACTCTTTCTGATCAAACAGATACTTCAGACTCTTGTGATCACTGAACACTTCGAATCTGGAACCATACAGATAATGCCTCCACATTTTCAACACAAATACAACAGCTGCAAGTTCTAGATCATGCGTGGGATAATTCCTCTCATGAACTTTCAACTGTCTAGAAGCATAAGCTACAACCTTACCATCCTGCATCAAAACACCACCAAGACCCATCAAAGAAGCATCACAATAAACAACGAAGGACTCACTAGGATTAGGCAAGACCAACACTGGAGCACTGGTCAACCGCCTCTTCAACTCAACAAAACTCGCTTCACAAGCTGCATCCCACACATACACTTGACCCTTCTTAGTCAACTGCGTCAACGGCAATGCCAACTTAGAGAAGCCCTCAATAAATTTGCGATAATAACCAGCTAACCCCAGAAAACTGCGTATCTCGGTAGCAGACTTCGGAGTCTCCCACTGTAATACAGCAACAACTTTAGCAGGATCGACCAAAATCCCACCGCTCGAAATCACATGGCCAAGGAAACTCACTTCCTTCAACCAGAACTCACATTTAGATAACTTTGCATATAATTTCTTTTCTCTTAACACCTGCAAAACAATTCTCAGATGTCCTGCATGCTCTTCTTCCGTCTTAGAATATATCAATATATCATCTATGAACACCACAACAAAATTATCAAGGTACGGATGAAATATACGATTCATATATTCCATAAACACACCTGGAGCATTAGACACACTGAACGGCATCACAGTGTATTCATAATGACCATACCTCGTACGGAAAGCAGTCTTCGCAATATCATCTGACTTCACTCGGATCTGATGATAACCCGACCTCAAATCAATCTTACTGAAAACATGAGCTCCAACCAACTGGTCCATCAAATCATCAATCCTCGGCAATGGATACCGATTCTTGATAGTCACCTTATTCAACTGCCGATAATCGACACACAACCTCATCGTACCTTCTTTCTTCTTCACTAACAATACTGGTGCACCCCAAGGAGAAACACTTGGACGCACAAACTTCTTCTCCAGCAATTCCTCAAGTTGCTTCTTCAGTTCAACTAATTCAGTTGCCGACATTCTATAAGGAGACATCGACACTGGACTCGTACCTGGTACTAAGTCAATGACAAATTCGACTTCCCGTTCTGGAGGTAATTCACTTACATCCTCCGGAAACACATCTTGAAATTCACAGACAACAGGCAAATCTACACTCACCACTTTCTTATCCGCTTGCAGAGACGCAAATAAAGCGAATATCTGAGCTTCATCTTTCACAAATTCCCCCACCTGCCTAGCAGATAGAAATCTTGCCTCATCATTCTCACCAACTTCAGAAAACTGCACCGTCTTACTATAGCAGTTGATAAACACGCCATAGAATTCTAGCCAATTCATTCCCAGAATAATATCAATTTGGTGCAAGGGTAAGCACACCAAATCAACCACGAACTCTCTCCCAAAGATCGTCAAATGACAACCTCGACAGACAACAGAAGTCTTCACAGAACCATTAGCAGGAGTATCTATCACCATACTTCCGCCTAGGGACGACATACTCACACCAATCCTGGTCGCACACTCATACGAAATAAACGAATGCGTAGCACCAGTGTCAACAATAGCAAGCAATTCAACATTATTAATCAAGCAAGTACCTTTAATCAGATTATCTCCTTTAGGAGCTTCAGTCCCACTCAGAGCAAACACCCTACCAGTAGTATGAGCTGCAGTAGCCGCCTTCTTCGGTTTCGAGCATTGCAAACTGATATGGCCTTTCTCGCCACAATTAAAACATGTCGGACCAGCATCCTTACATTCCGTAACTCTATGACCAGCCTGACCGCATCGGAAACATCTCAGCACTTTCTTGGTACAGCTATCAGCACGGTGGCCTGGCTCGCCACACTTGAAACATTTACCAGCTATGGAAGATCCTCCCCCACTTGGCTTCTTCTCATCTACTACTTTCTGCTTACCTTTTCCATTCGGAGATGCATAAGGACCACCACGATCCTTATTCTTCTTCTCACTAAGACTCTTGTAGTGAGCAGTCCTAGCCTTGCTATCTTCATCAAATATCCTGCACTTGTTAACCAGTGTAGGAAACCTACGAATCTCCTGGTAACCAATGCCTTGTTTGATCTCTGGACGCAACTCATTCTCAAACTTGACACACTTGGATTCCTCAGCATCAGCATTATTATAATGAGGACAATACTGCACCAGCTCCTCAAACTTCGAAGCGTAATCAGCAACAGACATGTTACCTTGCTTCAGTCCTAGAAATTCCATCTCCTTCTTACATCGCACATCAGCAGGAAAATATTTCTCCAGAAAGGCCGTCTTGAACCTTTCCCAAGTCATCTCAGCACCTGGTACTGAAATTCTCTGGCGAGTGTTATCCCACCAGTTTTCAGCCTCTTCAGATAACATATGCGTACCAAACTGCACTTTCTGTGCTTCAGTACACGTCATCACCCGGAAGATCTTCTCAATTTCCTTCAGCCAAATCTGAGCACCATCTGGATCATAGCGCCCTTTGAATGTAGGAGGGTTATTCTTCAGAAACCTCCCCAAATTCTTAAACTCGTCGACCGGCGGATTCTGCTGCGCCTGCATAGCCTGCGCTATAGCAGCCAAAGCCTCAGCAATCGCACAGTCACTTTCTCCAGCCATACTCTACACAACACAACCACAACCGTTAAATATCGACAGTGTCATCTACACTAATCGACCAACAGGGAAACATCACATTATGACTCGACTGGACTGACCATGCTCTGATACCACTAATGTAACACCCTTCTACCCAAACGACATATTTAAATTATTTATCAGAGTACAACATGTAGAAGAGTTTACATTTCATAACACATAACAATTATCATATCACAATATAAAATTTATTTTTCATTTTAATAAAACTTCGCAGCGGACAACACACAATTATTATAATTCATCATGTAACAATTCATAAAATGTTTCAACATTTATCTCAACAAAAGATCTCAACATGTTAACCATCATGAACAACGGAAATAATAACATAATATCTATCGAATCCCATAACCCCGGTGTCACATGACCAGAGCATTTGACTCGACTCTGTAGCATAACTCTACACTTATTCTTCAACCTCAACACTAGCTACTCCTCTTTATCTGCACATTGTTCATCATGGATGAACATAAACACATGCAGAAGGGGTGAGAATTACATTATTAAACAATAATATAACGACAGAAATATAAGCATAATATAATTATATTGCACACATGTCAACCCAGTTCATCATAATCATCATTATAATCAACAAACTCATGAACATCAACAAAACAACACATCAATTGCAATGCACACACCCATGCATGACTCAACACGACTCGGTATACCCATTTTGTGACCACTGCAGGATCACCACTCCCAGATTCATCACCATAGAATCCGAGTTCCCCGTAAGGAACCAAGCCTCTCAACAAGCCCGGAGTCAACAACATCATTGGAACTCAGTCCGTTCATCACTAGGCATCGGCCTTTCATGAATGCATGCACATCAAACATGCATCATAATCATCATCGCAACAACAACATCATATAGTCATGTTATCATCATCATTAATATCATGACATACAACTCAACAAAACAACAACAACATCATAACGATATCACATCGTCACATAACACATTCATAACTAAACACGTAATTCAACATATCCTCATCATGACACCTCATACAAATCATATAATCACTATTAATTGTTTATAGTACAACTACAGCGACTTACTAAGAGTCTCGCAACTCAACGTACTCAAAACCCACCAACATTAGCTTCTGCATTTCACCAGTTCGCGCCGCCAACATAGGGACGCGCCGCGAACTCTCCAACTCAACACAGTTCGCGCCGCGAACGAAGGGTCGCGTCGCGAACAACTTATTTCGCTTCAGTACGCGCCGCGAAGCAGGGTTCGCGTCGCGAACAACGAATTACAGAACCCCTCTAAATCCTGCCCAGTTCGCGCCGCGCACTAGGCTTCGCGCCGCGAATCGCGCGCACCCAGAACCCTCTGCTGCAGAATTCAGCGCAGCTTCGCTTCTCTACTCGCCATAACCCGTACCCCACAGCTAGCAAACCAAAATCGACATTTAACAGACACATATACGCAACATACTTCGATTACGATGCATATAACACAACAAAACTCACAAATCAGAGGATTTTCCATCAAAACCCCAACTTTCCCAATCTCCCTAAAATCCCCAAAATTCATCAACAATTCAACAGATGTCATACAATTGCTCGCATATCATTGTTTAATAAGGTTCAGACCCCTTACCTCTTTGGATTGAAGGAAGCTCTGAGCAATCTTTGGCCTTTTCCTCTTCCTTCCCTTTCTCTTCTGCAGTTCTTTCTCTTTTTCTGACTCTGAAGCAAAACACGTGAAAACCAACTGAGTTCTCCTTTTGGCCTCTTATATCCAATTCCACCTTTACCCTTCCACTCTTCATATTCCATTTATTTTATTTATTTAATTATTATTAAAATAAATAACATCTATAATAATAATAATAATTCCCAAAATTTCAACTTTATTTAATTAAATTAATAACATAATATTAACTTAATTAAATAATTCTCTTATTTTAAATCGGGGTGTTACACTTATACCAACAGGTAAGTCCCTTGTGTTCAAGCTATACTGGATCTCAGGAGCTCAAGACCTCAAGATTCAAATTCAAGCTCAAGAATTCAAAGTCAGTACCAGGCATTTACATTATAGACAGAGTGGACTATGGTTCAAGCACAACAAAGGTGTATCAACACTTGTCAATCATGATTCAAGTTTTGGGCCATGAGTCTTAAGCAATAGATAAGGGGTGAGAGGGAGCATTCATATCCTCATTCTGAATATCTTTGGGTACGGGACGAATGACCCAGTTGCTCATTGTATTCACTTATATTCATAGACTTTAGCATAATCTGAATCAAATGATTGTCAAGTCTTCTTCTTCATAAGCAACACTTCATCATAAGGAGCAGCAAATAGAGTCTTCTTTAGCAACTTGCCAGTCACGATGAGTATCACATGCCATGAGCCTTAAGTAGTAAATAACGGGTGAGATGGAGCACTCATATCCTCATTCTGAATATCATTGGGTATGGTATGAGTGACCAAGTTGCTTATTGTATCCACCTTTACTCATAGACTTTATTGTGGTTCAAGTCAAATGACTGTCGAGTCTTATGCATCTATCATTACCATCTCTCAGCAGTATTGTATTGTATTCTCTTTGGAACCAAATACCCTTTCCCTTTAGATTCCATGTACACCCTTTTTGGGAAAATAACCAATGCCCACCTCGTGAACCAATAGTTGGTTTGTCTTGATGCCAAACATTTAATTACTTTGTTTTCTGGCTTGATGCCTATTTACTCTTTGGTTCAGAGTTTATTCCTTCATGGATACATATACCATTATATTTTGGTTTCAGATTGACTATTCCCCTATGTCGCAGCGGGAAAATTTTGAGATTAAGTTATTGATTAACTTAACTCAGAAAAAGCAAGATTCGCCACCGAACTTTATTGTTTCCAAAGGGATGTGAGAAAGGTCAAACAAAACCCACAAAAGCTAGAAGAAAAGAGAAATCTGGATACATAGGTTGGTTATGCAAGGGGAATGTATTAACACCTCTCACATATATGGTACTCCATATGAACCACTTGAAAATCTGTGTTTATGAAAAAACTGGGTTGCTTGTTGATTGATTTTAATTTGAAAAGACATTTTGTCATATTCAAGTGGAAAACTCAACTTACTATCCACAAGTATGAGGAAATGAGCATTTGCATCATCTTGTTATGGAGAGTTTTTACTTAGACTTTCTCACAAGCATGTCTCAACATTCAAGTGGAAAATTTCAATCATTTCTCAACATATTGTTGTCATACCCCAAAATTTGTCCTACCCTTCACATCGACCATATAAATTAATAACCTTAAGCATTTGCATATCATCTGCATACACTTATTTCATTTGAATAAGCATGGTTCAACACAAGGAGGTACATGACTTGAATTCATGTGTTCCTTAGTGCATTGATGCGTTTGTTCGGTCATTTCATCCAACCATGGTTTAAGACGATTCACAAGTCTTGTAATCATTTGGGTTCGTTGGTTCACTGCATGTCGTTATCCGATTTATATTTTCATCATTTGCATCATAATCTCTTCCCCGATTGATCTTAGTTTCAAATTTATTTTTGAAGTTCAAATTGATTTTAATTCAAAATCGATTTTGGATACTCAATATGATTTTTGGGATTTAGATTAATTTTGGAAGTTATTTCATCTTTTCTTTCAAAGTAATTTTGGAGGTTTAAATTGGTTTAGATTAATGTTGAATGACGTTTCGCCATTTTGTTGTCAAGATTAATCCTCGTATAATTCAAATTGATTTTGGAAATTCAAATCAACTTTGATGATTCGAATTAATTCTTGATAATTCAAATGGAGTTGATAATTCAAATCAATTCTTAAATCCAATTTAATCTTTAGAATTTCCTTTTTTTTATTCATCTTTGGGAATGGACCATTATTGTTAATTTAGAGAGGCCCATTTTTCTTTGGGTTGAGCCCAAATCCATAACCCATCCAATTTCTAAACTCCAAATAAACCAAATCCAATTCATCACATATCCATTTCTAAATCCAATTTATTATCATCCAAATCTCCATTTCATCCAAACTTGAATCCATTTTTCATTAACAAAAAAAAACAATATCCAATTAAATCCATGTTCTAAAAAATTTAACCAATTTACCAAAACAATTAACCATACTCACACTCAACCCACATCCAATTAACCATTCAGGCTTAACCCATAACCAAATCCATGTTTTAATTACATATCCAATATTCAATTCCCATAACCCATATTCCAATTCTATATCCACTTCCATTTTTCATTTTAATGCCATATTCACAAAAGCCATGACAGCTACAAGGCAAACGTACAACCAAATGCAACTACCACCTGCATAAACTGAAAATACAAACATGATCCAATCCAAAAGCATAAGTCGTACCAATCCAAAGCCAACGGAAACAGTTGCGAAGTTGAAAACAAAGTTGCAACCCAAAAGAGGCCAAACCACCAAAACGGCGACGGCGACGCACCAAAGTTGAAGCAGGAAAATCCAGCTTAAACACAGCACAAAATGTAAGCCAACTTCCAAGCCGCACGCAGACAAAACGCAACATGAAGTAACCTGCAAAAAATCAACCACAAGCAAAATTAAAAACAAGAAAGTGCAAGTTGCAAGCCAATTGCATAAACCACTCCAAAGAAATCCAAAACGCATAAAAAGTTTTATATAAATACTCTGATTAACAGCGATTTTTCGCTCTCTCTCCAATTTCTAACAAACTTTTCCATTCTTCTTCTTTCTCCTTCAACTCCACCAAAACTCAACTGAATTTCCATAACCGTTTCTCACAAAACCTCCATAACCATCTCTGCACCTCGTCCTTCATCGCGACAAGAATCACCGCCGCACCACCACCACCACGATTCAATTCACCAAGAACTCCATCCTCACAAACCAACTATTCTGTAACGGAATGAATTGAAGAAGTAACATAAACAGAAATTGATAATAGAATAAAGAAGAAGACTGCAGAATGACGAACTGGTTTGAATCGCTCCGTCGTTGACTTCACAAGGATCCCGAAAAATAGAATAGAAAAAGAACTATAACAGCACAGATTCTCCAACTCAAGACCTCGCGCGATTCTGAAGCGATTCGCCCGAAGCAAACACACCAACAATCTCTCATCGATCGCGCTACCTAGCACCGCTCAACAATTTCACCAAGGTTCCGACTCGTCGTCGTGTTCGTTGGATTCCGATTTCACATTTGCAGGAAAAAGTTGTGGCATCCTCTATCGAGAAGTTGCCGTGTTACGCCGCGTTTGTGTTTCCTGAACGTGTTGCGGCGCTTGGATTTCGTGGTGCAACAGGAGAGATTGTGCTTCCGCCATTGCTGAGTTTGGATAAGAGGTATGTGGTTCCGTTTCCGTTAAATCCCGATTGGGCCTAAAATCAGCTTATGGATCGTCATACTCCCTCTGCCATCTTTGCACCCCTGGTTGGGCCTCTAAGTTCCCTTTGAGCCCACTCCATTCAGAATTTAATATGTTGATAAGTGGTAGATTTAATTTATTGATTAACGGCTAGAATTCACTTGTTGATTAATTGTGTAGATTTAATTTTATTAATGGTTTAGAATTAATATTTTGTTATTTGTTTTGGATTTAATCCCTCTTGTAATTTCTAACAATTAACAATTAACATTTAATTCTTTACTTTTTCGCATCTAACTTTTAAATTATGCATCTAATTTTTAAATTCCGCTTCTAACATTTAATTTTTGTCATTTACCTTATACAATTTTATTTTGTTTTTTTATCATATTGTGCATCATTCATCTCATTCCAAAAATAAATTTAAAATGGTAAAGACTTAAAAAATACAAAAATAAGATAATTCTCCAAGCATGGAAAGAACTTTGGACAAAGGACTTAGAGATTTCTTGTTAGTACCCTTGCACTTGGACTTGGACTTGGACTTGTGTGATTGACCTATGCGACTTGGAGTTTTCGAGGACTTGTAATCTTTTATTACAAGAATAAAATGCATTCATGGCACTACCCGAGGGAGACTTGTTTTGTAATTTCATTATCCAATTGTTAGCTTAGGACATAAGGCACACACAAGGCTTTCTCTTGGGCTACCTGACAATGAGACCTTTTATTTCTTGCACTCCATTGTACTTTACATGTAACCCCTCCCCTTTCCGACGTACGCATTTACTTGCTTTCTTTTATTGCTTGTTAGCTACTCCTTAGGCATTATGAACGCTCATCATTTTGCAACCAATAATCAAACCCTTGATTCAACGTCAAGCGGTCTTTTCTCAAATCAAAAATCAATAAGCAAACCCTTGATCCAACATCAAGCGGTCTTTTTAAATCAAACTAAAAAACACAATAAAAATGGCGATTGGGGTCGTACGTCACGAGCCTTAAGCGATAAAGAAGGGATGAGACTGGAGTTTTCCTACACTCATTCTGAATGCTTCGAACACAAGACGATTGGCTTGGTAGTTTGAGGTATTCACCTTTATCCATAGTCTTTAGTGCAATCCAAAATCAATAACACTTTCTTCAAAACTTAAAAACAACTCAACTCATTCAAACCTTTTGTTTGAGCCTTAGGGCGACACAATCGAAAATCCTTCTTCAAGGTAATAAAATCAACAAAACAAACCAGACAATTTTAAAACCCATGAACTACGGAAGCTCTGATTTCTCACTTCAACAAGTGGGCATACGTAGGCACGAGGATCCATTCCTTGGCGAGCACATTAATTTAAAATCGACCTCCACTCCGCAAACCTTTGGTAAGCAAGCATTCGATAAACAACATCCACATAAGCGTAAACATCCTAGATGGTTACCATGGAGTAGCATGGATGTGAGGGGTGCTAATACCTTCCCCTTGCATAACTGACTTCCAAACCTGTTTGTGGTTGCGATGACCATTCTTTGGGGTTTTCTCGATATTTTTCCTTTCTTTTGGAATAAATAAAAACCGATGGCGACTCTGTATTTTTCACGTAGCGACAGCTGGCGACTCTGCTGGGGACACCTCCCTAAGCAAGTTAAGCCTAATCTAGGTTGCTTCCTCACGTGTGTGGGTGCTTATCCTTTTGATATTGCTTACCTTATTTGTCGCCTTTTGCTTTAAATTTCTTTGGATATCTATTACATAGTTCCTTGGTTCTACGATATCGATGGATGCGACTCCGATTTCAAGTAACCTTGTGGGAAAGACTCCCCACCCGAATCTAGAGTGCAAACTTGAGATAGGAGAGGTTGAGTAGTATGGCCCATCAATAAGCTTTTCTCGTAAGGGTCGATATGAGAACCTCGCTTAGAGTAGATTCTTTTGGAGGCGTTAACGACCGTCGAGCTTTTGACGTAAGCGATCAATGTTTTCATTAGGATTCGTGACTTTAAGGACCTTTGTAGAACATTGAACCTTCAGCCAATTAAGATTGATGGTCACGTAGTACGGGTCCCCGAGAAGCTTTTCTCGCGAGGGTCAGTACGAAGTTCTCACTCAAAGTAGATCTTCTTTATGGAGTTGTCGACCGACAAGTTTTTGCCGTAAGCGGCAAACAATCAAGGAGGTCCGTGACTTTGAGACCCTTGTCTAGAACCCGATGTCGATGGTCGCGTAGTGCGGGTCCTCGAGAAGCTTTTCTCGTGTGGGTCGGTACGAAGATCTCACCCAGAAGAGGCTCATTTGAGGGAGTTAACGACCGGAAAGCTTTTGCCGTAAGCGGAAAATAGCCAAATGAATTGATGACCCTGGGGTCCCTATCTAACCCTAGACTACGACCAGTGAGACCTATGTGGAAAGCAATTAGAGTCATCCTCCATTCGCATCTCGAGCCTGTGGTATTACGCCTGATTGCGTGTTTAACTTGTGAAAGTCATGCTTGTGTATCGTTCATCCATGCATTCATGCATTCGTGCATCATAAATGATACAAGAAGATATAATACTCATGCATCATAACATCCTGCATTTCATGAGACCAATCTCACCATCACTTGGCCTTTTGTCAAACAAACCACTTCCAACAAAGTTGTTTGCCCGATATTTGTCTTGAACTAGAAGCATGTCGTAGATTACCATGGAAGAACTACGAAGAAATCAAGAGGCAGTGAAGGTTGAAATCAACCAGCTAAAGACTCAGATGTGCCTGATCATGGAGATCCTGCAGTCGATGCTGAGGAAGGAAGGAAATCATGTGCCAACTGTTGTACCAGAAGTGGTCACTCCGATGAACAGGCCTGACCCCCTTCCACCTCAGGAGCAACCTCGTGGGTTTCATCCACATCCTGTGCCTCTAAGGGCTCCGTATCAGCGGCCATTTCCTGTTCCCCGACCAAGGCAAAGGAACCTTATGCCGAACCGGTATCCAAATCAACAATGGAACTTCGCTCAATAAAGAAGACAAGGACCAAGAAGGCCTCTAAAGCAGTTTGATCCCGTGCCCATGTCATATGGTCGACTTCTACCTTTTTGCTTAATAGCTCGTTGGTGCAACTGAGAGAAACTAAGGCTCCTCCAACACATCTTCCTCGAGATTATAACATGAATGTCAGTTGTGAGTACCACTCTGGAACACCAGGGCACTCAATCAAGAATTGCAATGTCTTCAAGTACAAGGTACACAACTTGATTGATTCAAGGGCTATTATGTTCACGCTACAAGGCCTGAACATAATGAACACTCCCCTACCTCCGCAAGAGGGCACATCTGCAATGTTGTGATCAATGCAAGTAGAAGATGGGGTAGGTTTGAAGAGTATGCGCCTATGAGAAGAGTTTGCGAAGGATCTCCTTGAAGATGGTCGTGATATCTGTTGCGAACCTAATAATTCCAGTCTGAGGATCTGAAATAAGGCTGATGATGCCCACAGTCATTAGTTTGGTTAAAACATGTTCATGTGTGATTTTCTTGATTGTCATTTGTAGCATTCATTTGTAATAAACTTGTTCATTTTTGAATAATAATGACATTGAAATGAATATACATGTTTCGAATAAATCCATTCGTGGCCACTCATACTCTGTTTTGTCAATACCCAAATGTTGGTTTTAAGAGGAGGAGGATGAAATTAAAAACGCGAAATCACTGCTCGTACGCTTTTGAATAAAAACCTTGCTGATGATGTAAGACATTGTTTCCAATCCCAAACACCGGAGATATAAGGAGGATAATCCCTAGTCAACCCATTCGAGCCAAGGAGTAGGAGTTTCTTTCTAAACATTAAAACCCTCAATCTTAAACCGGGGCAGGGTAGTCGTCAGTCAGTTTGACCAAGCGTTCAAACTTCAAAAGAGGAGTGTCCTATCTAAGGATCAACCATATCTTATCCCTCACAAGAGGTCGGAAAACACCAAATTCCAAACGGTTGTCCCTCACCTACAGAAGCATGGGGCGGTCACAACCCATTCCAATCAAACGGATAAATGTCACACAATTTGCTTCGAAACAAAAAGAAACAGGAAAAACAAAAAAAATCACAAATCAAAAGAAAGAAAGCCCGCTAAGTCGAAAACTAAAAAACGAGTGACTTAGGTAAAAACTGGGGCATCCCTGTGGATTGTAAATCTGAGCCAATCCAACAAAAACAGGGAAATGAAAAACAGAAAGAGGAATCAAAATAAAATCCTCAGCAAGAACAAATTCGTGTGGCTACAAGCCAAACAGAAGGTGCATGATTGCCACACAAAAAACCTCGGGGGTTCATTAACCTTCACTCCCAAATCCCTTTTAGAGAAAGAGCGCTTGTATCGAACTAGCTGAATGTAGGACTGAAGAACATTACAAAGAACAGGTGGGTTAGGATAGGTTCGAGCCTTATATCCTTTCTTTCTAAAACCGTGAACCAGGCCACGTTACAACCCTCAAAAGACCTAATTGAAGCGGGGTTTATTTCGAAAGAGTACTATGGTCAGAACAATCGTGTTAAAACTGACTCCTCAACAATTTGCTCATAATTTGTGTTGATATTGATATGACATTCTCAATCAGTGATGCATTCATTGTATGTCATAATTCCAGTGAACATGTTTGGATTTCAAAACTGCATAAACATGGCATTGTTATTATCATTTCTAAAAACGAACATGTGTTACTCGTGAGTGAGCATTTGATATCAATAGACTTCCCATAATGAAAGTGCCTTGGAAAGCTGGATACCCCCAGAAGAGAATGATGCATAAAGACTTTGTTAAGCAGAGGCAAATTACTTCAATAGATTGAATCATAAGATAGAACACCTGAGAACTCCGTTGAGCAGAGACATGTTACCTTGATTTGATCGTACTCAGAGAGATAAACGCATAAGACTCTGTTGAGCAGCGCCAAATTGTTTTGATTGATCACAACAAGTGTTGAGAGCTTGAGACTCCGTTGAGCAGCAACCAGCCACCTCATGTGATTATATCAAGGAGTAGAACGTCCAAGAACTCCGTTGAGCAGAAGGACCAGATGTTTCATATTTCAATCAATCTGAGACAATTATGCCAAGAAATTTCAGAAAGATTCAGTCAGTCCGAGACAGTTAGGTCGAGATTCAGCGAATCTCTCCAAAGATCAGATAGTCAAGGGAGTAAATCACTCCAGTTGATCGCATCAGAAGACCAAACGCCTGAGAATTCCGTTGAGCATGGGCAATTTATTTTGATTGATCCTAACAAGTGTTGAACGCCTGAGACTCCTTTAAGCAGCGACCAACCACTTCGTGTGATTATATCAAGAATCAAAATGTCTAAAGAACTCCGTTGAGCAGAAAAGACAAGACACTTCAATTTTCGGTCAATCTGAAGCAATCACATCGATAAATTTCTATAAGATTCAGTGATCTAAGGAAGTCACGTCGATATTTGACAAATCTCTACGAGACATTAGTCAGGGGTATTCCCTTAGAGATCTGCCAGCCAGAGGAAGAGTTATTCCAAGAACTACATTGGGGCGGCCTACCTTAGGAACCCAAGAAATCAATCTTCCGAGATAGTTAATCAGAGGTATACAGTTCCAAGAAACTGGGACATGTAAGATCGAGATAGCTATCATGACAAAGCTGCTTCGTAACTGGTGATTGGGGTAATACATGCAGATTCCCAATAGACTGGGGCGTGGCTAACTAGAGAAGGAAGATCCTTTTTGTACTTTTGAGGTTGTTCAAAGCAAGATCCATGGTGCATAAGAGACTGCTAAGTTCGAGATAACTGTCGGGGGTCACTCTAAACACATCCCCTAACCTTTCAACAAAGAACACTGACATTAATTGATAAACCCAGTGGTTATTGGTACCCGATGGTCTCAATCTCCAGACATTTCCTACCATACCGCCTAACCAAAAGCCTGACCACGCATCAGCATTGCATAAATAATCATGCATTACATAACATTGCATCATCAAAAGAGCGTGGCATATTCCATCAAGATGGAGAATTACGCCATGCAAAATAAACATGCATAACTGCATAAAATTCTTTCTCGAAAGCATAAAAAGGAAAAGAAAAATCAGTCGTTGATACATTCTTCCTCCCTAATGAGAACATCATCATGAAACCTTGGATTGGTATTCCCCGCAGGTTTTCCCGAGATATTTCTTCTTCGTATTGCCTTTTGTAAGTACCGTTTTAAGTCTTTCGTCATTCACTTGCCTTTCGTAAGTCCTTTCGGCCTCGTGTCAGTCCTTATTGCCTTTCGCTTGGAGAAGATGATTAAGATAACTTACCTTTCGTGAGTTGATTTCATTGCTTTGTGCATGAAATCACGTCTCCCCCTCGATGCCTTTCGCACGAGTAGGGTACCTCTTTTAGATCTTCGCATCCCATTTATTTAAACGCTTGATGTAGGTTTGGTGAGTCTCGGGGTTTGGGTAACCATTGTGTCGAAAACTTCATCCCCAACGTTGTGTCTGCGGGGTGATTTGAAGTTATCGTGCCTATTGCAAGGTCCCCGCCTGACAGAGCGTATCAAAGCCCATATTTTGTCTGGAAAATTCTCTCAATTCAGTTTTCGCTTGGCGAAACGTCTTCAGAACTTTTACAAGTATTGGTGACCTTTCGTCGAGTAATTTCCTTTGGGAGTCTATTCTATTGTTGTTGTTTGCAAGCCCTCCTTGCCTTTAGCTTGGAGAAGATTATTGAGATAACTTACCTTTCATGAGTTTATTTCGTTGCTTTGTGCACGAAATCACGTCTCCCCCTCGTTGCCTTTCGCACGAGTAGGGTACCTCCGTCGGATCTTTGCATCCCGTTTGTTTAAACTCCTGATATAGGGTTGGTGAGTCCCGAGGTTTGGGTAGCCATTGTTTGAGAACTTCATCCCCACCGTGATGCCTGAGGGATGATATGAAGTTTTCGTACCTATTTGCAAAGTTCCCCACCTGTTAGAGTGTGCCAAAGCCCAGATTCGTCTGGCAGATCCCCTTTAGTCTAGGTTTTACCTAGCAGGTCTTAGTCCCACTCTTTGTTTTGCCTCGTGCAAATATTTGCAGCCTTTTGTCCTTTACTTACCTTTCGTAAGTATTCCCTTCCTTTTGCATGGGAGGTCTTTCGATTTTAGCTTAGCTGTTGCAACTCCCCTTTGTGCCTTTCGCATAAAGATTATTATCCCCAGTTGCTTACCTTTTGTAAGTCTCCTCAGCCTTTTGCTCGAGCATTGCTATTCTTGAACTTGCTTACCTTTTGTAAGTGACCCCTGCCTTTGGCCTAGAAATCTCCTTCTATAAAGAAGTCGTTATTATCTCTTGTATGAGAAGATTTTCCTTTTCGGTTTCTTCTTAACCCTCTATTGAGAAGTTTCTCATTACCTTCTATATGAGAAATACCTTCCAATTTTCTTCTTAACCCTTTATTAAGAAGTTTCTCACTACCTTTCGTATGAGAAATACCTTCCAATTTTCTTTTTAACCCTCTGTTAAGAAATTTCTCATCCTTTTGTATGAGAAATACCTTTCAATTTTCTTCTTAACCCTCTATTAAGAAGTTTCTCACTACCTTTTGTATAAGAAATACCTTCGATTTCTTCTTAACCCTCTATTAAGAAGTTTCTCACTACCTTTCGTATGAGAAATCCCTCCCAGTTTTCTTCTTAACCCTATGTTAAGAAGTTTCTCATTACCTTTAGTATGAGAAATCATTTCACCTTTCTTCTTAACCTTTTGTTGAGAAGATCTCATTACCTTTTGTATGAGGGACCATATCCATCTTCATGCGCCTTCTTAACCTTTCGTTAAGAAGTTCTCACTACCTTTTGTGTGAGAATCCCCAACAGTCCTTTTGTCTAGGAGTTCCCGTTACCTTTTGTACGATAATCTCATCCCCATTTTCTTCTTAACCTTTTGTTAGGGAGTTCTCACTACCTCTCGTATGAGAAATCCTCACCAGCTTTCTTCTTAACCTTTCGTTAAGAAGTTTTCACTACCTTTTGTGTGAGAATCCCCAACAGACCTTGCGTCTAGGAGTTCTCGTTACCTTTTGTACGAGAATCTCATCCCCCATTTTCTTCTTAACATTTTATTAATAAGTTCTCACTATCTTTCGTGTGATAAATTCGACCATCTTTCTTCCTAACCTTTTGTTTGGAAGACCCTTCCTCTTATGCTAAAGAGTCGTTTCTACCTGTCGCGAGAAAATGACACTTCTCAGTTAATCTGCTTGCCTTTAGCAAGACGTCTCTTTTCCTTTTGCATAAGATCTCATTCCAATTCTTCATTTCCCCCGGTACTTGCCTTTTGCAAACACCTAATTCTTTTACCGTCGTGGAATCCTGCGGGAATACCTCGATCACCTGTTACATGCCAAAACATGATAGGGGAGGCGAGAAAAGAAAAGAAAAGAATGAAAAAGAGAATGAAAACAGAAATTGGAAAAAGGAAAGAATAAGAGAAAGAAGAAAAAGCTAAGAGAAAAGCGAAAAATAATCAATCATTTTGCATTAGCATACTGCATACGTCATACATATCTAACCTCTCATAATTACCCATCTACCATATATCATTCCAATTCCCAGCAGCTGCCCTGTGCAAGGACTAGCATGTTCATCCCACATCGATCATATAAATCAATAACCTCAAGTATTTGCATATCATTCGCATACATTTATTTCATTTGAATAAGCATGGTTCAACACAAGGAGGTACATGACTTGAATTCATGTGTTCCTTAGTGCATTGATGCGTTTGTTCAGTCATTTCATCCAACCATGGTTTAAGACGATTCACAAGTCTTGTGATCATTTGGGTTCGTTGGTTCACTGCATGTCGTTATCCGATTCATATTTTCATCATTTGCATCATAATCTCTTCCCCGATTGATCTTAGTTTCAAATTTATTTTTGAATTTCAAATTGATTTTAATTCAAAATCGATTTTGGATATTCAATATGATTTTTGGGATTTAGATTAATTTTGGAAGTTATTTCATCTTTTCTTTCAAAGTAATTTTAGAGGTTTAAATTGGTTTAGATTAATGTTGAATGACGTTTTGCCATTTTGTTGTCAAGATTAATCTTCATATAATTCAAATTAACTTTGATGATTCGAATTAATCCTTGATAATTCAAATGGAGTTGATAATTCAAATCAATTCTTAAATCCAATTTAATCTTTAGAATTGCCTTTTTTTTATTCATCTTTGGGAATGGACCATTATTGTTAATTTAGAGAGACCCATATTTCTTTGGGTTGAGCCCAAACCCATAATCCATCCAATTTCTAAACACCAAATAAACTAAATCCAATTCATCATATATCCATTTCTAAATCCTTTTTTTTTCATCCAAATTTCCATTCCATCCAAACTTGAATCCATTTTTCATTAACAAAAAAAAAACAATATCCAATTAAATCCATGTTCTAAAAAATTTAACCAATTTACGAAAACAATTAACCATATTCACACTCAACCCACATCCAATTAACCATTAAGTCTTAACCCATAACCAAATCCATGTTTTAATTACATATCCAATATTCAATTCCCATAACCCATATTCCAATTCTATATCCACTTCCATTTTTCATTTTAATGCCATATTTGATACATACCTATTGAGGTAGAGCCATGAAGGACTTGGAAATTGAATGAAAAAACAAAAGCCATGATAGCTACAAGGCAAACGTACAACCAAATGCAGCTACCACCTGCATAAAATGAAAATATAAACCAACTCCAATCCAAAAGCATAAGCCGTACCAATCCAAAGCCAACGGAAACAGCTGTGAAGTTGAAAGTAAAGCTGCAACACAAAAGATGCCAAGCCACCAAAACGGGAACACACCAAAGCTGCAGCAGGAAAACCCAGCTCAAACGCATCACGAATTGTAAGCTAACTTCCAAGCTGCATGCAGACAAAACGCAACATGAAGTAACCTGCAAAAGCTCAGCCACAAGCAAAATTAAAAACAAGAAAGTGAAAGTTGCAAGCCAATTGCATAAACGACTCCAAAGAAATCCAAAACGCACACAAAGTTTTCTATAAATACTCTGATTAACAGCGATTTTTCGCTCTCTCTCCAATTTCTAACAAACTCTTCCATTCTTCTTCTTTCCCCTTCAACTCCACCAAAACTCAACTGAATTTCCATAACCGTTTCTCACAAAACCTTCATAACTATCGCCGCACCTCGTCCTTCACTACGACGAGAATCATCTGTTGGAAATTGTTTTGCAATATTAGTTCCAAAATGACAAAAGAGTTAAATAGCATTTAATACTTTGCTTTAAGTCCCACATAGAAAGTTGAGACATCCTTTAAAGCATTTATAAATGCTTTAGAACTTTAACTCACCAAAGGAACAAAGAGAATAAGGTGCCACATGGACATGTGGTGGTCCCAAGCATTATGCCACTAGACACAACCAATGGACCCTCGCCGGTGTTGCCACCGGCGACACTGGCCCTGGCTCCGGGACCGGGGGCGGGGGCGGGGGCGGGGGCGTGGGCGTGGGCGTGGGCGTAGAGGCGGCACTTGAGCATTCAATTTTCATATCTTTTCATGAAATAGTGTCATATATGAAACATTGTGTTTTATGGTGAAATGGTGTTGTTTCATCAAAGGTTGCAAACTTTTGAAACAACATCCATATCTCCTATAAATATATGATTCTATTCTGAAAAATAACACAAGAACTAAAAACGTATTTCTCTTCCAAAATTCCAGAAAAACCTTCCTTGCATTTCGGGTTCTTCACTTGTCTTGTGCAGACTCGAAATTAAGGCTGATATTATCCTGACTGTTCTTGCATTTTCCAACTCTAAGACATAATAAAAGAGTGCTTGAAATACTTTTAAGGAAAGTGATTCTCAATCACGATTCGGTCCTGGATCCATTTAATTTTACCGAATTTTCTAACAATCTTAAAAGTATTAGTAACATAATGGCTTCAGACGCTGCTGTTTCAAGCATCAAAGTGATGAACCAGGATCTTGTCAAGTTAGATCGATTTGATGGAACAAATTACACAAGATGGCAAGACAAGATGACATTCCTATTGACTGCCCTGAAGGTTCACTATGTTCTTGATCCCGACCTACAACCAATACCTGAACCAACCGAAAATGATTCGGAAGAACTCAAGAAGGAGCGCAAGAAACGCAAGGAGGACGAACTGCTTTGCCGTGGACACATTCTGAATACTTTATCTGATCGTCTCTACGACCTCTACACAGACAATCCATCGGCAACAGAAATATGGAAGGCACTAGAATTCAAGTTCAAGGCTGAAGAGGAAGGTACGAAGAAGTTCTTAATATCTAAATATTTCGATTTTAAATTCTTAGATTCTAAGCCCATTCTTCCCCAAGTGCATGAATTGCAAGTTCTGGTCAATAAAATAAAGGCAGTAAAAATAAACATCCCTGAGACCTTCCAAGTCGGTGCAATTATTGCAAAATTACCACCTTCATGGAAAGGCTACCGAAAGAAATTGTTGCACAGTTCCGAGGACTTCTCCTTGGAGAAAATTCAGAAACATCTTCGAATCGAGGAGGAATCGAAGGAGAGGGAGAAATCAGAACCCCCTACTCATTTCAAAACAAACGCTGTGACCAACAAGGGAAAGAAGAGACATGATGGCATGAAGAGTCATCTTGGACCAAAGAAAGAACATAATAAGTTCAAGAACTCTGGCGGTCATAAAGGTCCAAAGAACGGATGTTTCGTATGCGGTAAACCTGGACACTATGCTCGAGATTGCAGACAAAATAAAGCAAAAAATGAGATCAATGCAATTCGATCAGATGATGACATAATTGCTACAGTGAGCGAAATTATGGCAATCAAAGGAAAAGTTCAAGGTTGGTGGTATGACACTTGTGCTACGGTGCAT
This sequence comes from Lathyrus oleraceus, assembly GCF_024323335.1. NCBI lineage: Eukaryota > Viridiplantae > Streptophyta > Magnoliopsida > Fabales > Fabaceae > Lathyrus > Lathyrus oleraceus. The sequence continues at coordinate 380,584,447 of NC_066583.1, read as the reverse complement.
GTTACTTATGACAAGGTTGCATTCAAAACCTATTCTGAAGCAATTGATGGACAAGAGGTACAAATGGGAAATGAAGTCCGCTCTAAAGTTGTTGGAACCGGTTCGGTCGAACTTAACTTCACTTCTGGAAAGAAAGTTACACTTGTAAATGTGCTTCATGTTCCAGACATGAATAGGAATCTTGTTAGTGGGGATTTATTGGGAAAACCGGGTATTAAATCTGTATATGAATCGGGCAAACTTATTTTGACCCGTAATGGTGTATTCATTGGAAAAGGACATTCCGCAGAGGGAATGATCAAACTATGTACTAATGATAATATTATTAATGAAATTTCTAATTCCGCTTACATGCTTGATTCCGTTTCTTTATGGCATAATAGATTAGCACATTGTGGTATTAGTTCTATGAAGAGACTAATTAAATCTGGACTAATTTCATGTAATATAAAGGATTTCAAAAAATGTGAATTATGTGTTGAATCAAAAATGATTAAGAAGCCTTTCAAAAGTGTTGAAAGGAAAACGAAATTACTTGATCTTGTGCACTCTGATTTGTGCGAATTTAATGGCATGTTGACACGTGAAAGGAATAGATACTTTATTACATTCATAGACGATTCCTCTAGATACACTCATGTATATCTCTTAAAGCATAAAGATGATTGTAGCACCTCAAATTTGCACCTACCATTATACATACATTTTCATATTAGGTCATAGCATATCATGGTCCATTGCATAGCATTTGCATTGTCCCTCAGTTGCCTCAAGAGCAAGCAATCAGAAATTAGGTCAAACTAATCTCCTGATCAGTCAACCAAGCAAGCAAGGGAATTTCTCATTGAATCAAGGCCTTGAGGTTTGTCCAACAAGTTCACATGGCTTGGAGGTCTATTTGAAGTGTTCAAGTCAAGGGCTGAGGGCTCAGAGGTCAGCAGTTCATATACAGACAGTCAAAAACCCTAAAAAAGTCAACTGTCAGTCAAAGCAGTAGATAGTGGTCATTCTTGTGGAATTTGGGCACCATGGTCAATGATCAATAATTCATACAACTTGGGACATCATTTGAAGTCAAGTTCTCAAGGAATTAGGGTTTGGAAGTCATCAGTCAATGCACAATCAGTCAGAAACCCTAAAAGTCAACTGTTGGTCAACTGTCCATTTAATCAGTGATTTGATGATTGGAATTGGTTTGTGAGAGTTCATTCATGTCCAAATAGCCATCATACATCATGCCAAACACCATCATGGAAGAATTTGAAGCCAGATCAAAAATTTCCAAAAGTAGAAACTGGGCCTGTAACTGAAACTTACCATAAATGGAAAGTCTTGATCCTCAAACCTACATTTTGATACAAGCCTCAAATGAATTTTTGCCCAACATGAAAGTTGAAGATCTTGTTCTCCCATTTCCAAAAAGTCATAGAACTCTCAATTCCCATGTGTGGTTGGCAAGTTATGATCGAATCGATTTCAGAAAATCTTGAACTTCAAAGGGCCATATCTCCCAAACCGTTTGGCCAATTTTGGTGGGGTTTTTTCCTACAAGTCACATTTGATCCCCTCTTTCCAAAAATATAAGTTTCATGAGCCAAAACTTCACCAATCAAAATGGCATATTTTGACCTTTTTCATTTAAATGTAAGTTTGACCAAGAGTTGACTTTTTGACTCAAACATTTTTTCAACATTTGGCCAATTGGAACAGCTCATAAATGTCATTTAGAAGGTGTTTGCAAAGTCAAAATATGCAGCACATGTGAATATTGCTTGGTTGCTTGAATTGTAAGAAAAGTACCATTTAACCATACTTGCACCATGCTTGTCCTTGCTTTCCACAACCATGCCTTGTACCAGCATCATTATGCAGCATTCTTGACCATTTTTTCTGTCATGGTGAGTCTCATTGTGCAGCCATACTCCAATAGTACATATGGCCATGTTTGCTTACTTGAATTTTGGAAAATGAGTACAAACCAACCATACCTCCATGCCTTAATTTGTACTGTCCAATAGCAGTTTGGACTGCACCCTTTTTCTGTCAAGAGAAAAGGTCATGGCAGCCACAAGGAAAAAGGGATGGCAGCAGAAATTCATAAAAAAAAAACCTGGCCCTGACTTTGCTGTCAAAAGGATAACAAACTAAGGCTGGCTAGGGGAAGATCCTACATGATTTTCCTGCCTTTGGTAAACAGCAGCATCCATCAAGAAAAAGGACATTGGCATTTATTTTTGATACTGCTGAGATCAAAAAGAAGAGGACCCTGATATTGGCATGAGGCTTTGGCTGCCAAAAACTCAATAACCTCAAAAAGGACCAAGCCACACTGCAGCAGAGAAACCTTACTCATTTTCAAGAATTTGATCATTGTTCAAAACCTGGCCAAAATCAAAAGTAATAGAGGACATATAGCAACACAGCATTGGCAATCACTTCACTTGGCCATTCCTCTAAAAAAGGTCTGTCACCATACCCTGCAGCAGAGGAAAAGCATGGCATTTTTGATGACACATTGATCATTGTGAAGCAAGGAGCAAAAACCACAACTTGACTCATATTTTTCCAACCACAAAACCTTTGGCCCTTCCTCTAAAAAAGGGTCTGTCACCATACTGCAGCAGAAAAGCATAGAGGAACCTTGCCCTGGCCAAGATTCATCTGTCCAAACTCTGCAGCAAACACCCTTGGCACTGCATCCTCAAGACCTTACAAGCACAACAAATTAACCTGGCCATGAAAAACCAGTCAAGAACCTCACCCTGCCATCCTGCATCTTAAAAGCCTTAAAAAACACTAAACCTAACTTGCCCTTGGCCACTTTGCATGGTCTGTCCAAGTTCCTAAATAATTCAAACCTGGCCATTACCACAAAAAAAACCTTCACTCACTTTCCAACATGATCTTTGCTTGCTATTGGCTTTGGATTTTCTCTGTCAAGAAAGCATCCAAGTGACGACCCTTGTTTTGCATCACAATTGCCTTGCCACAACCAGCATAACATGACCTAACCAACATAACCCTGCGGCATCAAAAGTCAATATCCTGCAGACAAACCCTTGCAACTTGCCCTCTCACACTCATTCCAACTCACTCTCATTGTGCATCTCATTTCTCCTGCCCAAAACCAACAAACCAAACTGGCTTGGCCTTTCTCCTAAAAACTACTACCACCATGCTGCAACAGAAAAGCATGGATGAACCTTGCCCTCATTTTGCCATTTTCTGTCAACAAATATAACAAACCATTAGCAGACAAAACACTTTCCACTCATTCCCCAAAAAATCTCATCCTTGCCATTTTACAAGAACCTGTTCCAACAACCTAGCAGCAGGCAAACAAAAATCACTTGGCCACTTTGCACTTTTCCTGTCATCACAACCAGTAGCAGTAACAGACCAACAAGACCAACATAACATTGCAGCAGGAAGTGGTTTCACCTTGTCCCCACCTTGCATTTTCTGTTCAGCAACATACCACAACAACTTCACTCATTTCCCAACCTTTGCCTTGCTCACCATTTCCACCCTCCATTTGCCACTTTGAAACTTAACCAACTTCATACAATCTCTTTACACACACTTCACTTGTTGGCCAAGGCTATTTTACTATCTTTTGAAACACCATTAACACCACAAACACATCAAACCAACAGAAAATTCACTCATGCTCAAAACTACATTTTGGCCATTTTCTAAAAACTATCCAAAAACTTTCAAAGAGCCAAACCCTGCCTTGCCTAAAACACAGTCTAAGCATCATTTGGAACTGATTACAATTGCCTTCTCATACCTGCAAACAGCTTTGGAGCAACTTTCCTTTTTCCTCAAAGCAATTCCCATAACAGCACTTGTATCCCTCCATTTCAAGCATCAATAAGCAAAGCACTTCAAACACTCATCACTTGAAGACCTAAAGAGCATCTGTTCCAGGCTAGAAGGACCAAACAACCATTGTTTCTCATTCTGCTTCAAAATTGGTAAATCTTTCAACCTCCCTATTTTGCCAAATTGATGCATGCTTAATGTAGATCTTTTGATGCTGATTTCATAGATGGTTGTAGTTTTAAGATTGGTCAAGCAATGATTGAGATATTTTGAAATGAACATTGATGATCCAAACTTGTCTCACTCATTGCTCTTTGCCTAGCTCGAATTATTGAAATTAGGGTTTGGATTGTTATTGTATGTTGATTAATGATTACAATGGTATGCTCAATTGGCATTTTTGGGAGAAATTGAGAAATTCGAATTTGGGATGTTCATGACATAAACCCTAGTTTTTCCAATGTGTATTTTCCCAGAATTTTCTTCCTTCCCTTTCACGTGCATGGCTTCTTTCCCTCCAACCAATCAAAACATTCCATTTCTTTCCCAAAACGACAGTGTTTGGATAAGTGAATCATAATATTACCAAAATGCCATTTTCTCCATTATTAATTCAATTAATTTCACATTTTAATTACCAATCTTCCAAAATTCACAACTTGCTCATTTTTGATCCAAATTGAATGGGATTTTTTGTGTTGTGTTCATCATGATCTCTACTTTTTTATCATTATTTTTCCAGAATTTTTGGATGGTTGGTTTTTTAAATGGTGCTAGGGTTTGTGACATGTGACCAAATTTTGTACATCTTGCCAAAACATTTGTGAAATGATGATACTTTATCCAATGGCTCCCAAATTTTTTGTGCTTAAACTAGACACATTTATGGTGATTTTGGTATAAAGTTTGTAAGTTTATCATTTGTGGTTTGTGAGATATGATTTTTTTGAATTAGGGTGTGACAATTTGTGTCACACCATTGATGTTCAACTTCATGATTTTCATTACCATACTTCCTTACATCCAAATGACCCCAAATTTTGCATGAACCTACTCTTGTATGTCTAGTTCACATGTGAATTTTCTTGGATTTATTTGAGCTATTTTCCTAATTGTTTGAGATTTTCTCCCCTGCCTAGTCAATAGTTGACTTTGTGTGACACATGTTCCCATTTCATTTGTGAAATTCTCATACTTTATTAGATGGACATGAAATTTGATATGTGATAACTAGACACCTCAAGCTTGGCATTGGTGTTAATCTCATTCATTTCTCATCTGTTTTCAATTTGATATGACTTTTTGAAGTTGACCCATGCTTGTTGACTTTCTTTGTGCATGCTTGAATGTGCTTTGACTTTCTGATTTTCATTGACTGCCTTCCACTTGCCCAAATGGGATGAAATTTGACATGCTTACCATGCTATGTGTTAGGTTTGATCATGATTTATTTGATGATTTTTGGAAAATGTTTAGATTGCTTTTGGTGCAAGTCTTGCTGTTGACTTCTATGAGCTTCTGTTTGCCATGTTTTGACCTAAATGGTTCATGAAATGATGATAGTGATTGATATGAGTGTGAACCCAATTGGTTTTGTTTCCTAATTGTTTGAACATGATTTTGGATACTTACCCCTTGCTGTTTGGACTTTCTCATTCATTTTTGACCCTAGGCTTGCCCTAGTGGTCCTGTTACTCACCTTTGAGCTTGTGATTTCAGGTTGACCATCAAATGGCCATTAAGACCAATTCTTTTGATTGAGCTTGCTCAAGTATCATTGTCTAACCTCTTTGTTTTGTAGGTGGCTTGGCTCACATGCCATAAGCCTCGTGCCTTGCACATCCATATGCCTCTAATGGACTGTTGTTGTCTGTTTCTGTTTGTTTTGTTTGAAGCTGCATACTAACATTTGCTTGACTGTTTCAGGCGCTTTAGTTGCTTAGTTCCTTGTGAACTTTTTGCTTTGCTTTGCTGGTATAAGCAATTTGCATTGAGGTATGTCTCTTTTACTCCATGTAGTCTGGAAGACCTGGCCTGTTACTTGGCCAGGCAACTGTCTGAAGTCCTCCTTAAGAGGCAATGTTTGTGGATGTTTACTTTTGTCCTTGCATAGAGTCAAAGTCCTCCTAAGTGAAGAGGCAATTGGTGGAAGGTAGGGATATGCAATCTATCCCCCACTATTCAGTGTGTCATCTGCCTTGCTCACACCACTGTGATGATGCATTGCAGATACAAACCCAAGATCTTGTACAACTGTACAGTTGAGTCAGTTTTAATGTGTAGAAGGGTTCCCACTTTCTGAACCCACACATTCTTGTCTTGAGCTCTCCCTGGCCAGGGATAAGAGCTGTGAGGTCTCATCCTCACTTCATCCTTTCATCTGCTTCACCTTAGCCCCTCAATGGCAAGGTTAAGAGCAACATTCACCCAGTTCCAGAGGTTTGTTTGTCGAGGTTGATATGACCCCTTGACTAAAACCTAACCCTTGTTTGAGCCACTTGTTTGTGTATAGCGTGTGCTATCTGTGCTTGTAGGATTGTTTGACTTGCTTCCTGTGCAAGATAGGATTGTTTGACTTGCTTCCTGTGCAAGATAGGATAGTTTGACTTGCTTCCTGTGCAAGTTAGGATTAGTTTAGACTTGCTTCCTGTGCAAGTTAGGTTTTTCTTGGCTTGCTTCCTGTGCAAGTTAAGTGTGTGTGGCTTGCTTCCTGTGTGAGCCATGCTTAGGATAGGTTGGCCCGCGTGCCGTTTAGCTAGAAACCATAACTTAGGGTTGATTTTGCATGACAACATCTAGGCTCGAGTCGTAGTCTCCCTAGTTGTGTCTCCCTCTGTTATCTGGTTAGGCTAGTCCTTTATCCCTCCGTAGGGGAACTACATCGCCCTGATCTTCATACCAGATGAAGTATGTAGGCAGGAGATTGAGCTGATCTCTCCGAGCGCCCTTTCTTTCTTTTGTGTGTGTTGTCTGACCTTTGCTAGGCTCGAGTCTGTGACTCCTTAGCATTCGCTGTCTGTCTGTTTGTGTGTGTTTGACAGTTATAGGCTCGAGTCCCCGACTCCCTATTAACCTGTTGTGTTGTTGTGTGCTTGGAAGCTGATGTAAGACCATCGAGTGGCATTCGGGTTCCAGTGTGTGTTTAGGTTCGGATGCTGATGTAAGTCCAGCAATTGGCATTCAGGCTCCACGTTTGCCTCTTTGCGTGTGTTTAGGTTCGGATGCTGACATAAGTCCAGTGATTGGCAGTCGGGCTCCATGTTTGCCTTTGCCTGTGTTTGTTTGTGTGCGTGTCAGCCGAGCTACGAATGCTCTGATTCTTCTCTCGTCCGAGAAGATACGTATGCATAGGATGCGACATCCTAGCGAGCATGTGTCGTTTCCCTAGTCCGAACTACTTCGACTCTGATGTCTATGCCTGATAGACTAAGTAGGCCCAGGATGCGATATTCTGCCAAGTCAGTTTCAGTCAGTTTCTTTTGTCTCTTTTCAGCCAGTGTGTGTGAGTATTTGAGCAGTGTTTAGCAACCAATATTCCTTCCTTTTGTGCGTGGATCCCGTAGAGTACTACGGATGCGTAGGGGTGCTAATACCTTCCCTTCGCATAACCGACTCCCGAACCCATACTCTTTGGTCGCGAGACCATGTTCTTTCCCAGGTTTACTCTGAGCGTTTCCTTTCCCTCTTTTGGGATAAATAACGCACGGTGGCGGCTCTGTTGTTTCTTTCTTTTCCCGCCGGTTTTTCGCGCGATGCGACAATGATGCATTTAATGCCTTTAAGACTTATAAAGCAGAAGTCGAAAATCAATTAAATAAAAGTATAAAGGTCCTTAGAAGTGATAGGGGCGGCGAATACTTTTCAATTGAATTTGATGCATTCTGTGAAGAGCACGGTATAATACATGAATGTTCGGCACCACGAACACCGCAACAAAATGGCATGGCAGAAAGAAAGAATCGAACATATCAAGAGATGATGAATGCCATGTTGATGCATTCTAAATTACCCCTTAACTTGTGGGGTGAGGCATTATTGTCCGCCTGTCATATAATCAATAGAATTCCGTTAAAGAAAACTGGTATATCTCCATATGAGTCATGGAAAGACAGAGCGCCAAATATTGGTTACTTTAAAGTGTGGGGGTGTGTGGCATACTACAAAAACGTGGACCCTAAAAGAACCAAGTTGGGTCCTCGAGGAATAAGATGTGCTTTTGTAGGATATGCACAACACAGTAAAGCATATAGACTCTTAAATCTAGAATCTAATGTAATTGTTGAATCCCGGGATGTAGAATTCTTTGAAAACCTTATCACAAAGAATAAAGGATCGGAGTCGGCCACTAATAAAGAATCTCATGAAGATAACTCTTCTCGGATTGTAGAAATACAAACTGAAGGCACTCCTATAATCATTGAACCACAACCCGGGCCTAGGATAAGCAAGAGAATTCGGAAAACAAAGAATCTAGGACCAAATGAGATTGATCTATTTCCTTTTATCTTGTTGAGGGAAATTGTAAGAACTTTGTTCAACGCATTCCGATTATTCTTCAAGTGGAAGATGATCCAAAAACTTATAAGGAAGCAATAACTTCAAGGGACTCCACTTTTTTGGAAAGATGCTATCCAAGATGAAATGGATTCAATTGTATCAACCACACTTAGGAACTTGTTGACTTACCTAAGGGATCAAGGCCCATTGGATGCAAGTGGGTGTTTAAGAAGAAATACCATAGCGATGGTACTCTAAACACTTATAAAGCCAGATTAGTGGCAAAAGGATTTAGACAAAAAGAAGGCATAGATTACTTCGATACATACGCACCAGTAGCAAGAACCACTACTATTAAACTTTAAGGAAGTAACCACTCCATTTGATCATGCCAACAGACTTCAAAAGCATAATGGAAGATCAGTGGCTCAATTGGAATATGCAAGTGCAATAGGGTGTCTAATGTACCTAATGCAATGTACCAGACCCGACATATCATTTGCAGTCAGTAAAATGAGTCGATTTACTAGTAATCCAAGTAATGAACATTGGAAGGCAATTACAAGGATTTTTGGCTATCTACTGAAAACCAAGGACCTTGGTCTTCACTATGGAAGGTTCCCTGCCATATTAGAAGGATACACTGATGCGAGTTGGATATCTAATATTGGAGACCATAAATCTACAACTGGATGGATATTTACACTTGCTGGTGGAGCAATTTCTTGGAAGAGCAAGAAACAAACATGCATTACACTTTCGACCATGGAATCAGAGTTCGTGGCTCTCGCTTCCGCCGGTCAAGAAGCAGAATGGTTGAGGGATCTTTTGTTGGAAGTTCCATTGGCTAAAGACAATGTCTTAAAAGTGATGATACATTGCGATAGCCAAGCCACATTAGCAAGAGCATTCAGCAAAGTGTATAATGGAAAGTCTAGACATATAGGACTTAGACATTCGTTCGTAAGAAAATTGATTAAGGATGGAATCATTTCACTCACCTACATACGAACATGCTATAACTTAGCAGATCCGTTTACTAAGCCACTGGCCAGAGACTTAGTACGAACAACCTTGAGAGGAATGGGGTTGAAACTCCTTAAATAAAAGTTCCGACAGCGGCAACAACCCAATCTTATGTTAACAAAACATTAACTTCAAGATTCAATGGGTAAAAACAAGTCGTTGAATTGGATGTAAGTCAAGAATTTGGGAAATAAGGTTGACTGTGTTGAATTGAGGGTTGAGGTTTCCAAAACCTCTTAATGAAGTTCATTAACGAAGAAGAGTATCTATTGGAAAGGATGCTATATGAACCTCACCTATGTGAATTTTGAGATGGTGCCGTCTCAAAGTGAGAGTTGGAGTTTCTCTCATGAAAAATTCATGAAAAGGATAGCATATGGCCATAAATAAGTGTTAAGCGAGATATGTAAAGGAAGAACCTTTAAAGAGTGTGTGTAAGGTAACGCCGGTCTGATCCCATGGATTAATGGTTTAAAAGCTTTGCTACCAAACATTCCGATTAAACTTTGCGTTATCCTCACTAAGGTTAAGTTTAAAATCGAAAGATATGTAACTGTATTAACACTTTTTTTTATTTCACTATCTGGAATGATTTTTGTCATTATTAGAACTAGTGGGGGATTGTTGGAAATTGTTTTGCAATATTAGTTCCAAAATGACAAAAGAGTTAAATAGCATTTAATGCTTTGCTTTAAGTCCCACATAGAAAGTGGAGACATCCTTTAAAGCATTTATAAATGCTTTGGAACTTTAACTCACCAAAGGAACAAAGAGAATAAGGTGCCACATGGACATGTGGTGGTCCCAAGCATTATGCCACTTGACACAACCAATGGACCCTCGCCGGTGTTGCCACCGGCGACACCGGCTCCGGCTTCGGCTCCGGGGGCGTGGGCGTAGAGGCGCTAGTTACGGCTTGTAGGCGGCACTTGAGCACTTAGGCACGTCGCATCGGAGTGATCGAGCTATTCGCGGCGTTAATGAGGCGGCTCTCCGGCGGCCGGCCTTCGGCCGGCATGCTGCGTTTTTATTAGTGCTCAGAATTTTAGTTATTGTTTTGTTTGAATTTTGAATTCAATTTTCATATCTTTTTCATGAAATAGTGTCATATATGAAACATTGTGTTTTATGGTGAAATGGTGTTGTTTCATCAAAGGTTGCAAACTTTTGAAACAACATCCATATCTCCTATAAATATATGATTCTATTCAGAAAAATAACACAAGAACTAAAAACGTATTTCTCTTCCAAAATTCCAGAAAAACCTTCCTTGCATTTCAGGTTCTTCACTTGTCTTGTGCAGACTCGAAATTAAGGCTGATATTATCCTGACTGTTCTTGCATTTTCCAACTCTAAGACATAATAAAAGAGTGTTTGAAATACTTTTAAGGAAAGTGATTCTCAATCACGATTCAGTCCTGGATCCATTTAATTTTACCGAATTTTCTAACATCATCGCCACACCACCACCACCACGATTAAATTCACGAAGAACTCCACCCTCACAAACCAACCATTCTTTAATGGAATGAATTGAAGAGGTAACAGAAACAGAAATTGATAATAGAATGAAGAAGAAGATTGCGGAATGACAAACTGGTTCGACTCGCTTTGTCGGTGACTTCACAAGGATCCCAAAAACTAGAATAGAAAAAGAACTGTAACAGGACAGATTCTCCAACTCAAGACCTCGCGCGATTCTGAAGCGATTCGCCCGAAACAAACACACCAACAGTCGCTCATCGATCACGCTACCTAGCACCACTCAGCAATTTCACCAAGGTTCTGACTCGTCGTTGTGTTCATTGGATTCTGATTTCACATTTGCAGGAAAAAGTTGCGGCATCCTCTATCAAGAAGTCGCAGTGTTACGCCGCATTTGTGTTTCCTGAACATGTTGCGGCGCCTGGATTTTGTGGTTCAACAGGAGAGATTATGCTTCTGCCATTGTTGAGTTTGGATAAGAGGTATGTGGTTCCGTTTCCGTTAAATCCCGATTGGGCCTAAAATTAGCTTATGGGTCGTCATACTCCCTCTGCCATCTTTGCACCCCCTGGTTGGGCCTCTAAATTCCCTTTGAGCACACTCCATTCATAATTTAATTTGTTGATAAGTGGTAGATTTAATTTATTGATTAACTGCTAGAATTCACTTGCTAATTAATTATTTAGAATTTGTTGATAATTGATAGAATTAATTTATGGATAATCAATTTAGAATTTATAATTTTGCTAATTGTTTAGAATTTCGTGTTGATATTTGTTAATTAGTTTAGAGTTTATAAGTTGCTAATCGTGTGGGATTCCGTTTGATTTTAATAATTGTTTTAGTATAATTGTTAGATAATTTTAGAGTTAACTATTTAGAATTTAATTTTTGTTAATAATTAGAGTCTATGTGATTTGTTAGACTTTCTTTGGTTGATTAATTGTGTAGATTTAATTTTATTAATGGTTTAGAATTAATATTTTCTTATTTGTTTTGGATTTAATTTCTCTTGTAATTTCTAACAATTAAAAGTTAACATTCAATTCTTTACTTTTTACTTTTAAATTCCGCATCTAACATCTAACTTTTAAATTCCGCTTCTAACATTTAATTTTTGTCATTTACCTTATGCAATTTTATTTTGTTTTTTATCATATTGTGCATCATTCATCCCATTCCAAAAATAAATATAAAATGGTTAAGACTTAAAAAAAATACAAAAATAAGATAATTTCCCAAGCATGGAAAGAACTTTGGACAAAGGACTTAGAGATTTCTTGTTAGTACCCTTGCACTTGGACTTGGACTTGTATGATTGACCTATGCGACTTGGAGTTTTCGAGGACTTGTAATCTTTTATTACAAGAATGAAATGCATTCATGGCACTACCCGAGGGAGACTTGTTTTGTAATTTCATTATCCAATTGTTAGCTTAGGACACAATGCACACACAAGGTTTTCTCTTGGGCTACCTGACAATGAGACCTTTTATTTCTTGCACTCCCTTGTACTTTACATGTACCCCCTCCCCTTTCCGATGTACGCATTTACTTGTTTTATTTTATTGCTTGTTAGCTACTCCTTAGGCATTAGGAACGCTCACCATTTTGCAACCAATAATCAAACCCTTGATCCAACGTCAAGCAGTCTTTTCTCAAATAAAAAATCAATAAGCAAACCCTTGATCCAACGTCAAACGGTCTTTTCAAATCAAACTCAAAAACACAATAAATGGCGATTAGGATCGTATGTCACGAGCCTTAAGCGATAAAGAAGGGATGAGACTGGAGCTTTCCTTCACTCATTCTGAATGCTTCGAACACAAGACGTTTGGCTTGGTAGTTTGAGGTATTCACCTTATCCATAGTCTTTAGTGCGATCCGCAATCAATAACACTTTCTTCAAAACTTAAAAACAACTCAACTCATTCAAACCTTTTGTTTGAGCCTTAGGGCGACACAATAAAAAATCCTTCTTCAAGGTAATAAAATCAACAAAACAAACCAGACAATTTTAAAACCCATGAACTACGGAAGCTCTGATTTCTCACTTCAACAAGTGGGCATACGTAGGCACGAGGATCCATTCCTCGGTGAGCCCATTAATTTAAAATCTACCTCAATTCCGTAAACCTTTGGCAAGCAAGCATTCGATAAACAACATCCACATAAGCGTAAACATCCTAGATGGTTCTCATGGAGTACCATGGATGTGAGGGGTGCTGATACCTTCCCCTTGCATAATCGACTTCCGAACCTGTTTGTGGTTGCGATGACCATTCTTTAGGGTTTTCTCGATATTTTCTCTTTCCTTTGGAATAAATAAAAACCGATGGAGATTCTGTATTTTTCGCGTAGCAACAATTGTAAAAGTATAGTGGTTTGCATCACTACAAGAATAAACTAATATCTAATCTTTTAAAAAAAGGCTCTTAAAGAAAAATGCACAAAGGCACAAAAAGAAGTTTAATGAAGTTTATCTTTTTTAGAATTTTCGAAAAAAAGATTCGAATATGCTTAAGTGTTTTAGCATTTATTGAGAAAAAGGTTTTCTGGATCACTTGACATAATCAAGGTTTATTAAGAAAAGGTGTGAAGTTTGAAGACAATAAGTTTTTGAAATAGGGAGAAGTTTTGAAATTTGAAGAAGTGGGAAGGATAAGGAGAGATTATCCTAAAGCATAAAGTAAATGACATGAAATAAAAGGTCTCATTGTAAGATAGCCAAGGAGGAAGCCTTTGTGTGTGCAAGTGTACTAACCATAAGATGGAGCAAGCATTTGACATTGGTCAAAACAAGCATTCCTTTTCCTTTGGACTAAGCCACAAGATGAATAACACATGGTCAGATGAATAACAAAAGATCCAGATGGACAACCAAGTCACAAAGCTACAAAACCACAAAGCAAACCCCAATCTTGAATTGAAGATCAAAGGGTCTATAGGGATCATAAGGTTTTAGATGAATCACAAAGCATCAAACATACTCCAAGCAAGGGAAAACACTAAGGTCCTAAAGTCCAAGGTAAAAAATACTCCTCAAGAAAGGGATAGTAACACAAATTCCACAAGATTAAATTAAAGCTTTTATGTTCTTGACCATTTTTTATCATGTTTTTGTTCTTTTGAAATAAGAAAGTAAAATAAGCAAAAGTAAAAGACAAGAATGTTATTGACGTGAATGTGGATGACATAAATGTAAAGAGCATAAATGTAAAGTCAGGTGTTAGATGTTAAATGTAACCAGTTAGTGATCATGAGGCCAGTAATGTATGTGGAAATCATGTTAGAGTGTTGAGACAAAGAATCAAACTCTCAAGGCATGAAGCATATTTGTTTTAAAAAAACCAAAAGAGGAAAGAAGAGAACAAAAGGCGATATGAAATCAAGCTCAAGTGTTTGACTTAGAATCCACTATCAAACAAGTCAAGGGACCCAAACATATGGCACGACCTAGGGATGACATGTCATTAACTAAAAGTGTCAAAAATATGATCAAATGATCATCTATCAACATATTGAATTAGAGAAGATTGAATCAACCTAAGAGACCATCTATGGATGACTTGAAATGTAGAAGTATTGATCAACCAAGTTAATAACTCAAATCAAACAAAAGTCAACCAAAACTCAAACAAAAATTAATTAGAAGGCAAATTAAAATGATTTTAAATGAAAAAGAAATAGACAATCCAAATTAACCACCAAGCATAAGAGAAATGGTTGAGAAAATCATGAGAAGTCAAGAATGTTACAAATAAAAGGACTTCCAAAGTTGAATGAAGAAAATATTTAAAAATGACTAAAAAATAAATTGCATAAGTAAATTAAAAGGAAAAAAGAAATTAAAATAACAAAAAATGAAAAAATGATTCAAAAAAATGTGAGAAAAATGTATGTGAAGCAAAATAATTTTAGATATATTGTGTAAACAATTTGGATCAAATTGAATTAAATATGGGTGAGAAATTAATTTGGACATAAAAGGAATAAAAGAAAAAGATATTAGAGCACCAACGGCTACTAAGATTCAAAAAATGTGCGTGGAAGGATCTGATTGGCTGGATTCAAACATTTGGCACCAAGGCGCACGAACCAGACTACATCTTCAACCTTTGCTTAATTTCTACAAATCACAAGCTCGTGTTTTTATCAACACCCAAACATGGAGTTAGCTTCGCAACACATCATCGTTCATGTCTCTTTGCTTCAGAGCCATTGATTGATTTTGAGTAAAGAGAATTTGCTCAAGAACACGAAGAAACCTAGTTCTTCAAAGTAAAGCTAAATGGCTAATGCGAAGAATAAATTCAAGGTAGTTAAGGGCTTTCGATCAGTGAATCACGTCGAACACACCAGTAACTTGTTTGCTCAGAAATATAACTTGTATCTACCTTTCCTGTTGAAGCTTCAGAGGTCAACAATGGTGGATTTGGAGGTCAGGTTCCAAGGAGTTTCAAGCCAAGGTAATGCTTCATTCAGCTTCAGAAGGTGTCAATGAGTGATTTTAGGCAAAGATTCGAAACTAAAAGAGCTTGAATCGAGGAAATGGTTAACTAGTTTTTTGAGGTATTGGGTTCAAATGGTTTTAGAGTTTCTTCGGTTATCAAATCTTGCAAACAAAGGAAAAAGCTTCCTCTAATTATAAGAAATGAGATGAGGTCAAGGTACGTGTGAAATGGTGACAAATTCGTGTGAATTAGGTCAGAATTTTGAGGATTTGCAAAGCGTGTGAAATGAGACATGAAATACGCGAATTGGACCTTGAAACCCATCGTCTTGCACTTGTTTAGATGCATTTTGCTTTGTTAAAGAGGTTGCACATGTGCAGGTGGTCCCATTTTGAGATTGGCATGAATTTCATGACCTGGAACTTGCTCAAGAATAGAGTTCATGGCACCACGTTGGAGCTTGGGCCAAATCAGATTCACTCGTGCATTTTGAGACGTTCTTTGTGCCAAATAATCCCCTAATGATGAATAATTAGATGCAAAAAGAATAAAATTAAAAGGATGCTTGAGTTGAAAATAGAATGGATGGAAAGTTGAGGTTGTGACATGAAATTCTAGGCCAGACATTAGGTCGACCAGGTCTTGGGCCTACTTTTGTGCACACATGAACATCTTGGCCAATTCTAAAATTGATGGAATTATAGGTAAAATTGATGTTTTACCCTTGAATCAAAGTTGTATAAGAGTTTAAATGTGACATTTGGCTCAAAGTAGATTCCAAAAATGTTGAAAAATGAGAGAGTATGGTGTTTGGACCAAGTGACATGCCATACTTGATTTTAGGTTAGCCAAACATGTACAAACTTGTGATTTATTGCCCTTTTCTTGCATTCAAAGGCCCAATTATGAACACTTGAATACCAAATAAAGGAAACTTTATTATCCTTTGAATATTCTTGATAATTGCTTGAAAATTGGACGGAGATGGCATAGAAATAAACGTATGAACCATACTTGAATTAACTTTGAAAACATGCACCAACTTTGAACTTATCTTGATCAAATTATGTTGAATGAAACTTTACATGAATGTGACCTAAGATTATAGGTTATGCCTTGAAGTAGAAGCTCTTGTGGCCCTCTTGTTGACCAAACTTTTACCTTTGGAAGCAAAACTCTAATTTAGAAACCAAACTTGATCCTTTGATTGCAAGTCCCTACCTTGTACAATAAGAAAGAGGAAACAACATATATTTTTGTATTTTGAATAAGGTTAGTAAAGTTATAATGCAAGCAAGCAAAATGGTAAAAAAAACACAAAGGGTGTTTGATGATCTCCTACAAAAGAAAAGCCAAAGAGGTAAAGGTTAGGAGGATATCATGCTTGTGATCTTGGTTGAAATGCAAATGATATGATAGGTGGAATATTATGGGTAAAATTAGGGCATGACAGTTGCCCATATTTAAGTTTCTTCTATCTAGAGATATAAAGATTCGGAATCTCCGTATCGACAGGATTGAAGAGGCTTAAATACAGAAGACCTGATTTTTAGCCTTAAGATGTCACATGATGCTTATGACATGAATGCAAATGCTCGGAATATGCGAGGAAGACACTGAGGGAGACACACTCTATGCAAACATACTGCAAATCCGATGCTATTGGAGAAAAAACTTAAAGGGATTTTGATAGGGAGACAAAACTCGTTGGGGAACAACTTAACACCATGAAGGCCTATGCTAAGGAGCCAACCAAAGCATAGCCACAATAAAAAGAGATAGCAAACAACAATGGAAAACTCCACTAAGGAATATACAACAAGGAAAAAACACTGAACTTACTGGGGAATAAACCCTGAGTAAACGGTCAAAAAAAAGGAATTACTACCAACTCATATTTGAATGCAATAAACAAGATTTGGATATACTACTGACTCATAGACGAAGGAAGTGACATGATTTAAATTAATAACAAACTTCCCATGACTTCCGGTCTTCAACCTGGAACAGGTCTCAGTTTCTTCTTTAACCAAGTCTTCCATCTGAAAAGGGTAACAAACTTCCCATGACTTCGGGTTTTCAATCTGGAACGGATCTCAGTTTCTTCTTTAACCAAGTATTTCACCTGGAAAGGGTAACAAACTTTTAATGACTTCCGGTCTTCAACCTGGAACTGGTCTTAGTTTCTTCTTTAACCAAGTTTTCCATCTGGAAATGGTAACAAACCTCCCATGACTTTCGGTCTTCAACCTGGAACGGGTCTCAGTTTCTGGAGATTTATGTTTTAACTCTGATCAGGGATTGCAATAGGCTTCTCAAATAAAGAAATAACCACATATTAGAAAACAACCTTGAGTTAACTTTGATTTGTTTAGTCACACTAAGCTTCTTTGTCGGGAATTGACTAAAAAGATTTCCATTTTATGCGGAGGTAAGATTGATATTTCAGGAACAAACAATCTTCTCAAATAAGAAAACTGCCACTTGATGTTGAATAAAAATCTTAGGGAGATTTCTGAAGCGATACTTTTGGAGAATTAGATTCTTCACTCATTGAACAAGTCTTTTCTACTTAGGACAACAAGATCCAAAAGG
Organism: Lathyrus oleraceus; assembly: GCF_024323335.1. Classification (NCBI taxonomy): domain Eukaryota; kingdom Viridiplantae; phylum Streptophyta; class Magnoliopsida; order Fabales; family Fabaceae; genus Lathyrus; species Lathyrus oleraceus. The sequence goes on along the minus strand of NC_066583.1, from coordinate 380,566,561 downwards.
TGTAAAACACATTTTCTTCGTCATCTATGTTTCCAACCTGAAGAAGTCAACAAATGTTGCAGGGGACCAAAGTTCAATCCAAGCATGAACTGGAGAGAAGCGGTAAAACAAGACTCTACCCGATGAGGAATGAACTCGATAGAGAATTTGTTCCATCGAGGCAAATGAGTAGGGGAGGAAAACATAAATATGAATCTTTCCATGAGGCATAAACTCGGTGGGGAAATAAAAGATAAACTCTTTTTTACAGGGAAAGTACAACTAGGAAAATGGATTAGAGACACCATGTACATGCAAATGAGTACGGATCTGCCTTCGGCCATGCATGTCAATGATTTATGCATGCAATGTTATGCTTATGCTGACAAAACAACACTCTAAATAAACTGGGAGACCGAAGGTAATCAACAAACTAGATACTCGGCCAAATCTCAACTAGATGAAGACTCTGCCACAAAGCTTGTCTTCTGCCATATCTCCCAGGAGAAAAAAATCCTCCATCGGGATAAAAGATCTGTTGGGGAAACTTAAAACAAACATATTTAGGAATCAAAAGCTCTTCAAGGATGTGGAAACTTTTGTTGGCTTCGTTATAGGAGAAAACCCAAATCAATATTGCAATAACAAAAACTGACTGGAGGAAATCAACCATTTGACAACAAAACCATTGGAGAGAGTAAGATTATCGAACCAAGGATATGCATAGGATAATCCATAATAATTGTTGTACTGGGGAATTTGAGTTCCATAATTCAAGACTTGGTCAATCTCGAACAACCTGTCGACGTTCCTTTTGGTTTATTCAAAAATCAAAGAAAAACGTTTTGTAATTTTCAAAAGCATGTTTATCATTAAACCTTTGTTTCAAAAATTATTATCGAAAATAAATAACATTTCTCAAAAGAAATAAATATATAAGAGTTGAAATCAATTTGCAAAAAGTCAGGATTTTGTTGATAGAATGGTAGTCCACGCAAGGTGTGACTTCATGGATCATTACAAAGTTCGGAAAATGGTAAATGGAAAGGTTACATTGAAATACAATAACCACTATTCTCCCTAACAACTTTGAATTCCTGTAATTCAACTTCTCTTGAGAGAGATTAAACTAAGAATTCCTGATCGATGATGCTGTTGCTTCAAGTGATCAAGCCTTTCCTGATGCAGTTACTTACCATAAGATCCATAACTTTTGCCTAGATTTCCCTTTCAGGTGTTCAATCTTCCGGGATGAATTATTTTTGTTTATGTCTCTAATTTTTTCCTAGATCGCCCTTTTAGGTTTTCAATCCACCGAGACACTCATTTTTGCCTAAGTCTCCCTTTTGGGTTTTCAATTTAGCAAGCTGCTCTTTTGATTATTTAGGCGAAGTATCTCTTAACTTCATCGACATTCAACAGACTATGAAGCTCCTCACCATCCATAGTTGTAAGAATCAATGCACCTCAAGAGAAGACTTTCTTGACAACATATGGGCCTTTGTAATTGGGAGTCCATTTGCCTCGGGAATCATTATGGGGAGGCAAGATGTTTTTGAGCACGAGGTTACCTTCTCTGAATTCACGAGGATGGATCTTCTTTTCAAACATGTTCTTCATCCTCTATTGGTACAATTAACCATGACATAAAGTTGTCATCCTCTTTTCTTCAATCAAATTCAACTAGTTGTATATGTTTTGACACCATTCAGCTTCTGTCAACTTGGCTTCCATCCAGATTCGCATTAATGGAATCTTAACTTCTACAGGGAGCACTGCTTCCATGCCATAGACTATGGAGAAAGGGGTTGTCCATATTGAAGTGTGGACAAACGTTTGGTATCCACGTGAAGCAAAAAGAAGTACTTTATGTCAATCTTTGTAGGTTACAACCATCTTCTGTAGGATTTTCTTGATATTCTTATTTGCTGCTTCAACAACCTCGTTCATTTTGGGTATGTAAGGTGAAGAATTGTGATGCTCAATCTTGAAGTTTTCACAGAGTTCTCTCAACATCATGTTTTTCAGGTTTGAACCATTGTTAGTAATGATCTTGCTCGGAATACCGTATCAGAATATGATTTGATTCTTGATAAATCGGACCACCACTTGTCTACTCACATTAGCGTATGATGCGACTTCGACCCATTTAGTGAAGTAATCAATAGCTATCAAAATGAAACAATGTTCGTTTGAAGCTTTGGGCTCAATCACGCCAATTGTGTCAATTCCCCATATAGAGAATGACCACGAAGATGAAATAACATTGATAGATTCAGAGGCACATGCACCTTATCTGCATAAGTCTGACATTTATGACACTTCTTAACAAATTAAAAACAACCGGATTCCATTGTCAACCAATAGTAACTAGCTCTAAGCATCTTTTAATCCATATAATGTCCATTAGCATGAGTACCAAGGATCCTTCATGAACTTCCCGCATTAACATGTCTGCTCCGTATCTATCCACGCATATGAGCAGGACCATGTCGTAATTCCTTTTGTATAACACATCCTCATTGAGAAAGAAGTTGTACGTCAGTCTTCTTAAGGTTTTCTTATCTTTAGAGGATTCCCTAGCTGGGTATTCTTGACTCTGGAGGAAATACTTGATATCATGATACCATGGTTTATTGTCTACTACCTCTTCTGCTACAAACACATGAACATGTTTATCTAGACGTCTGATCTTGATTTGGGGTGCCTCATTATAGAAATTTACCCAGTACATGAAGGACAGGGTGGCTAAAGCATATGCCATTTGATTATTCTCTCGAGGTATGTGATGGAAATGGACTTTATCATAGAAAGGAAACAACCGCATGGCGTAATCATTGTATGGAATCTGTAAGACCTTAATTTTGACCCTAAGATCTCTCATGATATCTTATCATTTGCATTGACCTTGGAACCACACCTTGTCATCCTCATTACCTAGTACATGAACCTTAAATATCACCAAGAACTTTTGATTGTGTCATAATTTATTTTCTTTTACTAACCAAAATACCAAAAATATGTCCATGTATAGCTTTGTTTCTTTTGTAGGTAGTGTGTACATCCACCTGTGCCCTATCAAGCTCACAACTAGGGTTTGAGACCCTCATTGCAAGGAGATAAGTCAAGGAATGATCCACATTGGTTATAAACATCATATATGGATCCTCATGTTCTTTATTTGTCATTTTGATCAAGGATTCATCAAGAGTTTGAAGCTTGTTTGCCTTTGAAGCCCTAATTCATCTGGGTATCTTATGTGACTTCCTCAGCAAGTTTCTTCATTTTTTGGTCAAACATTTCAAAGGATAGTTAATTATACATCATCTAAAGCATATATTATCCTCCATGATCCACAAAGATCAAGATAACTTCAAGTTTGCAAGTTGGTTCAAAGAGGTTGACCAAAGAAAGTCAACTGGTCAAAACTGGGGTTCCCTAGACCCTATCTCCTACAATATTTGTCATATGAAAATGATTCTAAGATAAAAGTCACTATTTATGACATTCCAAACAACTTTCATGTTGGCATAAAGAGCTAATTTTTCTTGGAAAGTTATTTTTTATGGTGAAAGATTATAGGTCATTTTGTGTGTGCCCTAGTTAGGAGGTCAACTTCTAAGGAACATAACTTGCTCAACTTTTATGATATTAAGTCCATCCAAGTTTCATGATCAATATCAATATGTCTTCTCAAACTTTTATTCTTTGATAAATGTCAAATTAAACTTGTAAGGGCATGTGACAAAAGGAAACATTATAGGTCATTTTGGACCATTACCATTGAATAAGCAATTTTCCTCAACTTCTAAAATGCATAACTTCCTCATGCCAAATCTAAATTATGTCAAATTTATGACCATATTAAAGAGGAATGAAATAGCTACAACTTTGGTGAAGAAACCTTTTTCATTTGGATCTCATGGAAAAAGTTATTCAAGGTTGAAGAAGTGGTCATTTGACTTTGTAATTAGAAAATCTTCAACCATGTTTGATTTCTCTAAATTCCACCTCAAAATTTATCATGATAGAAGCTCTAAATGGAAAGGTTTTAAACATAAAAGTTGTTCCCCTTGATGTCACGTTTCTAAAAAGTCCAAGATCACTTCATTTGGACAAGAATTGAGGTGTTTGCGCATGGTTCCTTTGTTGGGTTTATTTTGGCAACTTTTGAACTCAAATGATCATTTCTTTTTGCATGCTTCCATGTGATGACTTAAGTACCAAATGTGTCGAATTGTAAGTGGGTTGCATCAATGGTTAAGCCTAATTCAATGCCCATGAACCCCATGCACAACTTGCTAAATTTGGCCAAAAATATCCAAAGACATTTATTTAATTAAAATAAAACTAGAACGTACAGTGGTAATCAATTACACGATGAGGTGTAATCGGTTACACCATAAAACAGAAGCAAAAACATGTTACGAAACAGGGGTGTAATTGATTACATAAAAAACAGAGGCAAATATAACATATACATTCAGGGATGTAATCTATCACATCAAATATGGTCATCAATTACCTCAAGGAAAAAAACAGTACCTTCACAAAGATCACCATGCAATGAATTTTAGCAAACTACTAATTACATATGCTTTAACATATCCTTGGGCAACTTTATGCGAGAGAAACACGTAATGAAAACATTGTAAAGATACATAAAATTTGATTTTTCTTCAAACTCATGTAGGAAAACACATATATATTCAAAAAAAAATATTGGGTAAAAGAAGAGTGCACCTTTAAATTTGAACTGATGTGTTTTTGACGAGTTATATATCACACTCATCTAGAATCCCAAGTTCCCTTAGAGTTTTATAAAACGGTTCTCGTGCCAAAGGTTTTGTGAAGATGTCGGCAAGTTGATTATGAGTATCCATAAATTTTACTTCGACATCTCCTTGAAGCACGTGGTCACGAAGAAAATGATGTCGAATGTCAATATGTTTGGTTCTTGAGTGTATGACCGGATTCTTTGAAGTATTTATCGCACTTGTGTAGCCACAATAGAGAGGAATGCATCCAATATCGAGTTCGTAGTCACGAAGTTGTTGCTTAAGCCAAAGTATTTGAGCACAACAACTACCTGCTGCTATGTACTCCACTTCGGCAATGCTAAGAGCAACACACACTTATTTCTTGCAAGTGCGTTATACTAATGCATTTCCAAGGATGTGACATGTACCACTAGTACTTTTTCGATCAGTTTTACTTCATGTATAATCAACGTCAGAATAACCAACTAAATTGAAAATACTACCTTTAGGATACCATAGGCCGACATTTGTAGTTCCCTAGAGATACTTCATGATCCTTTTAACAACAGTGATATATGGTTCTTTTGGATTGGCTTGAAAATGATCACAAAGACACACACTAAACATAATATCATGACGGCTTGTCGTCAAATAGAGTAAGGAACCAATCATATCTCGATACTTTGTTATGTCAATCGAAACACCTGATTCATCTTAATCAACATAAGATCCGAATTCCATTAGAGTAGACATTGCCTTACAACTATCCATGTCGAATCTTTTTAACAACTCTTTGCAGTACTTTGATTGGTTGATGAAGATGCCATCCTTCAGTTGCTTAATTTGAAGTCTAAGAAAATAGTTCATCTTACCCATCATGGACATCTCGAATTCTCCTTGCATCATCGATGAAAATTCTTCACACATTTCTTTGTTTGTTGAGCCGAATATGATGTCGTCAACGTAAACTTGAACCAATAAAGTGTTACCTTTTATTTTCTTAATAAACAAGGTTTTGTCAATTTTACCTTTTTTAAATCCCTTTTCACAAAGAAAGTTGCTGAGACGATCATACCATGCTCTAGGTTTTTGCTTTAGGCCATAAAGAGCTTTCCTCAACTTGAAAACATGTGAAGGATTTTTGAAGTCTTCAAAGCCCGGGGGTTGTTTGACATAGACTTCTTCATTGATGTAGCCATTTAAGAATGCGCTCTTGACATCCATTTGAAATAATTGAAAATTTAATGAACATGCATAAGCAAGTAATAAACGGATAGCTTCTAACCTTGCAACTAGAGCGAATGTTTCTTCAAAAATAATGCTTTTCTCTTGATTGTATCCCTGGGCCACCAACCTTGCTTTGTTTGAAACAATTATACAATTCTTATCAAGCTTGTTCTTAAACACCCATCTGATACCTATGATGTGTTTATCACTTGTCCTAGGGACAAGTTCCCAAACTTGATTCCTTTCGAATTGCTTTAACTCTTCTTGCATAGCAATTATCCATTGGTCGTCACCTAAAGCTTCATCAACTTTAGAAGGTTCAATTTGTGAAACAAAAGCCATATTTAAGCATGCATCTTTGAGATTTAATCTTGTTGCAACACCTTGAATAATATCACCAATGACTTTATCAATTGGATGATTTCGATGAGTTCTCCATTCCTTAGGTAGATCATTATCATTTGTCTTTTGTTGATCTTGCTCGTCTTGATGTTTCGGTTGATCATCATTGTTTCCACTTGAAGTATCTTTTTGAGGAACTTCTACAATATCATCATCGTCATCACACAAAGTAATATCCTCATTGGAGGGGTTACATTCATCAAAAGTAACATTCATAGATTCTTCAATTTTTAAAGTTCTTTTATTATATATTCTATAGGCTTTACAGGTAAGATAATATCCAAGAAATATACCTTCGTCGGACTTCTCGTCGAACTTACCTAAATTGTCTTTGTCATTGTTTAGGATAAAGCATTTGCATCCAAAAACTTGAAAGTAGGAGATGTTTGGTTTCTTTCCTTTGAAGAGTTCATAAGGGGTCTTTTTCAAGATAGGTCTAATAATAATTCTATTACTTACATAACATGTCGTGCTTACCGCATCCGCCCAAAAATACTTTGGAAGATTTGAGTTGCTAAGCATTGTTCTTGCACGTTCCACAAGTGACCTATTCTTTCTCTCCACCACTCCATTTTGTTGAGGAGTCCTTGGTGCCAAGAAATTATGAAATATTCCATGTTCTTCGTAAAACTCTTCGAAGGAGTCATTTTGAAATTCTCCACCATGGTCGCTTCTTATGGAGGCAATATATAGAGATTTCTCGTTTTGAATTTGCTTTGCATACTTCTTGAACGCCTTGAATGCATCACTTTTCTGCACTAAGAAGAAAATACAAGGGTATCTAGAGAAATCATCAACAATAACTAAAGTATATACATTACCTCCGAAGCTTCTTGTTCTTGATGGACCAAATAAGTTCATATGTAACAATTGTAGTGGCCTTGTAGTGGACAACACATTCTTTGATGTGAAAGTTGATTTGATTTGTTTTCCCTTTTGACATGCATCACAAAGTCTATCTTTGACGAATTTTATCTTAGGCAAGCCAATAACAAGATCATGCTTTATAAGTTTATTCAAATGTTCCATATGAATATGTGCAAATCTTTTATGCCAAAGCTAAGACTCATTATTGTTTACCATAAGACATTTTACCTTCAAAGAAACATCATCAAGGGAAATCATAAATATATTATTAATTCTCATACATTTTATTTTTACCTCATGAGCGACTTCATCTTCAATCAAGCATTCATCCTTGGTGAACTTGATTTTGAAGCCCTTGTCGCAAAGTTGGCTAATACTTAGAAGATTGTGCTTTAGTCCTTCGACATAAAGGACATCTTCAATGGATGTGAGAGGTGGTGCTCCAACTTTTCCTATGCCAATAATTCTCCCTTTGTTGTTATCACCATATGTGACATAACCTTTGGCGTCCAATGCTAGATTTGAAAATTTGTTAATGTCTCCCGTCATATGCTTGGAACACCCACTATCAAGATACCAAAGATTTGATGTGGTTTTCAAGCATACCTACAAAACAAAATTACGTTTTGTTAGGTACCCAAATTGCTTTGGGTCCTTCATGATTAGTGTATTTCTTTACCCATACGTAATGCTCACTTGCTATGCTAAAATTTCTAACATAGCATGTATTAAGTGTATGGCCAATTATTCCGCAATAAAAACAAGTAGGTTCAAAATTGTTTATATATCTAGGAACATAAGATTTCTTTTTAGAGAATATTTTTCTTTTAGGATAGTGATGAACATTTTTTGCCTTGTTCACTTTTTCTTTAGTTGGTTGGTCATTAGCTTTAACAAAGATAGTTTTACTTGAACTTGGTTTGGAAAACTTTGAATAACCAAGTCCGCTTTTGTCATTGGAATATATTTGTTGGCTAAGGACACCTTCCAACCCAATTTGTCCTTTTTCATACCTTTCAAGAACTCTTTTTAATTGGACAATTTGGAAAGAAAGTGATTCACAATTTTTACATACAAAATTCTGTTTTTCACTAATCATCTTTTGTTTTTCATCATCAAAATCTTTTTCAATTGTCACGACCTTTTCTTCTAGAGATTAAATTATTTTCTTTTGAGATGATATAGTTTTATACAGAATTTTGCATTCTTTAAGAAGTTCATTTATAGCACCTTGTGAATCACTATCAATAAGAGAAAAATTATTACTAACCTCATCTTATTCATCGTCGGAATGATGTGAAGCCATTAATGCTAGATTTGCACATTCCTCGATTTCCGATTCGGATGAAGAACTTATCTCATTATCTTCCCATGCAACATACACCTTTTTATTCTTGAAATCCTTCCTGCCTTTAAAGCCACCTTTCTTTGAGAGTTTCAGACAATCCGGCTTTATATGACCTTGCTTTCCACATTCATAACATGTGACTTCTTGCGTAGATGTGGAAGTCTCCCCTTTCCTGAAATGTTTATTTCTTTTTGCATTAAAGGGTTTGTCATTTTTACTAAAAAACTTACCAAGCCTTTTAACAAGAAGCATGAAATTTTCATCTTCCTCCGGTAAGCCATCATTTATTTCTTCCTTTGAATCTACTTTTAAAGAAATTATTTTGGATTTCTTCTCTAGACTTTCATGCTTTTCGAGTCTTCCAAGTTCAAGTTCATGTTCTTGGAGTTTTCCTAATATTGATGCGGACGTCATAGTGGAAAGACTTTTCTTCTCCTATATGGCCGTTACTTTTGGTTGTCATTCTCTAGTCAAGCATCTTATCACTTTAAGGTTGAGATCATCATTTGTAAATGTTTTTTCGAGAGCAATTAAATGATTCGTCAAGTGAACAAATCTTTTCTGTAATGCAACAATGGATTCTCCAGGCTGCATTCTGAACATTTCATATTCTTGACTCAATGTGTTTAATCTGGATCTTTTAACTTCAGCGGTTCCTTCGTGAGTCTCCACCAAAGTGTCCCAAAATTCTTTTGCCGATTTACATTGAGATATGCGGAAGAACTCATCCATACTTAATGCATTTTGAAGAATATTTATCGCTTTTTTTATTAAGTATTATTTTCTTATCGTCTTCATCATATGAACTTTTAACCTTCAGAGTGCCAACACCATTGACCATACTCATAGGATTATGCGGACCATTTTCAACGATTTCCCATATACCATCTCCTTGTGCTTCTAAGTGTGATTTCATGCAGATTTTCCAGAAGTCAAAATATTCTCCAGAAAATAGGGGTGGTTTGTTGCTACTACCGCCATCTTTAAAAGCCGGGTTTACGCTTGCGGAAGCCATCTTCTGGATCAAAGGAGCAAGTTACCAATAACCTGCTCTGATGCCAATTGTTAGTTGAGCAACGCCTAAGAGGGGGGTGAATTAGGATCTTTGAAATTTTTACCGTTTTATGAAAAAAAACGTTGTTCTTTCTTTTCTGGTTATGTTAAGCGATGAACGATAAAGTGAGAAAAGGTAAAGAACACAAGAGATATCCTGGTTCCCCTCACAGGTCGAGAGTACTCGAGTCCCCTTTCAACATGAAAGAGATTTTACTATTGTTAGGAATTTTACAAGACTCTTCCTAGTCTTTCAACGAAGACACTAACAATCACACCAAGAACAATTGATCCGTTGTCGCACACGAGTCAAAAACGAGTAATAAAATATAGTAAACAGGAAGCGACACCTCGAGTATCGTATCATAAGGACTCTTGAATATTATAACCAAACGAATGGAAAAAAGGGGTTTTAAACGTTCAAAACTTAAATCGAAGATAATTAAAGGTAAAAGCAAAATTGATAAATAAGCTAATCTATTGTATCGATTTCCGACTTATCATCGATTCTTATAATTTCAATTCCCTAGTGGATTCAATCTCATTTGATTACAATACCCACTGACAAGCACAAATTGGTATTATATAATGTATGTTCCTAATTTCCGGATTAAGCAAACGGATTTAAGCAGACGCGAATTAAGCAAACGCGAATTAATCAAACACGATAACGAAGAAGCTACGCTAACGTGATTATAGTTAAGGATCATACAAACATTCAAATTTAATCAACTCTATCCTATAAGAAACAATCGAATTAAGCAAACGAAAGTAATCGAATTAAGCAAACGAGTTTATAGGAAGAATTGAAAAGAAATTGAAATTAAATTGAAATTAATAAAAACCTCAAAGTGGAATTCGAATACAACAGATCAACTCTTTGGGAATTAGCTCTCCATGAAATCTTCTAAGCAATATTGTCTCATCAAAATTCAGAACCAGGATTTCTATAGTAGTGAAAGACCTAATATAATAAAAGGTAAATTCGGGCTCTTATAGGATCCGACCCGAAAATTACAAAAACTGACCCAAACTAACTATTTTAATTTAGTCTGGAACTTTAACGAATTATTCGACCCTCCTTCACTTAGAATCAACTTTTCACTTCAACATGAAACTTTTAGCTTATCCTCTCATCTTTCCAACTCATATTAGAACATATCAAGCTGATCCTCGTAGCTCAAGTTATGATCTGCATAGTAACAAGGTATGAAATAACTATTTATGCTGAAAATAAAGTACGAAGATAAAATAAAACAAAAAATAAACTTAAATATAAAAATACACTAAAATAGTAAAAGTAATAGAATAAACTATAGAGTTGCCTAAGTACAATAGTATAAGAAGGTGCATCAATATGCACTGATCAAATTCCCCCACACTTGAACTTTTGCACTCCGAGCAAAATTATAAATTCAAAACAAAAGGAAAGAAAACAGAGCATGCACTTTCAAAAGTTTTTAAGATACAAGGTATAAGCATAATTCTAAGTCTAAGCTTCAAGAATATGGTGTTAGTAAGCAAATTTTTGTGACATTCAAAGTAGATAGGAAAAATAGATTACCAAAAAGTACATCAACAACAATAAGATCCTCACAGGATATTATTCACTCAACTCTCAAGTGTTTAGATTAACTGTTTACACTCAAAGCACAACATGAAAATTAGTACTACCATAAGCTTGAAAGGACTCTAACATCCACAGTTGAAATACATGTACACAAAGATCAAAAAGATTTTTATTTGGTTGTAACGTGGCTAAGGTAAGGGTGAGATAAATCCTAAGGGGTACTAGGCTAAAATTCAAAGAGATAAAAGAGACTTGAAAGAAACCGCGGGAGTTGAATTTACAAAATATTTCATTCACTTGAACAACTCTATAACAATTATTTTCTCTTCTCTTTCCTTTTTTTTAAAGAAATATGTATTGACATGTATTGAAATATTACAAATATAATGCCTTTTTTTTCTTCCTCTTATCCTTCTATTTTTTCTTCCTCTTATCCTTCTATTTTTTCATTCCTTTTTTTTTCTATTTTTTTTTCTTTTTCTGCCAACTTCTAAAATATTACAAACATAATTATTCAACCTCACACACTCCAAACAAGACTCGTTCAACCCTTTGAATAGGGTGATAACATTGTTTTTCACTTCTCGGCTTGTAATGAGTTTTAAATAAAAAAAGGATAATAGGCTCAAGGGGGTTTCGAACAAGGGATGCAATTATTTTAGGGTTGGTTTTTTGGCTAACTGGCTAAAAAAACAAAAGAAAACAAATTTGCCTTTATCATATCAGTGTGCACAAGTAAACAACAATATCAACAAGAGACAATTCAAGTTTTAGAGACTAACAGACATGAGTGAATCACACAAGAAAGAAAGAGATGGATTTTTATATGTTATCCATATAAGGCTCAAAATCTCACAAAATTAATTGATATACCACAAATGATGTACAATTTAGAGTTTGGTCTTAACTATCATACTAAAAATACATATCAAATTTTTCACATCACACCACAAGACTTTAGTCAAGAGAACTAAGAAAAATACTCATAATTTAACTCAAAAACCAAAGGAAAAACATGCAATTTTTTGTTAAGAAAGCAAACTAAAACCAAAATAGAGAAAAACAAAGAAAACAAAACAAATAAATGGTTCCCTCCCCCCACACTTAAAACATACATTGTCCTCAATGAAAGAGCATAAATATAAAATAAGACTGAGAGAAAGGAAGGAACACACCCGAGGAGTCAATGCGGATAAGTGATTGCATAAACAGTCTTTCCCAAAAAGAGTTCTTCTACAGTCTCTTCTTCCAAAGTCGGGTTCTCATGTAGTAGCTTTGGGTAGTGTCCATTGACCTTGAAATTTAGATTAGTGCATTCGCCTTGTATTCTAGGATAAAAGAAGAATCTTTGATAAGTAAAAGTGTTGAATGAGCGCGTGAAAGTGATCTCTTTTTTCATAATATCAAGAATCAAAGGATTATAGGGCTGCCTCACTACTTTTATTTCATCTTTAAGTGAGATCCTATGCATACATATGGAATGGCTAATATCACGAGTGTTAGCCAAGGTCCATCTAATTCCCTTCTTATGTTTCTGCTTAAGTTGAAGCTTTGATGAATAATATGAATCCTCAGGAAGTGGTTTAGGCTCTAAAGAAGGTGGTTGTTCAATGGATGATATGTTTGGGGAAGCCAGAATGTCAAAAGCTTCAGGTACATAAACAACTTCATTTATACTATCACTCTGCAAGACAACATCAATCTCAGCACAAACAACACAAATGTTAGTGTTAGTACAATCATCACATGAGTAAATATCATCAAAACCAGATAAAGTTGGAAAATCAGTTGAAAACAAATCAGAATAAGCTTCTTCAACAACTTCAGAAAGCAACTCTATCTGAAAAACAGAATTCTCTTCCTCGTTAATCTTCTTATTTTTCAGTACTCTTTGTGGTAAAGGGATTGGTGATAAATACTTTTTTTCAACCTCAACAACAATAGAAGGTTCAGGTTTATTTTCAGGTGTTACATTAATATTTTTTTTATTTTTTTCTAGGGTTGGTTCTGTAAATTTTTCGGATCTCAAGGAAATTGCACTCACATTAGAGCCTTTTGGATTAACTACTGTTTAAGCATGTAGTTGGTTTGATCCTTGAGCTTGTTGCATGATACTCATTGAAGTGGAAATTTGTCCAATTTGTGTTTGCAAATTTTGATTACTATAATCTGTTCGCTGCTGAAATTGGAGACTGTTTACAACCATTTTCTTGACAAGTTCCTCTAGTGAAGGTTCAAAAGGTGGAGAGGTGGTTACTTGTGGAGGGTTATATGGTGGTGGTGGAATGGGTAACATTAATTATTTCACTAAAGAGGTAAGTTCATCAATTCTGGTTTCTAGAGCTTTGTTGGAAGAAGAAACATGAATCTCATTAACAACTTTTGCTTGGACCACAAAATTATTCCTTGTTGTGAACTGTTGGGAGTTAAGTGACATGTTCCCAATCAAGGATTTGGCATCAATATGATATTCAATACACAAAGCATTATAATCAACATCAGGGGCAACAAGTTCTTTCAGAGTTCTTTGGTCAGCCATGTTAAACTCAATAGAAAAAAATTAATAAACAATGAGAAAACACAACTAAATCAGTAATGCAGCAACAAATAGGAAAATATTGACAATGTCCATATTAAATAAAAACAATTGAAATACGAAAAAAATGATTAAAATAAAATATAAAAAATACAAAAACACAAAAATTAATCTAATAACGTCAATTAAGAATTTTGAGAATTTTTGCGGATTTTTCTGAAACTATCAAAACAGAAAATAAATCATAAAAAATAGAAAAATATGGAATTTCAGATTTTTAGAACGACTTCCATTATTTAGCCCCTAAATAGAGGCTTTTGATCCTTTATTTTTTCCTAGTCAATCGATAAAGAATCAGAGTAATTTGAGACAATTTTCTAAAAAAACAGTTTTTTTAATCCTAAAACGCAAAAAGACCAAAACGCAAGAAAGTCAGGGCAAAAAAATGCTAAAATATAACATCTAAACCTATAATAATGATTAGACTATAATAATGGTTAAAATCTACAAGAGTCCCCGACAACGGCGCCAATTTGATCCGCTGTCGCACACGGGTCAAAAACGAGTAATAAAATATAGTAAACGGGAAGCGACACCTCGAGTATCGTATCACAAGGACTCTTGAATGTTATAACCAAACGAATGGAAAAAATAGGGTTTTAAAGGTTCAAAACTTAAATCGAAGATAGTTAAAGGTAAAAGCAAAATTGATAAATAAGCTAATATATTATATCGATTTCCGACTTATCATCGATTCTTATAATTTTAATTCCCTAGTGGATTCAATCGCATTCGATTACAAATACCCACTGACAAGCGCAAATTGGTATTATATAATATATGTTCCTAATTTCTGAATTAAGCAAACTAGGGGTGTTCGCGGTGCGGTTTGGGCGGTTTTTCCGATAAAAATTACCCGAACCGCAAGAGAAATAAGCATGCGGTTCGCTTTGGTTCGGTTGGCTTTTAAAAATAAAACCAAACCAAACCAAACCAAATCAATGCGGTTTGGGTTGGTTCGATTGGTTCGGTTTTTTATAATATTTTTATTGAGCCATATATACTCCTATAAATAATGACATAACTTTGTGTTTAGTCATTCATACATTACTAAATAACAACAAAATTCATCATATTTAGACAAAAACGTTTCATTCAATATACAAAAAATCAGATTAGACAAAAGTGGAATAAAAGACAAATATAAATAGTAGCATAAAATAATATCAAAGATATTATAATAAAACATAAAAAAACATATGAGATGAGAGATTAGAGAAAATGGAAAAAAAACATAAGAGATGCGAGATTGAGAAGAAAAGTGCAATAAAAACGTAATTGGAAGAGAAAATAGTAACATAAAAGATAAAAAAGAAAGAACATAATAGAGGATTTATTAGAGTAGAATATGCGAGACCTACATGGAAAAGAAGATGAGAAGAATGTGTGATACTATTATGAGAGATTTAAGAAGGTTGAAATTGAAACCCTAAGTGTGATTAAGAGAAAATCGTTTGTAATTGTAAGGTTAATGCATACTAGGTTTGAGGTTTGGGTTGGATGTGGGATAAGTGAAGTTTGGGTTGTAACATAATGCGGTTTGGTTTGGTTTAGTTCGGTTTGCAAAATACAAACCGCAAACCAAACCAAACCGTGCGGTTTTATTAAAAAATGACCCAAACGAATCCGAACCAAATGCGGTTTTTTGCGGTTTCGGTTTGGTTTGGTTTGGTTTGCGGTTTTCTATTGGGTTGGTTTGGTTTTGAACACCCCTAAAGCAAACGGATTTAAGCAGACGCGAATTAAGCAAACGCGACTTAATCAAACACGATAACGAAAAAGCTACACTAACATGATTATAGTTAAGGATCATACAAACAATCAAATTTAATCAACTTTATCTTATAAGAAACAATCGAATTAAGCAAACGAAAGTAATCGAAATAAGCAAACGATTTTATAGGAAGAATTGAAAAGAAATTGAAATTAAATTAAAATTAATAAAAACCTCAAAGTGGAATTCGAATACAACAGATCAACTCTTTGGGAATTAGCTCTCCATGAAATCTTCTAAGCAATATTGTCTCATCAAAATTCAGAACTAGGATTTCTATAGTAGTGAAAGACCTAATATAATAAAAGGTAAATTCGGGTCCTTATAGGATCTGACCCGAAAATTACAAAAACTGGCTTAAACTAACTATTTTAATTAAGTCTGGAACTTTAACGAATTATTTGACCCTCCTTCATTTAGAATCAGTTTTTCACTTCAACATGAAACTTTTAGCTTATCCTCTCAGCTTTCCATCGCATATTAGAATGCATCAATCTGATCCTCGTAGCTCAAGTTATGATTTGCATAGTAACAAGATATGAAATAACTATTTATGCTGAAAATAAAGTACGAAAATAAAATAAAACCAAAAATACACTAAAATAGTAAAAATAATAGAATAAACTATAGAGTTGTCTAAGTACAATAATATAAAAAGGTGCATCAATATGCACTGATCAACAATTCTCTTAGATTATTCACTAAGTTCAAAAAGAGAACAATCCTCCATTTTAATGAACCTTTTGTTTCCAACAATCCTGGACAACAAGGATAAAGTAACAATATGAATTTTTTACAAGATTTTGACAAGTGAAAGTAATTTGTCAATCTATTGATTGATCTTCTCCTTTGAAGTAATCAAACTTCTTTATGACAAACAAGTGCTCTAATGATATGGATGAAACTATATGAATATTTATGAAAATTCTAGAAATAGTTTCACTAGAATTTTTTTTGATCAAGAACACTTGAACTAAATTTGAAAAGATGAATGAAGAAGATTGTTTGAAAATATTTGTGAGAAAAGAGGTTTGTTTAAATTTGTAGAAAAAGTGTTATATATAACCCTTAGATACCTCTCTAAATGGTTATGATATATGAAAGGATGTCATGGTTCAAGAACACATTTGGAAAATCATTCCCATGAAAAATTGCATTATTTTCTGCCACTGATTCAGTGGTAATCGATTACCCAATATGGTGTAACCGGTTACACCTGAGCCAACATTCCAAAATTTGAAAAATTACACGGTGTAATCGATTACCACAAGAGGTGTAATCGATTACATGCTGAAAAACTTACCTTGCACAGCAGCACCCGAAGCTGGTAATCGATTACTTAAATGATGGTAATCGATTACCACACAACAAAGTGGCAGAATGCAGTAAAAATGAATGTGACTGCTATAAGATAGATTTTTTAAATACCTAAGCACCCAACACATGAATTAATGATGAAAACTAGAGCACTTGACTTATCATAGAGAGAGTGAGAACTTAATACCTTTATACTTTGATCGAATCAATAACAAACTCCAAGACTTTGAAATGCTTTGAAAGGAAACACTTGAGCTTTAGTCTTGAATCATTCTTTTTGCAACGCATAGACTTTGAGCATGTCTTCATCAAAACACTTTGAGAAGCTTGTCTTCACAAAAAGAACACCATAGCCTAAAAAAATAGAAACATATTCAATAACCAAATATGTCGCATATAGCTGCTTAAGAAAGCCAAGTGTTTACGCTATACACAACAATTAAAACATAAAATTAAAAGGAAAAAGTCATGCCACCGTCGATCAACCATACAACATTGAAGATTTTTCATCCAGACTTAAAATATAAATTCATACACATCACACTGCACGAATTTGATGTCAATAACACATAAACATTAATTCAATCATAAAAGTTCAGAGTTTAGTTAAGACTCAAAGAACTCTATTGGAGGTTAAAGAATCCTCTACCCTGCCCCCCATGCATAAGCCCTTATTTAAAGTTATTCTCTCTCCTTATCTTATATTTCTCTAGCAAAATTCTTCAAAGTTATTTCAATGGATGCTCTTCCTATGCCATAACCCTTGTCTCTTCCTCTTTCTACTAATTTCTGATTTTTACGTATCAAACCTCTCACAACTCCTTATTAACCTTTTAATTAGTAACCTAATTTCTCAATTAAAGACTTCCAGCATTACCCTCACTTATTCCCTCATTCACCCGACTTGCCTTATCATTTTTAATTTTATTTTAATAAAAATACTACTAATACTCCTTATTTTCTATATTCTATTTTCTCATTGTTAATTAAATAATTCAATTAAAATATTATTATTTAATTATTAAAATAAACTCTAATAATTCTAGACCACCTCTACCAATCTCTAATCGGTCTATACACTCCCAACTCAAGGCCACACACCTATCACGCTCATATTAATTCAATTATCGCACATAATAATTAAATTAAATTATAATAATTCAAAAATTCGATAAATCAAGAATCAGAGTGTTACAACTCTCCCTCACTTATTGATTTTTCGTCATAAAAAATTACCCTAAGCAAATAGAGTTGGATACGACTCCCCCATCCGCCTCTCTAGCTCTCATGTCACGTTTCCACCAGTAGGTCCTCCCCAAACTACCTTCACCAAGGTAATCTCTTTACCACACATAGAGATGGCAACAGACAAGATTTAGCCAGGGTACTATAGTATCCATCCCCATATCCGCGATTTGAAAAAATCTCCGTGTCCGAGTCCATACTCGCTGGGGTGCCAAAGTTAGCACCCGTGCCATATGGGTATGTAAGTACCCATACCCGTATCTGTGACTTGCATTCCTATTAAAAATAAATAGATCAATTATAAAATATTATATAATTTTAAGTTTTTAAAAACATTAAAAAATTTTCAAACAATTTATTATTGAAATAAACGAGCACTCATATTAAATACGTAATGGTTTAACATTGATATACGTTTTATAATTGATAGACATACATTTTCATATAATAATATAAACTAAAGTATATAAATATAAATACATAAATATATAGTGTGCGGTATGAGGCGGGATGAGTACCAAGGTGCCCATACCCGCACCCGTACCCGCTTATTTTTATTGGTAATTACCCGAGCCCATGCTCGTACCCATTTTTAAGGGTTTTTACCCTATCCGTTATGAGTAAATTTGCGGGTGCCTATTGAGGATGAGTCAAATTGTCATCTCTAACCACACAACTACTTCACTTCCTGATTTTATATCTGTATGGGATGCCTTAACAATCAGGTTATCTCTCACATGCACATCATTTACTTGGACCACATGAGACAAATCCAAGATGTATCTCCTCAACCGAGACACACGAAACACATCATAAAATATAAAAAATATATATGCATTTATACTCAAATACTATATTAATTAATTACAATTTTAATAAATTATTATTGTCAATTATTTAAAAAAAATATTAAGTTTATTATGTAATTATGTTAAATATAACAATTTGTTATAAAATATGAGTTTTTTTATTGAAAGTATTTGATATAATAACAATTATTTACATTAATCTTTTTAAAATCAAATAAATATAAACATCATTTACACGTTGAACATTAAAAAATAGATATAAATTTTTTACTCAAATAATAAAATAATTAATTACAAATTTGTATAATTATTATTGTCATGTTATTTTTTAAAAATAAATTCATTACATAAATCTTTGAATTACTTTTCTAATTTTATTTTTATCTAGGAGTAAGACCATCCACTCACTTATTACATTAATAAAAAATTTATATATATTAATTTTAAAAAGATTAATGTAAGAATTTAATTGAAATATACTGACAGTGTAAGAGACGTTGGATATTGAAATACGTTTGATTTTTATTTTAAAAATCTATAAAGTAATACAAACAAGTGATGATGATGAATCGATAGTGTAAATCTTTCTACACTAACCGAACATAGTAATTAATCCCATAATGTAAATAATTGTTATTATATCAAATACTTTCAATAAAAAATTCATATTTTATAACAAATTGTTATATTGTAACACAATTACATAATAAACTTAATATTTTTTTTAATTAATTGACAATAATAACTTATTAAAATTGTAATTAATTAATCTATTATTTGAGTATAAATGCATATATATTTTTAATATTTCAATACTATTTATATATATTTTTAATTTAAAAAAGATTTAAATATATAGTTGAGATTATATCATAAATCTATTTATTATAAAATAAAGTTAAGATTCTAAGGGTTGGTTGCCATTAGATTTATAATAAGTATTTGAAAAAATATATTTATAAATATGACCTCAAAAAATCTATTATTATCATATATAGGCGTCGTTGCAAACGTTTCAAAACCCCAAAGTCTATGCTGTGTGTGCCATTGAATCAAGCCGAATATTTCCTCTCTCGGTCGCTCACTATTTTCCATCTTCGTCATCTTCACCAACCAATTCCAATTGCTTCGCAAGGTATATTCAGTTATCACTTTTTCTTCAATTAAATTTGCTTCACTCTTTCTTCATTACTTTTTTGCGACTTTATTCTAACAATAGGACCGAAATTCCAAGGAAAAATAGGGATTTTCTTCATGGGGTTGTGTTAAATTATATGTTTTAAAACAAAATTATTGCTTTGACTTGTTTTACAGTTTGAGGAATTATTAGCAAGAATTGAGGGAGTTTAGTTTATCTGTTTTTTTTTTCTTGTTACGGATTTTAAATATAAATGTTTCTCCTTTTGATCCTTTTTTATTTTCTTTTGTAGTGATTTGTGCTGAAGCTTGGGTTTTTGGACTGGTTTTTGTGTAAAGTGAGGTTTTGGGGTTTTTAGGGTGTTGGTAAAGTAGGTTGTGTGAATTGGATTGGATTGTTAATCTGTTAGTTGAAATGAGTGTGGTGGGATTTGACATTGGTAATGAGAACTGTGTTATTGCTGTGGCAAAGCACCGCGGGATTGATGTTTTGTTGAACGATGAATCGAATCGGGAAACCCCGGCTGTTATATGCTTTGGTGAAAAGCAACGGTTTTTGGGGTCTGCTGGTTCTGCTTCTGCTATGATGCATCCTAAATCGACGATATCTCAGATAAAGAGATTTATAGGCAGGAGGTTTCGTGACCCTGATATGGAAAGGGATCTGAAGATGCTTCCTCTTGAAACCTCTGAGGGACCGGACGGTGGCGTTTTGATTCATTTGAAATACTTGCAGAGGACTCATGCGTTTACACCGGTTCAAATAATGTCTATGCTCTTTGCTCACTTGAAGACTATGACAGAAAAAGATTTGGAGGCACCTGTCTGGGATTGTGTTATTGGTATCCCGTCATACTTCACCGACTTGCAGAGACGAGCTTATCTTGATGCGGCGAAAATTGCTGGGTTGAAGCCTTTAAGATTGATCCATGATTGTACTGCAACTGCCCTTAGCTATGGAATTTACAAAACGAATTTTCAAAGTGAAGGTTCAACATATGTTGCATTTATTGACATTGGTCAATGCGATACTCAGGTCTGCATTGCAGCATTTCAGTTTGGGCAAATGAAGATACTTTCTCATACTTTTGACAGGAGTTTAGGTGGGAGGGACTTTGACGAGGTTCTATTTACTCATTTTGCGGAAAAATTCAAGGAACAATACAACATTGATGTGTATTCTAATGCCAAGGCATGCATTAGGCTGCGTTCAGCATGTGAGAAATTGAAGAAAGTTTTGAGTGCAAATCCAGAGGCACCGCTAAATATCGAGTGTTTGATGGATGAGAAAGATGTTAAGGGCTTTATCACACGGGAAGAATTTGAGAGTCTTGCATCGGGATTATTGGAGAGAATTTCTAAACCTTGCAGCCAAGCATTACTTGAAGCAGGCTTGAATGCAGAGAAGATTGTTTCTGTAGAACTAGTTGGTTCAGGTTCTAGGATTCCAGCAGTAAGTACATTATTAACTTCTCTATTCAAAAGAGAACCCAGCCGAAAGCTGAATGCAAGCGAGTGTGTAGCTCGTGGTTGTGCTCTACAGTGTGCTATGCTCAGTCCTGTATACCGTGTGAGAGACTATGAGGTTTGTGTGTTTTTTAAGTCTATTCTTATTCTATGTTTGTTACATATCACAGATTAGAATAGTGTTGTTTAGTGGTGGATTTTTTGACAACTGCCATGGGCAATTTGTGAAGGGATTCTCGCCGTGGTAGCGCCAGAGGCCGCAATGGCATGCCTATATTTCGGGTTTATAGATTCGTAGAAATGTCATAATTTTCATATAACCAAGTTGTTGCCTAGGTTTATCCTTAAATGGGTTATTTTCAGTCTTGAAATTATCTTCTGTTGTTATTACTCTATTGATGATGTAAAATAGAATTTTCATTATTTTTGTTTCTGATCAATGTTGCTTCTTTTCATTATATGTTCTCGTCAATATTAATGCAATTTGTAATGATTGTTCAGGTCCAGGATATTAGTTCTTTTTCATATGGGCTTTCATCAGATGAAGGTCCAATTTCTGTAGGATCAAATGGTGTAATCTTCCCAAAAGGCCAATTGATTCCAAGTACTGCAGTTCTACAACTACAGCGAACTAGTTTTTTCCATTTGGAAGCTTTTTATCCGAATCAATATGAACTACCACCTGGAACAAGTCCCAAAATTAGTTCCTTCATGGTATGCTCACTTTAGAACATTTGGCTAATGTGAAGAAGTTAAAAAAATATTTTCTGTTATATGTTTCTCTACACTCCCCCTCCTCGTTAGTATTTGTCCATGGTCTTGTCTCTTGGTTTTCTCGTGTCTTTGATAATAGGCATGTAGTATATAGCTTCTATGTGAGATATTTTATTATGTAAATCTATGTGAGCTTTTTTACCTTTATTTTCATATATCTAATGTTTTATTGAGTATCTTTAAACAATGATTTTGTATGAAACAACACATGTACCTTAACATTTTATAGAACGAACAACTTACATAGATGTAGAATGTTTGTAAAGGAATAGACATTGATCATTCCTTTTAATATATACCTAGGATGATCATAATTTATAACAAGATACCTGTGATCATAACAAAAATAATATTTTCTGCCTATGCCAAGTAAATTATAAACCCTATATCAGGATATCAACAAACACATATTTGTTGAGCTCAACATATTTCACGAAGCACCTGGGAGTATCCTAAAACTAAGTTTCTAAGAAATATAAAAAAAACACTTTTTTCGAGACACACATATCACGAAGTACCCTAGGAGTATGGTGGTCAATACGAGTATGGCACTGATACTTTCTTTATTTTGGAGTATCAAGGCTTCATTGGACCTGTTAGGATTTTAACTTATTTGAACTTATCTACTAGCATAAGTTTCGTCAAAGTGTTTATAAGAGAACTTGTGAAAACGACTTGTGACATTGTTCATAAACAGTTTTTAGCTTATTTTCATAAGTTCTCTAAGATAGCTTATGAAAACAGCTTATTTGAACATTATGTCGTAATTTGGTCCATGTAGCCGACTCCACTTAGTAGGATAAGATTTGGTTGTTTTGTTGTTGTTGTTGTTCTTATTTTATGCTATAGATATAGCTTGTTCTGGCATCAAAGAAAGCTACTGTTGTATAACTAACTAAGCATAAGAGTAAGAGTCAGAATCAGCTTTCTGTAGATGTGCACGTTCTTTGCTTAAAGAGAGTACTACATGTGAAATTAATTAATTGTGCATTATCTGCATGCATACAGCTTGTTTTATGCTTACGCATTTGCTGACTACTTCTTTTCAGATTGGTCCTTTGCCTGAATCTCATGGCAATAAGACAAGAGTTAAAGTTCGAGTTCAACTAAATCTGCACGGCATTTTCAGTATTGAATCAGCTACAGTAAGTAAAAAGTTTCATTTTCCATTTTGTGTTGAGAATTGAGTTGTGAGAGATCTACTTATGCACAAAGTTTTATGCCACTTCAGTTGATCACAGATCACGCAAATGATGATCACTCAAATTATGATGCAATGGATGTTGATCCCGAGTCTGAAACATCAGATAGTACCAATTTTGTTGCCAATGGCGCTGAAGATAGTAACAATCAGTCCGATTCTCCACAAAGTTCTGTAAGTACTGTCATGTTATTCCATGCGCTGAAGATATGACTCATTTTTATTTTGTTTTAGTAAATAACCGTTTTTCCGTCGTACCATTTTATAGGCTGATTGTTCAAAAAAAGATAAAGCTAACAGAAAGCTTCCTATTCCGGTGAATGAGAGTATCTATGGTGGAATGACAATGGCAGAGATTTGTGAAGCCCATGAAAAAGAACTCCAGTTAGCCCAACAGGATAGAGCTGTGGAGCTAACCAAAGAAAAGAAGAACACTTTGGAATCCTATGTCTACGAGACAAGGAGTAAGGTACATCTTCAAAATCTAAACGGTCTGCAATTATGGCTGGTTTTTGTTATGAGATACATTTGAAGATTTTGTTTTGTTTTCGTAATAGCTTTTCAACACGTATCGGAGCTTTGCAAGTGATCAAGAGAGGGATGACATATCTAGGAGTTTGCAAGAGACTGAGGATTGGCTTTACGAGGACGGTGATGATGAAACCGAACACGCTTATACTTCAAAACTGGAAGACCTTAAAAAGGTTTTTTTTTAGCTTATCTATTTTCAATGTTTCCCTTGTCGTACTTCTTGTTTCTAATCTATATTTCTGTAGCTGGTGGATCCAATTGAGAATCGCTACAAAGACGATGAAGAAAGAGCGCAAGCTATAAAAGAGTTATCAAGTCTCGTTTCAGAGATTCACCAGTTTGCAGGCTCCTTTCCACCCCAAGATAAAGAACTGGTAAGATAACAAAGACGACACCGTATGTTATTTTTATTGCGATTCTTCTCTTGAGATAAGCTTTTAATTGACTTGTATATTGTTTCAGATCATCGACGAGAGTAATAAAGCAGAGCAGTGGCTAAAAGAGAAAGTGCAACAACAAGATTCTTATCCTAAGAATCGTGACCCAATATTATGGTCGAGTGATATTAAGAGCGTAGCAGAGGATCTAAAACTGTATGATGCTTTCCCTTTCTGTTTTCTGGTTTAGTAGTTTATACTTGTAGTTTTCTGGTTATATTATTCGATTTGGTTGATAGATTGGATCATTAGAAAAGGAAACAAAATGTGCACTTGACATAAATAGATACATCAATCTCTAAAATTTAGGAATTTAGAAGTGTCACTTTGTTACTAAATTGCGGATATGAATATAATTCTATGAAGTTGAGAGGTTATCTCTCTAGGGAGAGCCTATGCTCTTTGGCCATGAATCACTCTGACATACACTGTGTAATCAGTCTGGCTACTTCGCATTGCAATGCCCCTCTTAGGAAAAATGTCTTCCCGTATCCGTGATGATATCATAAACTCGATATATCCTATGCTTTTAGTATTGTGATCATAGAACTATAATCAGATTAGAACCCTCGCTGTATATTGCTATAGGGATGTTCCCACTCTGTAGGTGTAGAATCCTTATTAAAAAAAATCAATAAACAATTCACAGGTAGTTAGAGGAAATTGAGACCTGCCACATAACAACAACCAAGTCTTATTCCATTAGCTACATGGATCAACTTTTGTCATAATGTTCTATCTAGGATCATGTTTCTATCCAAATCGTTAATCTCGAGATCCTTCTTAATAACTTCTCTTATAGTTTTTCTAGGTCTTCCTCTATCTCTAGTTGTTTGACTCCTCTTCATGTGATCTACTCTCATTACCGCAATATCTATAGGACTTTTCTCTACATGTTCAAACCACCTAAGTCTATTTTCCACTATCTTTTCTTTTATAGATGCTATCCTGACATTCTTTTTAATATTGTAATTTCTAATCTTATCCTTCATAGTCTTACCACACATCTAACGCAACATCTTCATCTCTGCTACACTTATTTTATTTTCGTGTTGATTCATAACTGTCCAACATGCTGTCCAGTATAACATATCAAGTCTTACTGCAATCCGATAAAATTTTCCCTTCAGTTTGAGTAGTACCTTTACTGCAGTCCGATAAAATTTTTCCTTCAGCTTGAGTAGTACCTTTACTGCAGTCCGATAAAATTTTCCGTTCACCTTGAGTAGTACCTTTGCACCTTGCCTCCAAAGTTGTCTGTTGTGAGCGATTAAGCATACAAAGATTGGTTATCATTTCGGCCAAGAAAATAGGGTTTTCTAGAAAAATTGTTACCGCAAATCCCTTTGAGAAAACATAGACATGCGCAATAGGCGAAGTTCATATCATTATCATGTCTAATAAATATCTACATATATGAAATTGAATTGATCTGATATGGAACTTTTTTGTGATCATTCTGAATTATACTGCTATTGCAAAACATTGATCATATGTTTCTATGAATGTGTTTATTACTATCCCTTGGTTTTATATCAAAAAAACTAATTTATGTCTTTTATTGATGGGTTTTCAGGACAGTGCAAAGGATAGCGAGATCCAGGAGAACTTCAGAAGACAATGACAAAGACAAGATGGATACTTCCAATCATTCATGAATACATCGACGGTGGGAAGGAGAATTTTTCATCACTGATACCTTCTGACATATATAGAAAAAAAAAGTCTGCATTTTCTTTCGTTTCTCATTTTTCGCCTCACATGCTCGGGGATTTGAATGGCGCAAATTTAAGTAGATAGAGTTATTAACAATCATTTATTCTTCTGAGTTTTCTAGCGATATTTTATTTTTATTTTTATTTTGATGTTTTCTCTAATCTTTTCTATGTGATATAGTATTTTCAAATTGGCAATTGTTTCTACACTGTGGTAAAAGAAAAATCACTAAGTTAAATGGTCTGTTTTGGTGTCTGTGTGAAGCTTGTATCTTACAATAACTATATTTACTCTATGGAATTAATTTATATGACTGGTTTATAATATCAATAAAGTATTAAGTTTTTATTTTCTATTGTATTCTTAATTGTTAATGTTAATATTTATTTTTATTCTTGTGATCAATATGAGAGTAAATTGTGAGTTTTCATATGGTACTTGTGATTCTGTCGTTACTTGAGTTATTCTCTTGTTGAAATATTGTTTATTTGTTTCTCAATTTGAACGATTGAGAGGGAAAACAAGTAAAATTTTCTCTGAGATTTACTTTGGTGATGGTTAGTAGATGAACAAATTTATAGAAGATATTATCTTTATCTTCTACCAGATGATCAAAGATGATAAAATATGTTGATTTAAATTCGGAGTTACCAAAGATGCATAACAATGCTTGAGTACTCGAGACTAGAGGAGAACATTGACAACTTGTACCAATAGGTATTAAAGTTAGTCATCATAACACATGACTAGAGGATGCTCAACAATGAAGTATTAAAATGACTGATCACTGTTAGATAAAACATGTGTTTGGTATTTTGAAACATCACAGTTATATCGAACGTTATGATGAAACTGACATTATTGTTATTCAAACTATTCTGGGTTCAACAAATTTTTTTATGATGAAAACAATTGTAACTTTATAAATAATTTTAGATTTTTAAAAAATATATAAAATACCGCAAATGATTAGGTGATTAATTAAATAAAATGTTATGTTATAATAATATAGGTATTACTTTATCCACTCCATGAGGTGGTAGTTCACCATAATAAAAAGTTTTAAAAACTCTTAGATTTTATAGATGTATATTTGAATGCATTTAAATTACACACTCCAAGATTTGAGTGAGTGAGCCGCCCTCATTTTGCTTGAAAATATATCCGAAGATGAATTTTGTAACTATATTAGGGTTAATTCGGATGTGCATCTCCGTAACAATCCTTATTTTAAAACTCAATGCATATCTAAAATTCAGTTTGTAAGCATGCAGAAAGTCGGAGAAAAATATAAGTTAATATAAGAACATGTAACATTACATAGATAACTGTAACATAAATATGTAGCATAAATTTAACATTATACTTCTGCAGGACGTTACAACATCTTCAAAATATCTTTGGTCGATCTCACAATCTTCACATCCAGTTCGATCCGGATCAGACTTTTTATTTTGTAATGATGAAATATACTCTACATAACCCTTAAATCTTCATCCGTCTTTAGTTCAAAGTTGTTGAATTGAATATTTTTTTCGTTGTCAATTCTTGGATTTTGTGTTAGTATTTGTAAGTGATTCTCTAGTATGGATATCAGGTCT
The DNA here is from genome assembly GCF_024323335.1 of Lathyrus oleraceus. Classification (NCBI taxonomy): domain Eukaryota; kingdom Viridiplantae; phylum Streptophyta; class Magnoliopsida; order Fabales; family Fabaceae; genus Lathyrus; species Lathyrus oleraceus. The sequence goes on along the minus strand of NC_066583.1, from coordinate 380,538,750 downwards.
ACAAGTGAAATGCACTTTGTGTGTAACAACCAATATAATATATATAATATATATCTCGAATAATATCATACAAGTGTTAAATTTTGGTATTGTCACAACATAAGTGCCTAATGACATCATTATATACACATGTACAAACTAAAAACATCAAGGAAATATGTCATACAATAAAGCCTAAGAATAAAATCTAAGAACTATATACAATATCTTCATTATACACAATTCCACAGCGGAAGATCACAATAATCAACATTCCTTGAAACATCAGTGTACAGCTTCTCTTGAATTCAACCTGCAAATAATACTTGAAAAATAACAAAGATAATGGGATGAGATAATAATCTCAGTGAGTTCCCTATCTTATGGATCCACTCGGCTCTACATGGTTTTCTAATCAAATCCTAACTCAACTCCTCATCTCTCGCTACTTGTGTATCATCCACACAAGTTAACAAAAACTTGAGTGTCTGGGGGATATTCGCAATGTATGGAAACATATCACTGAGTTATCATAACTCAAATAATCACTATTCGGATTCACGAAACATCAATCCCCAAACGGACCCACGTCTAAGCCAGACTCAGTTCACACATGCTCGTATGATTCGACTTTCACGATGGATATCAGGTCCTCTATAAGGCTTAATCCCCAATTCAAGCGACCGTCACCTGTATGTGACTCTAACCCACTTAGGGTATCTTTCACCGTATGGACCTCTAACCCACTTAGGTGTCCACTTTTCCCCCATGTTCTCCATGGTTGGGGCTCAAAACCAATTGAGGCATGAATCGTTGGTTCCACATCCCCATTTACCGCTTTACCTAAGCCTTTGAAGTGATACGTACACAGTTCATATCCGAATACGTGATTAGGCCTCAGTGAGTTCAAAGGCTTAGGTAAAACGGTAAGTGGGGATGTGGCACCAATGATTTGTGCATCAATTGAGTTTGAGCCCCAACCATGGAGGACATGGGGGAAATGTGGACACCTAAGTGGGTTAGAAGTCCATACAATGAAAGATACCCTAAGTGGGTTAGAGGCCCATACGGGTGACAATCACTTGAACTGAGGATTAAGCCTCATAGAGGACATGATATCCACTGTGAAAGTCGAATCATACGAGCATGCGTGAACCGAGCCTGGATTAGACGTAGGTCCGTTCATGGATTGATGTTTTGTGAATCCGAATAGTGATTGTTTGAGTTATGATAACTCAGTGACATATTTTCATACATTGCGAACATTCCTTAGACACTCGAGTTTTGGTTATCTTGTGTGAATTATACACAAGTAGCGAGAGATGAGGACTTGAGTTAGGATTTGATTATAAAATCCTGTAGAACCGAATGGAGCCATAAGATAGGGAACTTAATGGGATTATTATCTCATCCCATTATCGTTGTTATTTTCCAGGTATTACTTGCAAGTTAAATTCAAGAGAAGTTGTCTACTTATGTTTCAAGGGATGCTAACTATTGTGATCTTCCACCGTGGAGTTATGTATAATGAGGATATTATACACAGTTCTTAGATTTTATTCTTAGGCTTTATTGTATGACATGTCTCCTTGATGTTTTTAGTTTGGACATGTGTATATAATGATGCCATTAGACACTTATGTTGTGAGAATACCAAAATTTAACACTTGTATGATATTATTCTAGATATATATTATACTGGTTGTTACACTGTGACCCTAAATTTAAGTGAGGACTTCGTGCCGTTGGAGTATATAAATGCGACAACACCAATATATGTTCATTTTCTGACGTGGTCTATTTTTGTGAAAAATATGAGATGAAAGACCACATATTTATACAAGTCTTAGATCATTATGGACCTTAGAAACCATATCCTTGTCTCATAGGACATTTCAGATATGCATATCCAGAATCACCCTATTTGTTTTCAACTTAAGGGTTTAGACTACCACACCAACTTTAACTAGTTTTCCATCTTCTCCTTTGATTTGTTTGATCTCTACTGCATGTTTAAGTTTGTTTCTCACATTTTTGGTTATGTGATATCTACAAAGTAATGTATAATACGTAGGAAACATATTTGCAACCGAACAATACGGTATTGTGATTGATTACAATGACCTTTGGCGTATTTTCTTGGTCCTTCAACGTAATCTTGCACAACTCCAAAGCTAATGTAACATTGTCCTCTTTTTCGCTTTCCAGAATACAAAACCCATTGAAAAGTTATTTTCGAAAGTAACACCAACTATTTCCAGAAGTGGAAGCCTATACTTGTTTGTTTTGTATGTTGAATCAATTATAAGCACAATGAGAAATATGTTGAACAACTTGATAAAATCAGGATGAGTCTAGAAGATATCTCAAACTGTGACTCCATTCTCACATATTATGTACCTAGAAACATAATGATCATCATCGAAAAGCTTCAACAGATGTTGCATTTAAGTTATTGGTCCTCATATCGCCTTGTTTCCTATGACACAAACATTGTATATTTGCTTTTATATTTGAGTCATTTTCGTGTCTTTTTTGTTTCAACGTTTCAAGTATGTTTTTGGATGACACCATATTCAATGTCATATAAGAAACAAGCACCTTCTCATTAGGATTAAGGCAACATATAATTTGATGATCAACTAATTTGTGACACAAGTAATGATTATGTATATCAGAAACCACATTAAATTTTCAAATACTATTCGCCTTACGGTACTCACGAACCTTAAAAGGACAATCACACTTTCTCGATCCAGTTTCATTCTGTTTCAACTTCTGAATAGGTTGTTGATACGTGCCACTTCGTTCACATCTCATTATTACAAATGTTATTATTCCATTAGAACCATTATCAAACCTCCCAATTACAACACCGAACCTAAGTTTGGCGGCCTGCGTGCGGATCCATTGGAACATATATTCACGCTCCACATACTCATATTTAGTTGTCCGCATACTCATATTTAGTTATAAGTTATTCACGAACATCTACTTGAGCAACAGCTAATTTAGCATCCACCTCAATATCAACCAGTTTAACATCATTTTCGAGATCATTCACTTTAACACCATCCTTCATTTCATCCGATTTAACATCTACATACACAATAACTTTAGAAAAAGTATCAGGGTGTGCCATATCTATAGTCAAACATAATAGAAAAACTGATTTAATATTCAAACTTAACATTGACATTATTTAGAAATGCATATTTGGAACACATGCAACCTATTCCAGAGATACTTCTCTGAACACAATGTTCATTACTACTAGCAAAAACGAGATTAATGCAAGCAGTGTAGAAGGAAAAACATATTCTTTCCCTAAAATTACAATTTCTTTTGCACTTTTTAATGTGATAAAACACAAAAATACTGTTTTGGAGTGCAAAAGTTGATTGGGAATGAATGAATATATTCTAAGGATTTTGATATTATAGTTGTCTTTTATCACGAAGAAGAAGAATATGAAAGGGTGTTGTTTTTATTTATTTTTCCATTTTAAATTTTTGGAGATGCATATACGGATTTATCACTAATTTAATTAAGGATGACTCACTTGCCACATCCTTTATGTGTGTATTGAAAACATCATACATAAGTGATTGCGTAGATGCATCTCTTAAATATTTTTTTGGCATAGACGAGATGTGACTCAATTGACACACCCTTTATGTATGTATTAAATGCGTAAGAAGATGCATCTTCAAAATTAGAAATGGTAAATTAGAGTTTTCAATTTATTCACCCTCACACTCCATGAGATGGATAAAGTAATACCCTAATAATATTTTGGGTTAAATAAGTTCGTGGTCCCTATAAATATCTCAAATTCCGTTTTTAGTCATTCTAAAATTTTCCTTCAAACAACGGTCATCCTAAAATTTCTCGTCCCCAATTTTGATCCCTGCCGTCTATTTGCTCAGCTGACGTGGCACGCCACATCACATCACTTAAAGTCAACACTACAAAAAACGAGACAGATTGTGGGGGTTCGAAACCCCCTTAAAATAAATGAAAAATAATTATTAAAAAAACGAAAAAAAGTCTTCTTCCTCATCTTTCCCTCTCTTTTGCAATTGTACAAATATATTTATCTATACAAAATAATATATCAATAGGTTCTCTTGAAATGCAGTAGATGTCATATATTTGAGAGGTGCAATGGTTTGAAGTCTTTCAAGCAAATCCATGCTCAGCTCTTGACTTCTATCTTTGTTACCAATGACTTGGTTGGCCCAAAAGTGGCAAATTTTTTTGATAAACATGTCACTGATATTTAACTCTTGTACCAGTTTGACAAAAAACCAACACTAAGTTGAAAGCACCAAGCCTAAAAGTATGCAACAATTATAGATCTACAAACTGTTGAATTCAATGACTCTACGCATTGACAATGTCTCTTCTAATAGTAGAAGACAATGGTCTAAATTAAAACTAAAATGAAAATGCAAAGTTAAGATAGTATTCTAATGCATTTCATACCTTTCTAGTTTACTTAAGTTCTGTCAAAATAAAAATGTATAGCCACAAAATTATAATGTTATTATTGTAAGACACATGAGTGAGTTTTCACAATAAAAAGTAAAATATTAGCATGCAAAATAAAATAAGCATAATCACTGTCATATGCATATTTGTGTGATTTATTTTTGATACTTCAAATGGATCCAACTCATAGAATGGAGATTCCAAATCATAGATGATTCTTCAATACGAGCAAAAATGAGATTTTCACTAGCTTCATCTCCTTTCCTCTTCATCAGAATTTCACAAAGAGTTTTTGAACTTTCAAATGGTGATAGAAGAGATACAGTGATCCTTAACACCTGCTCCATCAGAGGTGCACTATGTGCCAATTTATCTATTTTGATAAACGCTATCAACTGATTCACCGGGTATAATATTATAAGTACAAGGGTAACTAGACATGACTTCACACCTAATAAAATCTTAGGAAGAATACCCTAAAGAGACTTTATATTTATATAAAACATAAAATAAATTACAGAGCACATGTCATTACACGACACCTAACTCTAAGATGCAGCTTCCTTCAACAATGAAAATTGCAAAAAACATGTGTTTGATTAATTAATTAGGTTTAAACCCCCCAATTTCATGCATTTTTCTGAGGTCAAACAAGATGTTAACTTTAAATGACGTGACATGCAACGTGGCATACCAGTTAGCTTCCGTTAGACCAAATATAAAGTAGAGACAAAAACTGTGAATAAAAAACTTTAAAAGAACCATTATTTGAAGAGAATAAAAACGAAATTCATAATATTTATGATGACCAACATATCCAACCAACCAAAATAGTTTCCATATTAGTATTTGGCGGCAACTTCATAAAAATAATATATATTTTTTTATGGCGGGTCTTATCAGGGGATTTCGAGTTTTTACAACTGTCTCTAACTAGGAGTGATAAAACGTGTTCGGCCCATTGGATATGTCCGTTTTGCTCGCACCTTAGTGCGAGACGGTCAAGGATTTAGGCCCACTCTCTAATGTATCCGCCACATTCCGTTTTGTTTTTTAGGAGTTTTTGCATATGCATTTACATAACTTTTTGTATTTTTAAATTTAAAAATTATAATATCCACAGACTTTTCCTACTTGGCCCTCATTTTTTTTGTGTGAGATAAAGTTATGTTCTAGTCCCAGATCCTCAACTATATCCATCTCACGTTATTTATTTATTTCCTGGATTTTTTGAGTGACGAAACTAAACGAGGACGGTTACGTCGTTTTGCCAACTCACCCGTAGCATAGCTAAAGAAACGAAACATAGCATGACTACGACACACAAATCAACACAATCAAATAAAAAATGGTAGAATGTCCACGTTAGCTACCATTGCTGTTCTCACTCTCACTCGTTTCCCCTCTTCCTCTTATCACTATTCCAAGTGCTTATTCACTCACACTCACAGATTCAACCATTTCAACACACCAAAGTTTTCTCTCTCTTCCAAAACACCGCACCAACGACGTCGTGCATGCTACTTCAATACCTCCGCCAAGGTAACAATGTCTTCTTCTGATACAACCACGGCCCCTTATGGCTCTTGGACATCACCCATCACTGCTGATGTCGTCTCCGGCGCTTCCAAGAGGCTTGGTGGAACCGCGGTGGATGGTAGTGGCCGTCTCATTTGGCTTGAATCGCGTCCGACTGAATCAGGGTAAGTTTCATTGACCCTTTTTGTTATTAGCTTAAAAATAAGTGCTTTTGGATAAGATGGAAGGGAAAAGGCTGAAAAATGTAATCTTTTGGAGTTTTTAAGATCACCCTTTTGGTCTTTTTTAGGCTTTGACTGGATTAACAACTTAATTAAGCACTTATGCTATAAGCACTTACATACTTATGTAAGTTATTTCTGTAAAAAAAGTCAAACTGTTAGATGGAAGCTTAAAAATAAACACTTTTAGATAAGATGGAAGTGAAAAAGGCTGAAAGTTTAATGTTTTGGAGTTTTTAAGATGACCCTTTTGGCCAATTTTAGGCTTTGACGGGATAAATAACTTAGTTAAGCACTTATGCTATAAGCACTTATCATACTCATGTTTAAGTTATTTCTGTAAAAAAAAAGTCAATCTGTTTTGATGTTTTGATATAAGCTATTCTTGAATGAAAATAAGCCGAAAACAATTTATGAACATGTACTAGGCTGTGTTTGTAAGCTCTTTGGAAGAAGTGCTTATGCTACTAGATAAACTCAAATAAGTCAATACAGACTGTCCTGATTCACAATTTTGTTTTTGTTTCAGACGGGCAGTTCTTGTTCTTGAGCCGCAAAATCCATGGGCCGAGGCTGTAGATATTACTCCGAAGGAATTTGGAGTGAGAACCCTGGCTCAGGAATATGGTGGTGGTGCTTTCACTGTTTCAGGAGATGTTGTCTTTTTTGCAAATTACAAGGATCAGAGATTATACAAACAATCCATCTCTTCTCTTGGTAAGCAAGCATCAGTTTTCACTCCCCAATACCCTTATTTTTGCGCACCTTTGATATGTGCATGTTTGGATTCACGGCGAGTTAAGCTGAATCACGGTGACACTGGCACACAGATGATTTTAGCAAAAGCTACCAACAAAATCACAGCGCCGCCATGATTTTATCAAACTTACCGTCTTTCCAAAAATGCATGGTAGTTTTATTCTGCCATCAAATTAAGTTTTCTTTATAGTCAACTGTAGTTTACTTGCATATCGATTTTTTTTTTGCTCAATATTTGCATATTGATTTGTATCAACATGAGAATGTTGATTTGGTGTTGTGTGATTTTCAATGTGTGTGAAGCAAGCAATTTTGTTAACTTGTGCTGTTTTGTGTGTGTGTGTTTGATCACACCAGATGTGTCTCCTATACCTCTCACTCCGGATTATGGTGGACCGACTGTAAGCTATGCAGATGGAGTATTGGATACACGCTTTAACCGTTTTATTGCTGTAAGGGAAGGTAAGCAATTAAGAACGAGTTCATCTTTGAGGCGTATGTTCAAATGCTTTCATTGTGAGTTTACTTAAATCATTCAGTTATTTGCTCACTAATGTTCAATCATGTTGCTAGATCGTAGGGAAAGCAGTCAAAATCCACCTACAACTATTGTATCCATAGCACTTGGCAACAACAATGTTCAGGGTAAAAATTTCCATCTTACTAGTGAGTTTAGCTTTATGAGGGGCTTAATGAATACTATGCGTGCGTATTTATTTGTTGTTTATTATAAGTTTTCGTAAGTTATTATATTTTCACTGACTTAATGCTTGTTTTAATTATAACGTATTGCAATCAATATCATATCTAACTCTATTGCGCAACTTTCAGAACCAGAAGTACTAGTTGGTGGGAGTGATTTCTATGCTTTCCCGCGTCTAGATCCTAAAAGTGAGAGGATAGCATGGATACAATGGAGTCACCCCAACATGCCATGGGATAAATCCGAACTTTGGGTCGGTTATATTTCTGAAAATGGGTGAGCTGAACTCTTTGCCTCAAGTTCCATATAATAATTTATGTTATAGTTTCTTATTATATGTAAATGTCATGTTTCAACTTGAAGCTTAATCATCTCTTGTTTCGATGCAGAGAGATCCACAAGAGTGTCTGTGTAGCTGGGTATGATCCTTCCATTATAGAGTCTCCAATTGAGCCCAAGTGGTCTTCAGATGGTACTTAATCTAACCTTTTTTTCTAACACCAAAAAAAGTTTGATATATTAACGGTAGCTATCAAGCGTGTAGTTTTGTTGGCATGTTTTCTTTAGATGATCAAGAATTCACGACACTATGATGCCTTCAACCATGGGCTAAGGATCTTTGCTCTTGGTTGATTTACAATGTTTTAATGTTCTATGGCGTAAAATTTTGTTTTGACTTTCTAGTTGTTACTGTCATGCTTTTAGAGCATTTCATTCATTCATTAGCTATGAAGCCCGGACTCGGACACGGACACGGATACGAGGACCCCGCTAATGTACAAATCATAGGACACGGACACGGCTATATATATTTTATATATTAATATAATAATGCAATTTATGGGCAAAATTTGTAAAGAGTTTAAAATGAGAAGTAAAATTTATATTTATTTAAGATTAAACATTAAAAAATTCTTTGTAACACTTTTAAACAAATTTCAAACATGATAATTGATATTCATAGATACCTTATGAAAACTGAAGCAATGGTGTGCAAAGATGAAAATAACCGAAGAAGATAAAAGAATTTTTTGGAGACAAAAGCAGTGAAAGTGAAATATATAAAAATAAGGAATCCTAATTGTGTTGTTTTTATAGTAAAAAAGTGGAATGTGAAAACTAAATAACTTATTTATTTTTTAAATTGAGTTGGACTTTTTTTTTATAAAAAGTTCTGGAATTTTCTGAATTGGGCCGTATCCTTTATTTGAAATAAGGTGTCATATCCGTGTCTACAACAATTAAATATTTTTTTCTCGTTGGACACTTCAAAAACGTGTCTGATACGTGTCGTATGCGTGTCGGTGTCCGACACGGCGACACACCGTGTGAATGGCGTGTCGGAGCTTCATAGTTCATTAGTTATGAAGATCGAAAAATCTAATAGGTGCATTAGCATTGATCGGTAGGCTATGAGAAGTATCAACTAGATGATGATGTTATGATCATTCTATGCATTCTTGTTTATACACATTTTTTAATTTAACTATGCAGGGGAACTTTTCTTCATCACGGATAGGGAAAGCGGTTTTTGGAATCTCCATAAATGGGTAATTTTCTTTCACAGAACATTCCTAATATATATTATTGACTTTTGTTCTTCTGTATCGGTAAATGTTCATTAATACCGTGTAATATTACATTCATATGGAAATTATGCATTTGCAATCTATGAAGCACAGACTTCGACACAGACACTGCGACACGGACACTCCGACACTGATATGTCAAAAACCTAGGACACCGACACCGCTATATATGTCATAGTATTTGAGTTTCATTTATTCATCTAATATCAAAAGAGTTAAAAATATTCTAATCAAAATTAATGTCTTTAATTCTTCATTGATAACACTGCTTCAATACATGTTTAACCCTTTTAATCGTGCGTGAAATTTGTCTAGAAAATGTATAGTGTGATGAGGAAAAGACACAATTTTTTCATATACTTGTTTGACTTTTCCGACATGTGTCGTACGAGTGTCGGACACCGCGACACGCCTATTTCTAGAGGTGTCCGTGCTTCTTAGTTTGCAATATCCGTTGTAAACTTTATTAGTTATTTACATGATATTTTTCTTTTCTAACTTCAATTTGTTACAGATTGAGTCAGAAAATAAGGTCGTGCCTATTTATTCTTTAGATGCCGAGTTTGCAAGGCCACTATGGATTTTCGGTATGAATTCTTATGTGTTTGTGCAAAGTCCTCAACAGAAGAAACTAATTGCTTGCAGTTACAGGTGATTAGATTGATTCTATGTCTGCTACTTATCTCTCTCTTTTCATCTTTTCTCTTACGCAATCTGGTATAATCAATTCTACGGTTCGGTTGTGTATGCAGGCAGAAGGGGAAATCGTATCTTGGTATTATCGATGATGTGCCGGGCTCAAAACTAACTGTGCTTGATATCCCTTTCACAGATATTGATAACATTGTAATTTTAATAACTGTTTCCCCACCTTTTTGGATTCTAAATTAAATCTTCACACAAGGGTAATCTTAACTTTGCAATCATGCTGTTGCAGACTTCTGGCACTGATTGCTTATTTGTGGAAGGAGCTTCTGCAGTTCATCCTTCATCAGTGGCCAAGGTGACGACTTCTTTCGCCCACCATTCTACTGTTAAAGTTACTTAAGCCTTTGTTTGGATAAACTACTTAACTAAGCACTTATTATATAAGCTATTTTAATATTCTATCCTGGAGAGTTAAGGAAACCATTTTGTAAGCTCTTTTAAACAGTTTCACGAGTGTTTGCCGGTAGATAAACTCAAATAAATCAATTCAGCCACTGATAGCTTTCTTGCCTTTTCAGGTGACTTTAGACGACAATAAATCAAAAGTAGCCGACTTCAATATTATTTGGTCCTCTTCACCGGATAGTTTAAAATATAGTTCGTATATCAGTGAGCCCGAGTTGATTGAATTCCCAACTGAAGTTCCTGGTCAAAATGCTTATGCATACTTTTATCCACCATCGAATCCTACGTACCGAGCCATTGAAGGAGAAAAGCCTCCACTATTATTGAAGAGCCATGGTAAATCTTGGTCTTGTAGGAACTATCTTATTCTAATCTGTTGGTTTAAGAAAACTATGTACTAATAACTCTGAATATTATGGGTCTTATGAGCGGCAAGATGATGCTCATGTTTTATTTGAATATTTCAGGAGGACCAACGGCTGAAACACACGGAGTTTTAAATTTGAGCATTCAGTACTGGACTAGTCGGGGTTGGGCAGTCGCCGATGTTAATTACGGTGGCAGCACTGGTTTGTTTCTCACCCCTTATTTTTTTTTGAGGTGGTTTGTTTCTCACCTTGCCTTGCCTACAAAGTAATGTGCTGAATTAAATATTGTATTATTGTTTTGAAGGTTATGGAAGAGAGTACAGGGACCGACTTTTAGGACGATGGGGAATAGTGGATGTCAACGACTGTTGTAGTTGTGCTACATATTTGGTAATTATTTCTTTCATATTATTCGGTTAGGAACTAGAAATGAAAGGTGGAATAGCGAAGTTGTATCTTGCTGCGGTGGATTTGTACTTCCGATGAAGCACCTTTTCTAAAGGACAAAGCCGTGAGGATTCTCACACCTAAAGCAGATGATACCTCGTAGCCGCAGTGGCGCGGACTTGAGGTCGACCGGAACACATACAAATAGTCTTATAAAAACCTCGAGTCCTCGACTAACTAACTACTTTAACTACTCTATTACCTAGGCGGACAACGGAAAAGTTGACAGGGAGCGGCTGTGTATAACAGGGGGCTCTGCTGGTGGATATACTACCTTAGCTGCACTTGCTTTTAAAGATACTTTTAAGGCCGGTGCATCTTTGTACGGTGTAAGTTCATCTTCAGACTCGTCAATCAAGAATTCATATTAAATTGTTGTCCTTCCAATGTAATTAATTTGCCAATCGGTCTCTCAAACAGGTAGCCGACTTGAAGTCATTGGTAGAAGAAACTCATAAATTTGAATCTCACTACATCAATAATCTAGTTGGTAAGTCAACGATGATCGCTCGAGACAACTCTTATTTATTTGTTTCATTTGGACTTACTGCACCATGTTGCTTTATCTTTTAACCGATTGTAGGAGCTGATGAGAAGGTGTGGTTCGATAGATCCCCGATCAATCACGTTGATAAATTTTCTTGTCCAATTATTTTATTTCAAGGATTGGAAGACAAGGTTAGTAACAATGCAAGTAAACCTTCAATGCAAGTAATTGACAAATTTCAGTTTGTTAAATAAGGTCTACACATTGCAGGTTGTGCCGCCAAGTCAAGCTCGCTTAATTTACGAGGCTTTGAAGAAAAAAGGTGTGCCGGTTGCTCTTGTTGAGTATGAAGGAGAACAACACGGTTTCCGAAAGGTACATACATATATGCCGATTTAATTCCTATCGGAAATGAAGGAAATAATGACTATATGTACTAAACCGATGAGTTTGATGTAGGCTGAGAACATTAAGTATACACTTGAACAACAAATGGTTTTCTTCGCGCGATTGATTGGAGGCTTCAATGTTGCTGATAACATCATTCCCGTCAAAATTGACAACTTCGATTGAGAGGCAATAATCTTGACTTTCTTTATATTAAAACAATTGCTAAAAAATAAGAAATCTTCGTTCACAATTCCTGATACTGTAAATTCAGGAAGTTCCGCTTGAAACCGTTGCACCGATGATGCCGTTTGTAGCGATTCTGCCAAGAGTGTGTGCATTGCAGAGTTTCTACTACATTTTCTCAAATCTTGATTGTAGTTCAATTTAGTCTTGAATCTGGTTTATGATTATGATATCATATTTTTGAACCTGTCCTGGAAAAGTAATGAATCATCATAAACCTTGAAGCTTTGAAATATTATGCTTACAAAGTTGCAATAAATAACACTGCTCTCTAATTGTTTTCTCATATGTAAGAATGTTACTATTAGAGTTTGATAAACCATAAACCATAAACCATAGTAGTTTTGACAAAGATTGTTCTAGTTAGGGATTGAACACAAAATTGTTCAAATTCCTAAACATCAAACCTTCACCAAGGTTGTGTTTGAGGTATCTAACAACCATGATAGTGTGTCATGGTTGGCTTGTGCAAGAAATGCGTTGTTGACGTCGAACTTAGTCAAAAGTGAAAAGTGTCAAATAAGTATATAACCCCTTCACTTGGTTGTAGCATTTAGCCACCAATCTAGATTTATATCTTTCAAACTTACCATCATCAACCTTATGTTTGATCTTATGGATCCATTTATTTCCAATAGATTTGACATGAGATGGCCTATCAACACATTTCAATGTGTCATTCTTAGGAAGTGCATCTAATTCAGAGTTCATAGAACATAGTCAATGTTCATAATTACATGTTTCGACATGGTTTTAGGTTCAGTGCTTTGTGTGGTAGATGAAATGTAGACACGATGTGGATAAGTGTGTCAAAGAATGATAAAATGTGATAGGATAACCAATATCCGGAGACTTTTTTTTATCAATCGAGTCAGTTGAAGAGTTGCATATATTGTTTTGACTTTTTTTAAAAATAATTTTAATAGTGTTACATATTTTGATGTAAACAAAATTTATAAAGAAATTTTTCATAAAAGTTTCAAATGTAAATTTGATTTAAATAGTTATTCTTAAAATGATATTTTAGGTATTTTATTATTTTATCGATTTTTTTTAGATATTAAAATTTCAAAAAATCATTTAATTTTGAAGTTATTTCAAATATTTTTTTTTATAAAAATCATTGAGATATACAGTAATTTTTTGAAAAATTATGATTTTGACTATGTTTTGCTATTCAATAATGTAGGTTTATGTTATAGAATGTCAAAACTAATCTTTTAATTTAGAAAAAACGAATATAAAAAAACTTTTGAAAAATATTTGTGTAGAATCCATTTTAAAAAATACAAAGAAAAAATTTATTTTTTTTAGAGGATTTCTTAATACATCCTTAATGCTTCTTAGCCACCATACTAAATTATTTAAATGCTCATAGTTTTTGGAAATGCATCTTCCGACACACTAAATTCTAAATGAATGTTGAAATATTCTAGAGATGCATCTTCGGACACACTAATATCCGAATGAATGTTGAAATATTTCAGAGATGTATCTCCAGAACAATTTAAAACATTCAGTACATCTCACTCAGAAGCCATTTACAATTGAATTGTATCAGAGATGCATCTATGTGAAAATTTCAGAAATACATTTTCGAATCATATGTATTTCATGTTATATGTTGTTTATTTATATTCTGATGAAGGTTTAAGATATACCGTAGAATCGAAAATAAAAAATAGATGTATATAATTCCAGATGGATCAAAAATGCCATACAAAAATAAAATATAAATAAATGTTGAAAATGTCGTACAATCGAGATCAATAAAGTAGTAAGACTGTCAAAATAAAGTACAAACCATAGTACTACAACTATATAATAAGAGACTATTGTGTGTGTTTGACAACCACTCCTTTACATTCTTTGCCTCATCTACCTCCTCGACCATCAATCCCACTGTCCTCTGGCGTTGTCTCCGATACAACAATGCCCTCATTGCCTCTGTCATGATGGCATATATGACCTGTCTCACATCGGATCCATCAGGGAAGATACATCTATCAATGTCTGCTCGCGCAATCTCCACTATGCGATGACACCTAGGCAAGACATCCTCAACATGATCTAATTGTGCCTGCTCATTATCTAGTATCTCTTGATGAGATGGTCTCGGCGGGTCTCCTGGAGTAGTATGCACCATGTGCCAATGTGATACCCTAAAGAATCATTTGAAGTACCATTCGACGTAGCTCCAGTCGCTCTCAACTATGGTAGCCCATACCTCCTCCGGTACCAAATGACTCTCATAATCATCAAACACGTCATCTAGCTATATACATGTCAAGAAAATTGGAGTAGAGATAACAAGGTGTCTGAGAATGGTCTGAGTATAGCCAAACTATCGCATGACGTGCTCGGGTAAATGAGGAGCAATGAGACGCGATCCACATGCCAACCATACAGAGTATCACACTATCTCGTCAAATGGCAGTGTCTCACGGTGATCAACATAGTTGTTGAAGTGCATGCCCTCAACAATCAAACAATCAAGATAGACTCTATAAGGCTCGGTTGCTTGGTTCGCTCTGAGCGAGATAAAAGCAGTAGCACACAACATATCCTCAGTGTAATCAGGTACAATCGCCCAACCAGTGATGTGCGGGAAGTGCTGAAGGATCCAACTCTGAAATAAAAAGTTTCGAACACACGAGTCATTAGTAATGACTTTGCAAAGATGAAATGAAAATGACAAAGAAACACTCAAAGACCAATAATTATTATCGTTAGTAGTGTGACGCTTCCTGTGACCTGCTTTGTCTTCCACATATATCCTTCTCTCAGCTTCGAATACAGGTAGACTAGACAAACCACTCCCTAGTTGTACTCATGGATCCGCTCGAAATCCACGAAGTAATGTAGGTAGACGACGTCTGTATAGGTGACACTCTTGTCCATAAAAATCGTAGTGCCAGCCAAATAAAGCAGGTATGCTCTCAAAGCATGCGACCTGTGGAGCGCCACCTGCTCATCATCACCATTAGTCTGATGTGCACTCAGGAGTGCATCCTCATATACCTTCTTCAAGTATACAAATCTAGCATGAGCACCCCTGGTCTTATCCAACCCATCAATCACCTCCCCTAGAACAACCCCTAGATACTCTACCACATCTCGAGTGCCTCATCTTTTGTCATCCTCCCATGATTTAGGAATCTCCCCCTAATCGGAAGATGTAACGAGACATCGTCGAGTGTGATAGACATCTCACCATGTGAGAGATAAAACTACGAGGTCTCCGAGTGCCATCTCTCAACGGATGCATTGAGCATCATGTGGTTAACCGTAGTATAACCGATCATGCATAAGTCCTTCAGGCCAGATAAGGACAAAACCGACTAAAAACATTCCTCATTTGGCTAAGGCAATGCATCAATCTTTCTCCCGTGGTTAAGAAACTTTTGCGGGTCACGCTCCTGAAATTTGTCAGAAATAATCAATATCAGAAATAATCAATGCCATAATTAAAATTAATGTAAAAATAAATAAAGAATCCAACTAATGTTACCTCTTCGTCCCAGATATGTTTGGCAGTATGGTCTGAATACTGAGGCAGTAAGGACAAATCAACTAGACCACCTCCAAAAGCTTCTGGCTCAGCATCTGCAACAGCCTCACCCTCCAGAGGTGGCACTGGATCAACATACGTAGTAGTAGGAGGTGAGAGTGGATCAACAATATGAGGTGGGAGTGAATCAATAATATCTACAATAAGATGTGACACTGGTGAATCTTGACACCTTCGGGAGGATGAGAGAAATTGTGCGTCAGATGGTGAATCCTGTCTCCTATGGAAAGAAGAAGATGGAGTGTCATGAGGAGAAGCACGAGCCCTAAAAGTAGACAACTCTGCCTGACCAGAGGGACCAGGAGCATCCGAAACCTGTTGACTTTTCTCCCACCGAACGAATGCGTGATGAGCAACCCTGCCATACATCAATCTATCATGTCTATCAACAATTATGCGTGTAAGTTAAAGTAAGACAAATATTAGTGCAGGAAAACAACACAAGTAAGAAAATCAAAAAAATTAAAAGACCGTGAAATTTATGGAGATACATCTCCGGTTTCTGGGAAACTAAATCGCTGAAAAATTATGGAGATGCATCTCCTGTTACTAGGAAACTAAACCGCTGAAAAATTTCAGAGATGTATCTCCGAAATTTTCTGCAACTCAGATGTCGCGTAAATGACACAATGTACCACAATGAAGCTAATTTTTTTTGTTTTGATCATCAATTTCAGCTAACTAGCAACTAATACAGTATGACTAAACTATCTTAAATAATACAGTATGGCTAAACTATCTTAAATGTGATTTTTATTCATTTATAACCCTAATAAATGATTTATACTCTTTACACAAAAAATCAAACATTTACAAGAAATTGATGTTTTTGATGAAGATGAATGATGTTACAAATGAAGATTGATGTTCCCTTAAGCCTTCTTGAATGAAATTTGACTTTGTATAGATAAGAAATTTGAGAGCTGAAGTTGAATTGAAGTTTGAGTAAAGTGAAATGAGAAAGGAGAAGAGTCTGACGCGATTTAACCTTCAAAATGTTTCGGAGATGCATCTCCAAAATATTTTAACGTTAATTGACCTTTTGGTACGTCCGGAGATACATCTCCGAAAACTGGAGACATTTTTAGAATTTCATGTGATGCATAAGAAATATATGAGATGCATTAAAAAAATGTTTTTTTTTAAAGTTAAAATAAACTGGTCCATAGTATATAATTTAGGAAGTCCATAGTATATCATGTAGGAAGGTCACATGTAGGAAGTCCATAATATATCATGTAGGAAGGTGTATGCTTCTATGTAATAGGTCTATTATATGTTGGTGATGGTGGGTTTGAACTGGCCGGGTTAAGTGGACTAGTATGAAAAACAAACACGGAGATATCAGTGTGCAATATTGTTGGCCATAAAATTGTACTTTATGCTTCTTGTAACAATTCTCTAAAATGTGATTTTCTTCACCATATAAAGTGCACACTCAGGGCTTTGGACCACAAGAGTAAGATATGGATTTGGAAAATACAAAGCTATCCTACTTAAAATCATGTACATTAATCAAATCCTTGACATCATTAGAAGAAGTAAAGTTACCTTGGAATAACCATATAAAACAACTTGTTAAATGAATGTAATTGATCCATAAGTAACACCTGAGACTTAATCATTGCAAAATTATCATTAAGGCTAGTAAGAAATCATATTATATAAATAAGGTTGTGATTGTTGCGAGCATTCCTCATATCTTGACAAGAACTCTCGACACGACAAGAACTCTTCCCAAAGAATTTTCAAATCAAAGAAAAACTCAGTTATCAATCGTGAATCTTGCTTGAGGGAATAGATCTCTTGTTGCAACTCTGAAATATGATTCAACTCACCATGTGAGAAGCTTTCATTCGAGTAATGTCACACCTTAATAACAACATTCTTTATAAAAACAATAGAATTAGTTATGAATTCTGAAACATAATTGGAACCGATAAGCACGATGCATTGACCATGCCCAGGAGTCATAGTTGGAACCAATAAGCATCGAAGTAAATAGTGATAGAGGAAGGTTCTTCAGTTAGGTGAACAAAAAAATGTAATGAAGGATCAACGGATCTATGCGAGGAGGCATGGTAGTGGAAACATTCGATCATAGCAGAATTGGATCAAAAGGCTCTAATATCATGTTAATAACTACAAGTTGTAATTAATTTCTTAACATAATATTAATTGAAGTGTAAAATGCATCACTTAGATTAAATTAGATTGAATGTTGATCCCATTTGGACCTGAAGAATCCTAAGGATAGATTTAAATTTAATGTTCACGACAGTCTTCAACATTGTTTTCACTTTCGAGAGGGATGATACTTGAAAACACTTTGACGCGCAAGTTAATGGTTAAATAAGATAAATAATATTTATTTTTTTCTTTTGCAAGTGGGTACCTCAATCATGACACTTGGAGACCGTAGGGTTTTTGGATGTATGGGGCCTTATTCTCATGACATGTGTCATTATATTACCCATTATTATGATTTACATGATGTGCATGTAATATCATCAAGTGATTTTGATGATGATAACTCTTTCAATGATTATCGATGATGACATTTGAACAAGAAATAATCAATCACAAGTTTCATATGCCAAATGTATCTATTTCTAGTTGAAAGTACTAGTCAACGTTGAATCAAACAAAAAACTTGAAAGTGTAAAGTGGTGATCTTGAAGTTGTGAACTTAAAGATGTGAAATGTGAAGGCTCGTCTAATCTTTCGCTTTGCGTTTTATCTTGTTTTTTCTTATTTAATTATAAATAAAACAAGAGTAGGTCTTGAGGTACTAAGACAATGCACACACACATAAAAGTTACTCCATCCGTTCCACAACGAGTGACCCATTTAGAATAAAAAACTATCCCAAAATGAATGACCGATTTCAATTTTCAAATCTGTTTTTTCCAATTTTATCCTCTAATTAATATTACTTTTATCATTTCTAATACATGATAAGGATATTTTAGTAAAAATATCGTTCTCTCTCTTTCCTTTATTCTTTTTTCTTAATCTGTGTGAAACGGCCAACTAGATCACTCATTATGGAACATAGGGAGTATTTCGAAAGCTCCCACCTTTTTTTTAATAAAACTTCTTAAAATCGGTATGAGAAAGTGCTTAAATGACTAAGAAGTTTGGTTGATCAATTAGGAAGATAAAATACATTGGATAAACGATTAAAACTTGCTTCTAATTAATTAACATGAAGTGAAACGCCTCTAATTGATAAGAAGGCTTTTAATCGATTAAGTGACGTCGAAATTCAAAGTTTTTTTTTGGCTAAGCTAATGTATTAAGATATGGATTTAGTTGATTAAATTGTTAAAAAGCTCATGAATTGTTTCCTTTTTTAGCTATATTTTTTCCTATATAAAGAAAGTTTATCCTCATTTAAAAATACATCAATTTTATGAAGAGAGAATTTCTACTATATTTATATCTCTCATTATTTATAAATTTATTTTTCACTAGAGTTGCCTATGTGTCAAGAGAGTGAAAAGTTTCAAATAAGAGTTGTGTTTTACTGGTGTTTGTCGCGCCGCAAAAAATAGAGTCGCAACCAAATTTTATTTATTCCAAAGGAAAGGGAAAATAACGATAAAACCCCAAAGAGAATGGTCTTCGCAATCAAGAGCGAATTCAGAAGTTGGTTATGCAAGGGGAAGGTATTAGCACCCCTCAAATCCATGGTACTCCATGAGAACCACTAGCTTGTATCAATGTGTATGG
Source organism: Lathyrus oleraceus (assembly GCF_024323335.1). Classification (NCBI taxonomy): domain Eukaryota; kingdom Viridiplantae; phylum Streptophyta; class Magnoliopsida; order Fabales; family Fabaceae; genus Lathyrus; species Lathyrus oleraceus. Next base: position 380,519,112 of record NC_066583.1, on the reverse strand, counting down.
ATGTTATTTATTTGAAAGTTGCTTGCTATAAGTGGAGTGAGATGATAGAATAAGATGGAAATAGAAAATAAGTTTTAAATTAGTGTGCTCGCCAAGGTTTCGAATCCTTGTGCCTACGTATCCTCATTCGTCCAATAAGGAAGTCAGAGCTCCGTAGTTCCGCTCACAAATGGAGTATTTATTTGGTTATTTTTATTAACAGTGTTGACGTTCGTGTTCTACTGTTCACTTACTTGTATGCTCGAGCATGTGAGTGTTAAGTGTTTGTTTGTTTGCGGTAGAATAGATGCACTTGGATCGCACTCTAGCAGTTAAACATTACTTGCTCACGCATGGAGGCTTAAGCTTCGTTCATGGTAGAACAGAAGTAACACATCCTTTCTGAAGAGGTTTGAAAGATGCCCTAAGGCAGACAATTGATTTGATTGGTTGGGGTTGATTTTAGTATGGAGACAAGCATCAGACCATTGGCTATGTACGGTCAAAAATCTGAATACTTGGGAGTTAAGAGGACAGTGGCATCCTAACCATTCTTTTTCATCCAAAAGAAGTTTGATTTGGGAAATGATTTGGCAAGTTTAATCGTTGGTACTTAGAGGGAGACAAGTATCTGACCCTTGACTAAGTACGACCAACAGTCAAAATACTCGGGAGTTAAGAGGACAAAGGCATCCTAACCACCCCCTTCTCTCTTAAGAGCAACTTTATTGAACTTGTTTTATTGTTAGATGTTTTGAGGAGGAAATCAAGCATAGAGTCCCCAAGTTAGGTACAACCGACAATCCAAGTACTTGAATGTTGTGTACAAGTATATACATCTCATTTTTGAATTCCAGATTATTGAGAAATTATTTTGGAAAAAAGAACTCAAAGTTGGATCAAGTGTTTGACATTTATTATGAAAAAGTGTGTGTGAATAATGGAGATAGAGATAGAATGAGACAGATTGAGAAGTTGAGAAGAAAAGACTGAGAATGATATGGATAAGAGATACTTTACGTTGGATCAAGTACTCGCGTTGCTATTGTGAATTTGATTTGGAAAACACTTGACGTTGGATCAAGTGTGCTTTTTGTCTTTTGAAAAGTTTGGTTTTATCGTTTGGTTTTATCTTTTTAGTTAGCATGCATGAGAATCTATTGAAGAAGTATAAACCTAAGCAATTACACATACATGGGATGAGGGGATATATGACCCACAATGGGGGGATGTAACCATACAATACAAAGGGTAAAGGATAGAGATTAACAAATTACAAACTAAAAACCATGCCTAAAACAATCAAGTGACATGGTGTCCTCACATGTAAACAACCAATACAAGGCAAATGATAATCAATGGTGCTAATCGGAATACAACTTAGATTAAACTTGAAGTCACATGATCCATGGAAAACACACAAGGCAAATGATGTTAGTTTGGATCAAGGCAAATGGAAACAAATGGATATACTAAATGGAAAATGCTAATTCAAATAGAAATGGATCATGAACCATTAAATGATGATAAGATCATAAGATCATGGCAAATAATACACACAAGTCATATATCACTTAAATTAAAATGACATTTTTAATTTATCCAAGATAACCACAATCTAATGGGAAATTAAATGAATTTTAATTACAAAGTTAATCAAAATTAACATCCTAACGACAATCAAATTTATCACGGTAAATCGAAATCAAAACCTAATAAAAAGTTCTTGATTAATCATACTTTCTTTTCAAGGTAATTTTTCAAGCAATTAGAAGATTCAATGTGATTAACGAAAGCAATTAAACCTAATCATATTTAATTAATAACCTAATCATGTTAATTTCTAAATGAAAATTAATCAACAATTAACATGCATTTTTATTTCTAATAATATGGTAAAAAACAATTAAAATCAAAGTGATAAAAGAATTAAAAAAAAATCATGAAAAATATGAAGACAATATAAAGAAACAAACAAAAACAAGTGGAATGGGCCAGGGGGTGTGAAACTCGAATAGGGTGCTGGTAGTGATTCTAGCGCATGGGCGCGGGATGAAGGCCCATATGGCTTAAGTCTCTCAGCCAAGGGGGTGCAGGCAGGGGATTGTGGTGATGTGTAGCAAAATGTTGGGCCCAAAGTTCATGGAGAGCCCATACAAATTCATTTCAATGGCCATGTGGAAATTGAATTTGAAATTGAATTTAAAATCCATAAAATGCGCCAGCAAAAGGGGGAGTGACCATCAAGACTCAGGTGAAATGACCATCGTGGTGGAAATCCAAAACATAAATTGGAACCACCATTAAACTCGTGCTAGACTACTCTATCCATATCCAATGTCAATTTTATGAGATTCAAACTCTACGTCTCTAACTGAGGGGGATCGATGTAGAACCCTAAATGTTTAAAGATAAATTAAATGGCAACCGCATCAACATTCAATCTCATAACTTGGGGCTATTGGTCCTCACCTCCTACTCAACCTACTGGTAACAAGAAATGGAGAAAAAGAGGCGAAATTCGGAAGACCTATCAGAGTGGCTTGCAGATGAAGATGGTAACTCGAATCCTTATCCTCTTTGTTCTTATATGTTGTTTCTTCTCCCTTCTCTTCTTCTCCTAATTCCCTAGTCTTTAAGAGTCTTGGATGCTCTGTGAATTGATGAAGTTGAAGCTTCAAGGATGAAAAATGAGTGTGAATATGGTGAAGAGTGAATCGGAGAATGCAATGGTTGAGAGTGATTTTGAGATTGCAATGGTTTAAAGTGATTTTGAGGTGTGATCTGAAAAATGATTGGGTGATTGGCTTGGATTTACAGGTTGTTAGTTGGTTAGATTGGTTGTTATATTTTCTGCTAGATTGCAGTTAAGGTTGTAATTGACTTTTTGTTGATTTCGAGGGAATTAGTTATTTTCTTGTTTTTGGACTTTGTTGAACTCGAGGCACTTCCAGTTGGCAATGGTAGTTAGTGAATTATGGTGTGGAACTGAGTTAGTTGGTGATAGTGTTAGGGTTAGTTAAGTTATGGTGAGTTCATTTGGTAGGTTTAGTTAGTGATAATGAATGACAGTTTTGTGAATGTTACCTAGTTCAATGTTGCATTGCGGGAATTGATATGTTTTTTTATGTTTAATGCCTGCTGTTAGGTTTATGTAATGGTTCTGCTACAGGGTTGTGTAACTGGTTCTATTGCTGGTTGCTTGGTCTTTGCAAGGTTCATGAAGTCACTACAGCTATGATGCCTTGTTTGTGTGTCCAAAATGTGTTTGTTGTGGCAATGTTTGATCAAGTATGCTATATTGTTATGAGCTTATTGCCTTTTTTACACTGCCTTGGATCTAAGGAGTTGCTACATGTTTTGTGTTTTACTGTAATGGTTTGTTGTAGGCTAATGTTTATGTTCTATTGTAGGATCATTCATGGCTTGTTTAGAATGCATTGGTTTATGTTGGCTCTAGAATATGATTGCATTGTAGGTCCATTTGGCATTTGGTTGCTTCAATTATATGAACCACTGCAGGTCCATGTTTTGTAGGTCCACTGTTAAGGTTTGGCAGGTATTGCAACAACGTAAGTTGACTTGGATTGCTTTGGCTTGGACAATGGTGCAAGGCTTTGGCATCATGGAACTGTTTGGTTGGCTGGCAGGTTAGGTCTTGTTACATGTCCTGGCTTGGTTAATTGTGAAGGAAAATTGTGATCCAAAACACAACATAAATTAAATTTTTTCCTTTAGCGATCCTTATGAGAGTGGGCATGATCGGTGATATAAATTGTTATCTCTTGTGGCGATTCAAACCTTTGATCCATATCTAAGGAGTGATCACGAGCGTTGAATTGTGACAACACGTCTACTCAGTCCACACGAACGGATTCCTTTAGTCTCAGTGCTAGCTGCTACGAATGAAGACTTTGAGTGAGAGAGAGAGAGAGAAACAAAATTTTATCAAGTCAAATGCTTCTGCACAAGGGTTCTATTTATAGAACCACTTGTGTGGGATGCAAGATAAAAAGCTCACTTAAGTGTATGTGGCTCATATCTTATGGTATACCGAAAATCACTTAAGCGCGTGGTACCTTACCACATTTCATATTCTACTTAAGTTCTCCGTACCTTACGATGTTCAACAATTCACTTAAGTGCACCGTATCTTACAATGTTCCTTATTTACTCTATCTTTCATCAATCCGTCCTTTTGTGTGTTACCCTGTAGGTTTTGCGATATTGACAATTATATTAAATCACATATTTAACATAATAAAGATTGAGCGGTATCTAGCAACACATCACTGTTATCCAAGACACAAAAATGTCATGTGATCTGACAAATCCCTTTTTTTTATGATAATACTTGTGTATACAATTACCCATTTCCCCTTATGTCTATATTGAGCACAAGGCATAGACTGTATCATCCTTGTCCAGTTCAATATTGGGCTCTTAGACATTTATCCTGTTACGCAGGATGGGAAAATTCCATCTAGGTCACTGATGTCCCTCAACATGCATCGTGGAGTACCCATCAATTGTCTTTATGGTCATCCAGTTACAGACAATGTTTGATCAACAATAAAACACTCGACTCTACATCTAGGGTCTATAGTGATTTCAGGTCGAAGGGTGGTATACACCACTATCACCATGAGAATAACTTATGAGACTTTGCATAGAATTCTATGTAGTATTCTCATAGCGGGTTAATCTAGTACAAATATTACTCCTAATATGCATACCTATGTCTAAGACTTGATAACTCCTTATCCGTGATCCATGAGATGTGATCATCATTCTATATACATAATAGTCTTAATGCTTTAATGTTATCCTACTTCACAACAAAGCTTAACTATGGATATTTTAAGAATAATGTTTTTGTGTTTAATGGGATCTCATGATTAAGTCACACTTGATACATTAAACGAATTAGCTATTCTAGGGACTTTATTAAACGAACATAATAAAGAAAACACATTTTATCATTAATAAATAATTTGATACAAGTACCAAAAGTATTGGCCTCTAGGGCCTACACCAACAATCTCCCACTAGAACTAGAGCCAATTAAGCATACCCCTAATACCCATAGATCTAGTATGGCCATCATGCTTCTGCTGCACAAGAGGCTTTGTCAGTGGGTCAACAATATTGTCAAGTGTAGGTACTCTGCATATTTTCACATCTTGTTTATCTATTATCTCTCGAATGAGGTGATAATGCATAAGTATATGTTTGGATCATTGGTGAGATCTAGGATCCTTAGCTTGTGCGATAACACCATTGTTATCACAGTAGAGATCAATGAGATCCACAATGCTAGGAACTATGCCAAGTTCACTAATGAACTTTTTGACCCAAACAACTTCCTTTGCTGCACTTGAGGCAACAATATACTCGGCCTTGATTGTAGAATTAACAATTGTATCTTGCTTTGAACTTTTCTAGCTCACATCGCCACCGTTTAAGCAGAGCACATAACCAAATTGCGATATAAAGTCATCCTTATCTGTTTGGAAGTTAACATTGGTGTACCCAATTACAACAAGCTCTTCCTGACCTCCATATATCAAGAATGAGTCCTTAGTCCTTCTCAAATACTTAAGGATATTCTTGACAGCTACCCAATGAGCATCACCGGGATTAGATTGGTACCTACCCGTTGCACTTAAAGCATATGAGACATCTGGTTGAGTACATAACATGACATACATGATAGATCCTATTGCAGATACATATGGAATCTTATTCATGCGATCCCTTTCTTGGAATCATGCATATTAAAGCGTCTCAACACTTTGTCTATGTATGTACTCTAACTTAGGCCAAGCAGTTTTTGTGATCTATCTCTATAGATCCTGATTCCTAATATATAGGTTGTTTCACCTAGGTCCTTCATAGAAAAGCATTTCCCCAACCAAGTTTTTACTTGTTGCAGGGTAGGGACATCGTTTCCAATGAGTAATATGTCATCTACATATAATACCAGGAAGACGATCATGCTTCCACTAACCTTCTTGTATACACAAGGCTCATCTTCATTCTTGATGAATCCATATTCTTTTACTGTTTCATCAAAACGAAGATTCCAGCTTCTGGAAGCTTGCTTCAATCCATAGATTGATCTCTGTAACTTTAGGTTGTGTCATGTACACATCCTTAAGAAGATTCCCATTAAGGAAAGCAGTTTTGACATCCATCTGCCATATTTCATAATCATGATATGCAACGATAACAAGTAAAATACGAACATATTTAAGCATTACAACTGGTGAAAAGGTTTCATCATAGTCAACCACATGAATTTATTTATATCCTTTTGCAACCAGTCTCTACCAAGGTCCAAACCTGGTTTGTGTACATGGATTCCATTTCAGATTTCATGGCTTCTAGCCACTTCTCAAACTCAGAATCAGTTATGGCCTCTTGGTAGGTCACAGGCTCATCTTGATCCATGAGTAATACATCACATTGATCAGTTATGAGATATCCATATATCTCAGGTAGGTGACATATCCTACTTGCCCTACGCTGGTCTTGTTCTACTTGAGCAGGTTGCTCTTCCATAACTACTTGTGTTTCCTGCTCTAATTCCTCCATAGGCGTATCAATGCTTTGTGATTCTTGAATTTCTTCAAGCTCTACTTTCCTCCCATTGATTCCTTTGGAGATAAAATCCATTTCTAGGAAAACTCCAGTTCTAGCGACAAACATTTTGCCCTCAGAAGGATTATAGAAGTAATACCTGTCATACTCCAATTTTGTCCGGGCATTTTAAATTTTCATAAATTCAATTACATTTTCAATTTGCATCATGTGTACAACATAATATGCATTTCTTCATAAATAACACCTAAAATATCAGTCGGAATAAACTCTGGAATATACAGACAATTTGGTTAAATCATTTCTCAAGTACGTGCAAAATCAGCGGATAAAAAGTTTTAAAATCAAACTTGCATACGTCAGTATTATTAATCTACGGTTCACGTATTTTAACCTGGTGTACTTGTTATATTTTTCAATGACTTTTTTAATCGCATTTTAATCCGTCTGAGCCTTTTAACCGATGAAAATTTATTTCAAAATTAAAAAAAAACGCTGTATTTTTTCAATAAGTATATTTCATGCTGATAATTTTAGTGCGTAAATTTTCACCCGACATTTATTCATTTCCAGTCATTTTATTTTTATTCTTTCGCCAAAATATTCAAATTAAATAAATAGAATTTTCCATGTCCTTATTTTATTTTTATCATATTTATTTAGAGAATTGTCAATTTTATTTGATTTAATTGATTTAAATCATTTAAATCAATTAAATTATCTAGGAGGGGAACTTTAGGCATTTTTTAAAGTTGGTTACATTTTGTGTTTCTTTCACTTGATCTCAACCATTAAATCAAGGTTAATCAAAGACCCATCTTAGCAATCCATATTCATTTCTATCACCCAATAAAAAAATAGGATTTTAACTAAATCTATTATTAAGAAAATATGAAAATAAATAACATAAAAACCCCTCCACGCGTCATCTCTCTCTCGCTAGAAAACAAAAAAAGAAAAAAGAATATTGGATATTCTTGGTTTCAAAAACCAACGACCCACTGACCAATGGAAGGGGGGACCATCACAAGTTGTACTCCAACGGTAATAAAAAGGATATTAACAATAGAATCCAAACAAATAAAAAAAGGTACTCTCTCTGCTCTCACGAGGACTCCACTAAAAATACTCTCTCTCTCTCTGGAATAAGGAAACGAAAAAAAACAACGGAAGGAGAACCCACCAAGGGACATCTTCCAATGACTCTCTCTGAGGAAAACAAAGAAAAATAAAAAGAAAACATCATCTTCTCCTTTCCAAAAAAAACGAAAAACCTTTCATCTTCTCCATCAAACACAACACCCCAAACCCAATCTTCCTCAACACCACACCGTCAACAACTCCGACTACATCGCCCTCTCACCATTGCGTCTCACTTCTTCTCCTCTCACCAACAACCACAACTCCGATCCGTATCCATTTTCTGTCACCAAACCCCAACGACATCCAAACTCCTTTCGTCGGAAACCGCCTTCGTGTCACTTCCACCATGCAAACGACCACAACTAACATCGTCGTCATCATCTCTTTCATCTCACCTCACCTCTGGCGACGACCTTCCATCATCTTCTTCAATGGCCATCCTCCACCCTACATCTTCGACGTTGGACCTTAAAAAAACAACCTAATCACTACGCACCCTCTTCCGCCTCTTACCTTCCGCCGCGAGAACAACATCTCCGTTCGTAACCGCCTCAGACGAACAACCTCACGCCTTCTCTTTCCGTCGTTTACCCTTTTCTTCAACCAACCATAAACCTCTTCCTTCGTCATCCCTCACAAACCGCCGTTGAAAGCCAAACCACTGCCACGCCGCCGTTCCTCCATAACTGTCGGTGAAGTGTTCTTTTTTTCCTCACGTTTGATTTCCCATTTAATTCAAGTTGTTCTGTTAATGGCTATGAAAAACAATTGGAAAATGTTGAAAAATTAAAATGAAATTAAGAGAGAAGTGAATTTTCTTTTCATGTTGAAACACATTTATTGTTAGTATGTTTTTCTTTTGTTACCGAAGGGATGCAAGAGTGAGGAAGACATTGGAAAAAGGAGAAATTGTGAGGGTATATCTATTTCTCCTGCTTTGATTTTAAGCCCCAATCTTATTTTATTTTAACGGTTTATTGGGCTTAGACTTTTTACTTAAATTAACTCCGTACTGGTGCTATTGGCACTTTCTTACTGTATAATTCATAATTCTGTTTGCTATTTTGGAACATTGGAATTTTTCTAATTTTAATTCCATTAAATTATTTGTTTGCATCTTAATCATGATATTGAGTTAACGATTAATTGATGAACCTATAATGATTAACTCTAAAAAATAATCCTTCCATTATTTCTTTTACTATTTATTTATTTTATTTTATTTTATTTTAATTACCTATTAATTTGATTATTATTAATTAACTGAGTAATTGGTTCTAGGATGGAAATAGTAGATATAAAGTCATATTTTTTATATACTTGATTAATGATTATTCATCTATTTGTTTATTGAAAAATTAAATAAATAAGTATATGATAATGTTGATTAAATAATAAAAAATAATTATGAATCTATTTTAAAATCCTGGTCCAACACCAAGTATTTTTCTCTAAATCCGATTAAAGTATTTTCATTCGAATTCAAAACACTTTTTCAAATTAAATATAATTTCTAAGAATATTCTTTTATAAATTAAATTTCAGATGATAAAAGAGAATGAGAGTCGTTCGCCTTACCATCTCTCGAATAATTGAACGATTGACGTGCACCATATTGCTCAAATTGTTGACTTCCGATTAAAACCTGAATCATACAAATTCAAGTTATTTTCCCAAATTAATACAACTTCTAAGAACATTCTTTTATAAATTAAATTTCGGATGATAAAAGAATGGGAGGCGTTCACCTCACCATCTCTAGAATAATTGAATGATTGGCGCTCGCCATATTGCTTGATTTTTCCGTCTGCCGATTAAAACACGTTAAATGAACATTGGATAAAGGAATGGGTGGCGCACGCCTCATCATTCCTTGAATAAGAAAGTGAGAGGCGCACGCCTCACTACCGCACATATTCGATTTCTGCAAACAACTTTCGATAATAATTTGAACGAAAAAGGAAATAGGAGGCGCTCGCCTTGTTATTCCTCGAATGAATTGAACGATTGGTGTGCACCATATTGCTCAATCTTTCGTCGCTCTTCTTCAAAATACCAAACAATATTTAATCTAATTTCTACCCCCCATTGCGATCGAAACTTTTTTTTAAAAAAAGAACACTGTTTAATCCTTTCTAACGCGCACAACAAAATAGTGCTTAAGCCTCCGCCGAGAGTAGACAAGCCAACGTTTAGCCTTTAGAACGTGATCTAAATAGTCGTTCATAAAAGATACCAACAAACCGTAGTTCCCCGAACTACGAATGCTCTGACTTCCTTATTGCATTATAAGGAAACATAGGCACAAGATTGCGAGATCTTGGTGAGCACACTAATAAAAAACCTCCATTTTCTCCCTTCTGAGGTTCCCATCCATCTCAATTTTCAATCCTTATTCATTTGAAGAAAACAAACAACATTCAGCTAACATTCAAATCGCAAATTAAACTAAAAGGTTCCTGTTAGGTACAATGGACATGAGGGGTGCTAATACCTTCCCCTTGCGTAATCGACTCTCGAACCCGAATATGGTTGCAACGATCATTATTCTGTTTTTCAAAGGTTTTATCGATATTTTCCTATTCCTTCATTGGAATAAATAAAGTTCGGTGGCGACTTTGTTCGAACTAATTTTTTTCGCGACCATTGCGAGGAATTGTATTTTTTGAGATGCGATAGATGGCGACGCTGTTGGGGATTTAGCTCCAAGCTAGAGAGAGTCAAGCCTAATTTAGTTCAATTGCTATGAATGTTAAAATATTGTTTTTCTTCCTTATTGCTTCTTTATACCTTACTGTATTATTTATGCTATGTGATTTATTCTGCTATTACGTTGGGTGGTCTATGGTGCTTGGTACATCTTGTAAGATAAGCTCCGTACCCGAGCTTTGAGAAGAACTTAGAACATGGAGTTGTGTAGGATTGAACTGAAGGGTATACACCTCGTTGGGACAATACTAATACTCCGCCTAGAGTAGATCTGTTCGGAATTTCAATCACAATATGGCTAGCCCATTATTGCGAGGAAACTTTGAACACGGTCCGTGACTCTAGGAGCCTCGCCTTAAACCGAAGTCCATCTTCATGATTGGAGATTGTGTAGTATTGAACCGAGGGGTCTACACTATGTTCGAACAATACGAAGATCCCATTTAGAGTAGATTAATTCATAACTTTCATCACGATGTGGCTAGCCCATTATTGCAATGGGATGCTGAACACAATCCGTGACTCTAAGTTCTGTCTTGAAAAGGAACAATCTTAGGAGCCATCCTTTGTGTGTGGGGTAGAGAACATAGAACCTCCGCATAGGGTGTACCATATGATACTCATGATATCCTGGATCCTAACTATACTTGCATTACATTTTCTTTGCATACCTAAATACAAAATTTCATGCATTCTCATCTCATCAGCATGAATTGCATATCATTTTCATAAACAAAAAAACTCATCCCATCCTTTTTCCATAACCCGTAATTGAATTCCCGACATTCGTATCAGACTTGAAGTAGCTCTTGAAAGACCATGGATCCGTTGGAGCAAAGTCATATTGCTTTAAGAGGAGATGTTGAATCAATGAAAAATCAAATAGACCAACTTGTGGAGGCTATGATAACTTTAGCAAAGAGAGAGGACAACATTCAGCGGACTGCAGTTATTGAGAATGTCATTCCAACTCCAGTAAATGATCTTACCCAACCTCGGCCTGTACGAACCCCAGTTGATAACTCTGTTGTAGAAGAATGTCATATTGTTCGAGACGGGGGTTCCTCATATCATGATGCTATTGAGTATCACAATTTTGCATTCTCTGCGCCAGATTCCCATAGGACAAGCCTAGTGGTTAATACTAAACGACCACAAGATGATGAGATTGCTGAAAGATGCAGTGTGCTATAGAAAATACTCAAGGCCATAGAAGGACAAGATATTGTTGAACTGAATGCCTTAGACATGTGTTTGGTACCTGGCCTGGTTATACCCGTAAAATTTAAAGTACCAGAATTTGAGAAGTATAAAGGGGATAGCTGTCCAAAGCACCATTTGGTGATGTTCTGTTCAAAAATTACCTCTTATGCTCACAATGATAAGCTAATGATTCACTGTTTTCAGGACAATTTGACTGGGGCATTATTGAGTTGGTACATGAAGTTAGAAAGGAATCATGTTCGGTCATGGATGAACCTAGCTACCGCCTTTTTGAAGCAATACAAATACAATTTGGACATAGCTCCCGATCGCATGCAGCTAAGGGCCTTATTTAAGGAAAATAACAAATCCTTCAGAGGGTATTCCCAAAGATGGAGAGTGTTAGCTGCTTGCGTTGAACCACCACTCTTAGGCAAAGAATTCATGGAATTATTCAGAGATACCTTGCAAAGTCCTTACTTCGAAAGGATGATTAGCAGTGTAGCATCAGACTTCACTCACTTGGTGTCAATCGGAGAACGCATCAAGTATGACCTTAAAAGTGGAAGAATCCAATGTGCCTCAAGTAGCCAGAGCATTGAGAGTGAATCTATTGTCAATTCACAAAAGGGAGAAGATGGTGGAGTTAATGCAGTATGGGAGATCCCACAAGCTTCATATCAAACACCATTCTCTCCACATGGGCAGCATCCTACAAGTCAAATATCTCATCAGTATCAACAAAGGATTCCATCTCAATACCCATACAAACGACATGATGTTCCACACTGACATCATCAATATGCTCAATAAAGGCCAAGAAAACCAGAGAGACACATCGATCCGCTTCCAATGCCATATAGTCAAGTATTTCCATATTTGATTGAGAGAGGACTGATAGTGTCAAAGGAGCTAAATCCAGTCATTCCTCCATATCCACCAGGTTTTGACACCGACGCTTGATGTGACTTCCATGTTGTGGCTCATGGGCATTCAACTGAAGACTACAAAGTGCTCAAGAGTAAGGTACACACCCTGCTTGATTCCAAGATGTTCTCATTTGCGTCTCGAGGCCTTCACCTCAACAATACTTCTTCATCTAGCTATACGGGTCCATCACTCCATGTTATGGAAGAAATTTCCAAGAATAGGTCTGAAGATGATTATCATAATAGTCTCGACGAGCAGAACTACCTTTACTGTGAAGAAGGATAGTCAGCAGTGAACCTGGCACGAGAAAGTTTCCTCTGCACTGGCAACCATTTGACTATTTTTAGCATTTCAATTGTATTTTTCTTTACATGTTAAGTACTTATCTGCTTTCATTGTTGATTTTCTTTAATGGTAATATTAATGAAATGATCATGCATGTTTTGAACGAATCCTTTCGTATTTACTCATATTTTCCATTTATATTAAAAAAACAAAAATATTTCTCCCATTCATTTATCAAATTGTTATTTTAGCAAAGATTGAAGGGAGGATGGCGAAAATGAAATACCCATAATTGCTAATAGTATGCTTATGGATAAAATCTTGCTGATGATGTACATGCATCGTTTCAAATTCCCAAACACTGGAGAAATAAGGAGTTAATCCCTAGTTAAACCACTTCGAGCCTAGAAGAAGGAGATTCTTTCGGATTTACAAACCCTTACGCTTAACCTGGGGCAGGGAAGTGTTTAGTTAATCTGACTACACATTCGAATTACAAGATGAAATATCCCATATGGAGATCAACCACATGATGTTCTTCACACATATCCTAAAGGGTTAAAGGAGCCATACAAAATCCAAAATTTATATCAGTTATTCTTCAATGACCAATGACTTGGCAGTCACGATTTTTCAACAAATGATCAAAGGAAAAGCTCGTTAAGTCGATACCCCAAAAGGAAACTTAGGCAAAAATTAGGGCAATCCCGGTGGACTAAAAGCTTCAAAAAGCGGTCCAGGCAAAAGTTAGGGATCAAAACAAAAATTAGAAGAGGCAGTGAAAACCCCCAACAAAACAAAACAAGATTCGGTGACCATCATACCAAAATCAAAGGGTCACCAACATCCATGAAGAGCAAAATAAGATGACTGCCATTTCAAGAGATCTTACACTACCAAACTCTCTTGAAAGACGAATGTGTATGTTGAATTAACTGAGCTTAGGATTGGAGATCATCATGAAGAAGGGGTGGGTTAAAACAAAATTTGAGCCTTACATCCTTTGTTTCAATAACCGTGAACCAGACCATGTTACAACCCTTAAAAGACCTAATTGAAGCATGGTTTATTCTGAAAGCATACTATAGTAAGGTTGCATAAACTGACTCCTAAATATTTGCTAGTCACCTGTATTGGCATCATATTCCCGCTGTACCTTTCACACCCTAGCTAAAGCAGCAATACGTTTGAACTAATGGTTCTTTCGTCACACACTATCCCATCATATCAATAAATGACTTTTCAAACCTGCATGAATATCGCATTAAAATTACCATTGATTAAATGAACAATTTTAACTTCAAGTAAGTACTTGGCATCAAGGAGCTTTAAAGAAGCAATCATAGAGGAACTTGATCATTCGTCAATGCTGGCCCGAAGCAAGAACACCCTTAACCCTATGGATTAAGGGCATGGTATCCAATGACTATGAATTGGTCAATCAAAAGACAAATCTCCAAGCATTAATTGATCAAGGAGGCAAAACATTTCAAAAAATATTCAGTCCATCTGGGGCAAGCCTTTCAAAAGCTCAAACAGGGGCGAACTACAGAAAGATTCATACACTGGGGAAAAATTGGTTCAAGCCATGGTATATTCATTCCCAGGATTTCCTTTCAAAGGAGAATTCCTTCAAGGACCCTGCAGACTTGGGCAGACAAGTTCCAAAGAGCCTCGAGGTAGAGCAAAAGCATAATCATCATGCATTGATTACGTCGCTACACTTATTAAACCATTTGCAAGCCATCAAGGCATATCAAGCAAATAAGTTGAGGTTCTCTCAATAACAAACACACCATCTATCAACAAAAGATCAAACTTGGGGCGCTAATAGCATCCATGTTTACACTCCAATCATCACATAGTCAAAGTACAGAGTGTCGGGAAATCAAAACCTTTCACCAACCAAAAGCCCAATCCATATTGGCAACTACCAAATTAAAAAGTCCACTTTGTTGGCATCTCCATAAACTCAAATCCAATCAACATTGGTACCCAAAAAGTCTCACCTTCAAAAAGGGAGATCAATAAAAAACAACCAATATTCATCTGGCATTACCACATGCACTGCATACAATAAACACACACAATTTTCCTACCAAATCAGGAAGTTGCATATCCATAAGCTCTCTCACAAAAAGGAGAGGTTTTCATGCACCATATGCATACCTAACATAATAATTCCTTTCCATCAACCCTTTGATGATGCCACTCCCTAGTGAAGTTTCTTTCCGTCAACCCTTTGACGATGACAAATTTTCTTTTCCACCAACCCTTTGGTGATGATATCCCTTAAATGTTTTCCGTCAACCCTTTGACAATGACAAATTTTTTGTTCCACCAACCCCTTGGTGATGCCACACCATAGTGAAGTTTCTTTCTGTCAACCCTTTGACGATGACAAAGTTACCTTTCCGTCAACCCTTTGACGATGATAAACACCTTTCTATCATCCCTCTGATGATGATCATCCTTTCCACCAACCCTTTGGTGATGCCACTCCATAGTGAGGTCTCTTTTCCATCAGCCCTCTAATGATGACAGTCTTTTCCACCAACCCTTTGGTGATGCCATTCCATAGTGAAGTTTCCTTTCGTCAACCCTTTGACAATGATAATACATATATATTTATTTTCCATCAGCTCTCTGATGATGACAATTTCTTTCTGTCAACCCTTTGACAATGACAAATTTTCTGTTCCACCAACTCCTTGGTGATGCCACTCCATAGTGAAGTTTCTTTCCGTCAACCCTTTAACGATGACATTTTCTTTTCCATCAGCCCTTTGTTGATGAAAATCTATTCCATCAACCCTTTGACGATGATAATACATATATATTTATTTTTCATCAGCCCTCTGACGATGACAGTTTCTTTCCATCAACCCTTTGACGATGACATGTTCTTTCTGTCAACCCTTTGACGGTGATAGATTTTTCCACCAACCCTTTGATGATGTCGCTCCCTAGTGAATTTTCTTTCCGTCAACCCTTTGACGATGAAATTTTCTTTTCCATCAGCCCTCTATTGATGACAATCTATTCCATCAACCCTTTGATGATGATATTCCCCAATAATCCCTTCGGAAACAAAATAAAACCCTACAAAAAATCCAAGTACCCAGTTGCATTCCTACATAATCACATGCATCGGTTCATGCATAATTTTCCTACCAAACAGGAATTTCATCAAACACAATCCCGTCAATCATCAACATACTTATGCATAACCTTATACAAAATAAAAAATAATTCGCATTTCTACATGCATATCCTACATATCCCCAACAATTGAATACTTGCATACATCTCATGCATCATCCCATGCATGGTATTTCCACCCAAAGTGGAACATCATACAAAAATCATATTAAAATATCAGGGTCCCGAGCCTTTTATGTATATCTCGGATTTTCCTTGTTTCTAAATAAAGTTATTACCCTGCATGTGCTTGTAGATTTATTTCTTAGCAAGTCATTCTTCAATTTTATGGTTGATAATGATATTCCCCAACATCTTTGCTATCATTGCTCCCCTAGCAAAGGTTACCCTAAAAAGTCTCTCATGAGCTTTTCCCCTGCAAGGCATTTCTAGTAAATCTCCTCCAAAAGGAGTCTTTTCTAAAATATTTCCCCCAACAGACGAACATTTGAGATACTGCTTCATTTATCTGAAGAATCTCATTTCTCTGTTTGAGATGCTGCTTCATCAATATGAAGAGTCTCATTTTGTTTTTAGAGATACTGCTCTAGTATCCTCGAAGAGTCTTAGATTCAATTAAGATATCATTCCCTTCATTTGGAATATCTTAATTCTATCATATAAGATGCTGCTTTGATCTGATACAGAAAGTCTCATTTTTGCTGTTTGAGATGCTGTTTCATCAATATAAAGAGTCTCATTCATTTTTAGAGATACTGCTCTAGTATCCTCGAAGAGTCTTAGATTCATCATATAAGATGCTGCTTCGATTCGATACAGTGAATCTCATTTTATCTGCTTGAGATACTGCTTCATTTGTTTGAAGAATCTCATTTATCTGTTTGAGATACTGCTTCATTTATCTGAAGAATTTCATTTATCTATTTGAGATACTGCTTCGTTTACCTGAAGAGTCTCATTTTATTTTCAGAGATACTGCTCTAGTATCCTCGGAGAATCTTAGACACGACTGAGGTATCATTCCCTTGTCGGAATATCTCAATTATATTGTGTAAGGTACTGCTTCGTTGATCCTCAGAGAATCTCGTGCGTTCAAATCAAGACACTGTTCTGCTAATTTTCAGAAAATCTTAGGTACAATTGAGGTATCATTCCATTGTTGGAATATCTCGATTGTGACATCCAAGATACTGTTCTGATGATTCCCAGAGAGTCTTGATTGTTTTATTTACCTTCCAATAATTTTTTACTTTATTTCTCACTGCATTTCTTCCTTGCATTTCAAAAGGAAAAATTTGGGTCTTTTCGTATTTAATTATCTTCCACCAAGAATGCGCGAAGATTGTTGTCATTCGTACTTTCTGGTTCAAGGTAATTAAATAGGGGCAACTGTCATACCCCAATTTTGTCCGAGCATTTTAAATTTTCATAAATTCAATTTCATTTTCAGTTCGCATCATGTGTACAACATAATATGCATTTCTTCATAAATAACACCTAAAATATCAGTCGGAATAAACTCTGGAATATACAGACAAATTGGTTAAATCATTTCTCAAGTACGTGCAAAATCAGCGGATAAAAAGTTTCGAAATCAAACTTGCAGACGTCAGTATTATTAATCTACGGTTCGCGTAGTTTAACCTAGTGTACTCGTTATATTTTTCAAGGACTTTTGCAGTCGCATTTTAATCCGTCCGAGGCTTTTAACCGGTGAAAAATTATTTCAAAATTTAAAAAAATGCTGTATTTTTTCAATAAGTATATTTCGCGCTGATAACTTTAGTGCGTCCGATTTAATTTTCCGGGCAAATTTTCACCTGACATTTATTCATTTCTAGTCATTTTATTTTTATTCTTTCACCAAAATATTCAGATTAAATAAATAGAATTTTCCATGTCCTTATTTTATTTTTATCATATTTATTTAGAGAATTGTCAATTTTATTTGATTTAATTGATTTAAATCGTTTAAATCAATTAAATTATCTAGGAGGGGCATTTTAGGCATTTTTAAAGTTGGTTAGAATTTGTGTTTCTTTCCATTGATCTCAACCATTAAATCAGGGTTAATCAAAGGCCCGTGTTAGCAATCCATATTCATTTCTATCACCCAATAAAAAAATAGGATTTTAACTAAATCTATTAAAA